>NW_024871182.1:605000-1160000 GCF_019054845.1 Dipodomys spectabilis
GATATTTAACAAAATACCATGAATTTGAAATAAGTCTTAAGTAAGGATCTGAGCTTAAAGGGAGTAGGACAGATGAATGGAGAGGGAAATGATGGACTAATACAGTCATATCACTCAATGTACATATGTGAGAATATAGGTAGAAAACCTGAAGGGATAGGTGGGGTTGGGGTAAGGGAAGGAAGAAAAGTGGAAAGGTTGACAATGATTCAGATGTATTGTACATTGAAATGTACATACCCTCTATTCCACACTGATATGGTGAAGCGAAACCCCATTGCACAACTAGCTAAAGATTAAAAAATTCTGGCTTTAATAGTAAGAGAACAGAAGCATAGAACATTAGAGATAAATGAGAGGATAGCATTGACATATTGTTCAGGCTCGTGCTCTTTTCAATATACAAAATTTAATAAGTGTCAAGTCTGCTGCAAAGGCAAATTTTATTTTGCCAATTCTTTTTCCAAATTGCTTAAAATATAGAGAACCAAATTCCAATACCATTTCACTTCCAATAAAAAAAATTATAGACCTTTAGGTTTCTCAATTATCTCTAAAAGTCTTAATGTAATGAATTGGAACTAATTTCATCCCACATTTAAGTTTACATTTTAAATCACTAAAGTCTTTTAAAATCCTCTCACTCGGGCACAGGTATGGATAGATAACTGATGTGGGCAGAATCAGAATTATTCAGAAGGCATGCTTACCTAGTTTTTTCTCTGCTGGACCATAGAATACAGACTGTGCTAATTGGAAAATGTTTTCTGCATATAAACACTGCATCTACATTTTGTTACTAGAGGATTATTCAAGATTAGCTATATGGAGATTGATAATGACTGAGCATGATAGAAAGTTGAGGGTAAACCATCTACACTTCAGTGAGTTTCTGACTTGTGTTTCACAAAGTGTTATGAAAGCTATCCATGAGAAATCTAGCAGCTGCATTTCTAAAAATCCTTGGGTTGTTATCCTTTTTGATAATTAAAGTATTTCTGCTTGGAGTTCCATACTATTCAATGATGCTGTATTAGCTCTTTGTTACATTTTGCAGACCGGTCTTAGTGATGAAATTTGTGCTTTTCCAAATTGCTCTCCAAATTCCATCCACAAAATGCAGAAAAAAATTATCTGCAAAAATGTGTATCTGTTGATAGTGCATATACTTTCATTTTTCATTACAAACATAGAATGTAATAAAAATTTTCATAGCAATTACACTGCACGAGGTTGTGGGCAGATTCTAATGTAAATGATATACTTTGTTTATGTAGAGAATTTGAGTATCCAAAGTTTTAATATGCCTGAGGTCCTAAAACCAATACCTTCCTGATATTGAGTGACAAATACAACTTCCTATAAGTACAGAAATTTTCCTTGTATCTTTTTAATATATATTTTTTATTGTAAAGATAGAGTACAGAGGGGTTACAGTTACATACGTAAGGTAATGAGTACATTTCTTTTTCTTTTCTTGATTGTTGGTCATGGGGCTTGAAATCTGTCCTGAGCCCTGTCCCTCAGCTCTTCGGCTCAAAGATAGCAGTCTACCACTTGAGCTACAACATTACCGGTTTTCTGGTGGTTTATTGGAGATAATAGTTTCACGGACATTCCTGCCCAGGCTGGCTTGGAACGGTGATCCTCAGATCTCCACATCCTGAGTAGCTACGATTAAGGGCGTGAGTCACTGGTGCCTGGCATGAGTACATTTCTCACTGAGCAATTTTACCCTATCCTTTTTTCCCCTACTATCCCTTCTCTTCATACCTCCCCAACTTATCCCTCGACCTGCTTTCTGAAAGACTGTCTTGTACATCTCATTGTTAAAACGGGTCAACCTGTATTCTTTCCTTGTATCTTAAACGAAGAAATGCTGGCTTGATTTATGCTTATTCTGTGTGTAGACACACTTAAAAACGCTGGCCAAGTACAAGAGCACATAAATGAAACACACTTCATTTTTTGTCAGTTAGTATAGTTGTGTTCTACACATTTATTGACAGGTTACACATTATTCTCAAACTTTAATACATTAAAAATAATTTCTTTCTTTTTCTTATTTTCTTGGCCAGGAATTCAGCAACACCTCAGTCAGCATTTCTCTCATAGGACTTTTCACATGGGTTCGTTAAATGTTGACCTGAGCTCCAGTCTTCTGAGGACTCACTCATCTGCTTAGGAATTGATGCTGGCTGTTGGAAAAGAGCTCAAGGAAGAATGCCATTTAAAGCCTTATAACTTTATTCTTTACCAGGATATTCTCCTGCTGCTTTGGTTGTTGAGAGTGTCTATAAGAGCAAGCATTCCAGGAGAGCAGGGAGACACCATATGATCTTTGCATACTGAGATTTCCAAGTGATTTGCTATCACTTGTATGGCATTTTGCAAGTCGAATCTGTCAAAACCTACCAGTTTTAAGAGATGAGAGCAGTGGTAAAAGAACTCTTAGAGACAAATACATATTCAAAATATTAGGTTCCAAGTATTCCATTTAAGGCATATTCAACAACTAGTGAAAATTGTGTTGGCTGTAATTATGTATCTTTCTCCATCTGTCCATGTGTACATGTCTATATGTATGTGTGTATTTGTGTGTATAGTAATATACATGTGTACATATATAAGGGCATATACACAAATATATGCATATATAAATAAATATACATATATAAATATATGTGCATATGTATCAGTGTTCAATAAATTAATTTATAGTTTCCAGCACATTGTCATTCTCACAAAGTGTACATGATAAACTGCTCTGATGGGTATCCTTCGTACTCACTTCCCCCAATACCTTGTTTTTCTTTATTTTTTATTGTAAAAATACTGTACAGAGGGGTTACAATTACATGGGCAGATAATGAGTACATTTCTTATCAAGCATTGTAGCCTCCTCCTTTGATTCTCCTTCCCATTCTTATCCAACTTCCCTCCGCCCCCCCAACAAAAACTCCCCGCCCCCATACCAAAGATATAAAGTTCGTTTTTGACATAACGAATTGTACTTCTCATTGTTGCAATGGGTCCACCAGTATCCACATTTAAACGACATGATTTTCCTTCCCCACCACAAATTATACCGACATCAAATACAGTGAAAGCACGGGTTATACTGTGGGGGAGGGACATACAAAGCAACAAAGAAATTATCTTATAAATGTGTTAGAAACAATCGCATGAAAGAAAAAAAAACATTTGAATGCATATCTTAGGGTTCATTTTCCTAACATCACCTTATCTGACTTTTTCTGCTTGACTCAGACATATACTAGATGTTGCCAATAAGGGAAACCATGGGACCTATGTTTCTTTGGGCCTGACTTACTTTACTTAATATGATTTTTTCCAAGCCTTTCCATTTCCTAACAAAAGGGGCAATGTCATTCTTTCAGATGGAGGCATAGAATTCCATTGTGTATATATACCACATTTTCTTGATCCATTCCTCTACTGAGGGGCATCTGGGTTGGTTCCATATCTTAGCTATAGTAAATAGTGCTGCAATAAACATAGTCATGCTGGTAGCTTTAGTGTGGTCTTGTTTGTAAACATCTGGGAAAATGCCCAAATTGGGATTGCTGGATCTAAGGGGAGCTCTATGTGAAGCCTTTTGAGGAACATCCATACTGCTTTCCAAAGTAGTTGAATAAGTTTACACTCCCACCAACAATGCAGTAAGGTTCCCTTCTGTCCACATCCCCTCCAGCATCTGTTGTTATTAGAGTTCTTGATTTTTGCCATTCTAACTGGGGTGAGGTGGTATCTTAATGTTGTTTTGATTTGCATTTCTTTTATGGCTAGGGAGGTTGAGCATTTCTTCATGTGTCTATTGGCCATCCTTCTTTCTTCTTCAGAGAAGTTTCTCTTTAAGTCTTTAGCCCAGTTATTTATTGGACAGTTGTATTTTTGAAGATTTGTTGTTGGGGAATTTAATTTTTTGAGTTCCAAGTATATTTTAGATATGAGACCCTTGTCCATTGTATGGCTAGTTAAGATCTCCCAATGCTTGGGCTTTCTATTAATCTTGCTAGCTATGTCCTTTGCCATGCAGAAGCTCTGCAACTTCATGCAATCCCATTTGTCCACCTGTCTTTGATTTGTTGTGTTTCTGCGTTTCTATTAAGAAAATTTCGGCCAGCGCCAAGGAGACCTCGGGTTTCTCCTATTCCATCCTGTAATGTTTTCATAGTGTCTGCTTTGACTCCGAGGTCTTTCATCCATTTGGAGTTAAATCTGGTGCAGGGTGATATATAAGGATCTAGATTGAGTTTTCTATAAGAAGTTAACCAATTTTGCCAGCACCATTTACTGTAGAGGCTGTCTTTCTTCCATTCTATTTTTTTAGCTCCCTTATCGAAGATTAGATGGCTATAGGTCTGTAGGTTCATTTCTGGGTTTTCAATTCTATTCCATTGGTCCTGAGGTCTATTCTTGTGCCAGTATCAAGCTCTTTTGTCTACTATGGCTTTATAGTAGAGTTTGACATTTTGTATTGCTATTCCCCCAGCAATGTTTTTCTGTTGAGGATCGTTTTTGCTATTCGGGGACTTTTATTGTTCCATATGAATTTTTGGATTGCCTCTTCTATTTCCTTGAAGAATGAGGTTGGAATTTTGATGAGTATCGCATTGAATTTGTAGATAGCCTTGGGAAGTATTGCCATTTCAAGATGTTGATCTTTCCAACACAGGAGCATGGGAGTTTTTGCAACTTTCTAAGTTCTGTTTTGATTTCCTTCATCAAGTTTTTAAAGTTTTCATCATAGAGGTCCTTGACTTCTTTAGTTAAGTTAATTCCTAGGTATTTTATTTTTGTGGGGCTATTACGAATGGAATTGCTTTCCTAATTTCAGCCACACTTTTCTCATTGTTGGCATACAGAAAAGGCATTGATTTTGGAGGGTTAATTTTATACCTTGATACTTTGCCAAAGTTTTGAATCAGCTTGAGTAATTTGGGAGTGGAGTCTATGGGATTCTTTAAATACAAGATCATATCATCTGCAAGGAGGGAGAGTTTTATTTCTTCTTTCCCTATTTGGATCCCCTTTATGTTTGCATCTTGTCTTATTGCTGTAGCTAGGCATTCTAATACTGGGTTGAAGAGAAGTGGAGAGTGTGGGCATCCTTGTCTCCTTCCTGAGTTAAGTGGAAATGGCTTTAGTTTTTCAACATTCAGTATAATGCTGACTGTAGGTTTGTCATATACAGCCTTTATTGTATTGAGGAATGTTCAATGGATTCCTAATTTTTCCAATACCTTCATCAAAGAGGGGTGTTAGATCTTGGAAAATGCTTTTTCTACATCTATTGAGAGAACTATATGGTTCTTATCCTTGCTCCTGTTGATGTGATGAATTATATTAATTGAATTGCGTATATTGAACCAGCTTTGCATCCCTGACATGAATCCTGTTTGATCGTGGTGTATGATTTTTTGGATGAATTGTTGAAGTCGATTGGCCAAATTTTGTTGAGAAGTTTTGCATCAATTTTCATCAAAGAAATGGGTCTATAGTTCTCTTTCTTTGATGAGTCCCTGCCTGATTTTGGGATGAGGGTTATCATGGCTTCATAGAATGTGTTCGGTAGTGAACTTTCTCTTTCAATTTCATTGAAGAGTTGGAGGAGTATTGGTGTGAGCTCTGCTATGAAGGACTTGTAAAATTCGGCTGTAAAACCATCTGGTTCTGGACTTTTATTAGATGAGAGGTCTCTTATTGCTGTTTCTATTTCAATGCTTGATATGGGCCTGTTAAGATGGTTTAACTCATCTTGGTTTAGTTTTGGCATGTCAATATTTGCGAGGAAAAGGTCCATTTCTGCCAAGTTCTCAAACTTATTAGCATAAAGTTTTGAGAAGTATTCCCTAGGAATGTTCTGAATCTTGGTTGTTTCTGTGTGGTGTTTCCATTCTCATCTCTGAGTTTATTTATTAGGGTGTATTCTCCCCTTTTTCTGATAAGCTTGGCTAAGGGTCTGTCAATTTTGTTAATTTTTTCCTAAGAACCAACTCTTTGTTTTGTTGATTCTTTCTATAGTTTTTTTGGATTCTAATTCATTTAATTCTGATTTAATTTTAATTATTTCTATCCATCTACTGGATTGGGGTTCATCTTGCTGTTCTTTTTCAAGGATTTTCAGATGTGTCATTAAAATGTTGGTTTCAGATCTCTCCAATTTGTTGATGTAGGAGCTCAGAGCTATAAACTTGCCTGTGAGTACTGCCTTTGCTGTGTCCCAGAGGAGCTGGTGATTTGTGTGCTCATTTTTGTTGAATAGCATGAACATTTGGATTTCCTTTCTAATCTTTTCCATGACCCACTCATGATTCAGCAGTGTGCTGTTCAGCCTCCATGTGTTACCTGACTTTCGTTGGTGACTTTTGATGTTGAGTTCTAATTGAATTCCCCTGTGGTCTGAAAGAATGCAAGGTATAATTTCAATGTTTCTGAATTTCGACAAGTTTGCTTTGTTTCCTATAATGTGGTCTATTTTAGAAAATGTTCCATGTGCTGCTGAGAGAAACGTGTATTCTTAATGTGCCTGGCGAAATATTCAGTAAATGTCTGTTAAATCATGTTGATCTAGGCAGTTGTTTATATCTGTAGTTTCTCTGTAGAGTTTTTGCCGAGTTGATCTTTCTAGTGGTGAGAGTGGTGTTTTAAAATCCCCAACAATTTATGTCTTTGGATATATGAGGGATTTGAGGAAAAGTAGTGTTTCTTGGATAAATTTGGGTTCTCCATTGTTTGGCGAATAGATATTTAGAATTGTCATATATTCCTGAAGGAGAGATCCCATAATTAGTATGGAGTGACCTTCTTTATCTCTTCTCATGAATTTTAATTTGAAGTCTATTTTATCTGATATTAGGATTGCTAGTCCCGACTGTTTATGGGGGCCTTTTGTTGGTAGATTTTGTTGCAGCCTTTAACATTGAAAATGTGTTTGTTTTTATGGGCAAGATGTGACTCCTGAAGGCAGCAGATAGACGGATCTTACGTTTTAATCCAACTAGAGAGTCTATGTCGCTTAATTGGTGAGTTAAGTCCGTTAATGTTGAGAGATAGGACTGAGAGGTATTTGAGAGTTCCTGGCATATAATCTACCTTCTTGGGTGCTGCAGCTCCTGGGTTCCTGCTATGGTTCTTGGATTCTCAGTATGGGTGTGGTTTCTTGGCCTTTGTTGTGGTCTTTTTTGTTTTCTATATGTAGGACATCTTTAAGAATCTTTTGTAGCCCTGGTTTCGTGGAGAAATACTGTTTGTTTTTCTTTTCTGTGGAAGGTTTTTATTTGGCCTTCAGTTATGAAGGAGAGTTTAGCTGGGTATAGTATTCTTGGTTGATAATTGTTTGTCTTTAGGGCATGGAATATATCATTCCAGGCTCTTCTTGCTTTGATTGTCTCTGCTGAGAAATCTGAGTTGATTCTAATTGTTTTCCCTTTATAGGTGATTAATCTTTACTCCTTGACAGTTTAAGGATCTTTTCCTTGGTCTGAATTGATCCTGTGTGGATTAAAATGTGACAGTAGGATGTCCTATTCTCATCTGGTCTATTTGGAGTTCTAAAAACTTCTTGTACGTAAATAGGCCTATCCTTTTGCATGTTTGGGAAGTTCTCTGCTAGGATCCCATTAAACAAATTTCCTAGACCATTAACTTCTGTTTCTAGGTGTTCCTCTAAACCCATTTTCCTCGGATTAGGCCTTCTGATGCTGTCTTCCAAGTGTTGAGTAGACCTATCATATTTCTTGGACTTGTCTTGGATGGTTGTATGTTCTTTCTCTATAATATCTAGGCTGTCTTCAATCCCCAAGATTTGATCTTCTGCATGGTCTAACCTGCTGTCAAGACTTTCTACTTCTTTTTTTATTTCTTTTTCCTTCTAATTAGTCAGCTTTGATGGCTTCAAATTCTTTGTTGGAGCTTTGTTTTAGATCTTGTATGAACTTCTTTACTTCCTTAATTTGGTGTTCAGTGTTTTTTCTCAAATCACTTAGTTAATTCGTTATGGTTTCCTTGGACTCCCATTCCTTCTGTTGCTTTCCATTCAGCATTCCCTTTGCGGTCTCCCTGACTTCTTTTAACTTTCTCTTTATGGATTCCATGAATGCCTTTAGCAATCTTTGTGTATTCTCATCCTGCTCTCTCATTTTCTGTATTACTCTTTGCTTAGCTTCCTCACATTCACACCATTCCTTTAGTTCTCTTTGAGTGTTCTCAGCTTGTTCACGCCATTCCTGCATTTCTCTTTGAGTATTTTCATGCTGCTCACTCAAATCCTGTATGTTTTTGTGTAGCTTCCTCATGCTCATGATATTCCTGTATTAACCTTTGGTTTAACTCCTATCTCTCCCTATCACGCTCCTACAGAGTCCATTTTATGTTTTCAATCTTTTCATTTACCATGTTAGCCAGCCTTGTTTGTAGAGCTATTTGGGAACTCTCCTCTGGATTATTCATTATCTGTTCTGTCCCCTGATTATCATGAGTGGGAGTTAAGATACCCGGACTTGCCATTTTTCTTGTGTTTTTCTGATTTATTCTGCCCATTTGGGATTATAGTAACACCAGTTTTGTGCTAGAACATTATCTTAAGGCAAGTATCAACCAAAGTCTGTATTTGCATAGTCAAAATCTGCAGATACAATCTAGTTCAACAGATATATCTATTCAACATCAAACAGCTATATATTAATGGGCTACAAACCACAAAAAAAATTGGCAAACCAGGAATTATGAGGTTTAGGGAGAAATGTGGGTAAAAATAGGACTAAAGAGATGTGGGAATGCACATGGAGAGTTAAATTAACTAAGTCCTAATCTCAAAGCAGGAAATAGGTTGGATAGGATGAAAGTAGAGAGAAAGAGAAAAAAAGAAGAAAGAGAAAGGGGAAAAAGAGACAAGAAAAAATAGAAAATAAAAATTAAAAATTGCAATGCTTAAAAATTATGCAGATGAAAATGAAATATTCAGAGAAGAGCGTGGATATAATGAGAGAAGGGGAGGGATATAAGGAGATGTAAAAAACTACAAAATAAGAATTCTTAAAATATTATATAGGTATAAAGAGGTAGTACTGCTATTAAGGAGTTTAAATCTAAGAGGTTTTGAATTGAGTAATAAATTTGTGGATTAAGTGTGTACACAATGTGAGATAAGTTCTAATAATTGACTAAGGGTATATATGAGGATGTGCAGAACAGTAATTAAGTCACAAAATGGAGAATGTAAGAGAGGAAAAGGTGAAAAGAATAAGCAAGAAAGAAAAAAAGATCATAAGTTCAGTAGAGCTAAATAAAAAACAAAAAAAGTAAAAAAATATTTAAAGGAAAAAAAAAAAAAGAAAGAAAAACGCACACACACATATACCCCTAAAATAAAAATTATAAGGGGAAGAAAAAAAAAGTTACTAGAAGACAGTTTTTTGCAAAAAAGGTAAAAATTAAAAATTTTTAAAAAATTTAGAAAAAAAATTTTATAAAAGATACAAAAAGAAAAAAGAAAAAATTTCTTTAATTTTTTTGGGTGGGGAGGGAAGATCCTGTCTCTCTTATGTTCATAATCAGCCTCTTGTTGGAGTCTCTGGTCTGCTTGCAGCGTTTGATTTTCCTGTGGCTTGGTTGGTTTCTTAAGTCTGTTGGTTTGAGCAGGCAGAAAAATGCTCTGCTTTACCCAGGATTTTGTGATCCTCCTCCCAGGCTAGTTCAATGGGAGAGAGGTCTGCATTGAGTATCACAAAAGAGGGAGATGGATGTTTCCTCAAGTTTGGAGATGCTGTGCTGAGGCTAGTTTCTGGGTAAAGTTGAGGCCTTTCAGCAAACAGTAGCTTTCCCCTGAGAGGCTAGATTGTGAGAGACTCACAGAGCCCAGCTTGGAGCCACTCTCAGAGTTTATGTTTATTGAATTTCAATTGGTTGTCCAGGCTCCTAAAGGGAGGGCCAACCTCTGGCTCTGATTACCCAGTGAAGAAAGCCATTCCTGGGGCTGGTGGCCCGAGCTGGGTGACTTTTCCCTGGGTGGAGCTGAGTCTGGCAGGTCAGTTTAGATTCTTGTGACCTACTAAATGACTGTAGTTTTCTTGCAAGACCTATGTTGGATTTAGCAGCTCAGCCGAACTTTGTCAGTATCAAAGATGGAGATCTCCGGTAGTGGGGGGGAGGGGTGGCCTTCCATCCTCTGTTCCCTGAGAAGGAGTGAGGACATCAGGCTTCTACTCACTCCCAGTCTTGGTTCCTGTGTCATCTCTGGTCTGCGAACTGCAGGATGAAGATGTCTGCTCCTTGTCGGTTCTTTCTGGTGTTGAGTAGAATCCGCTCACCCGCTGCATCTGGCTACTTCTTCCTCAAACTGTGTGTTTCAGGTATGGCGGCTACGGCCGCCGCTGCCACTGCTGCCGCCTCAGTGGCCGCTGTTGGCAAGAGCTCAGATCAACTTGCCTGGATTTTCCCTCTCTGGCCTAACTCTCTGTCCTGTGATGGCACACTTGGTGTGATTCTCTGGCTTAGGACTGTTCACTGGAACTCTAAAACTGCTTTCTACGTGAGAACTTGCTTAGTCTCCAGCTTCTCCTCCGCCATCTTCCCAGAACTCTCCCCCCATTACCTTGTTTTTCATCCCTGTGAACAACTTCGTTCTACTTTCCATAGGATAGCTTTGTTTTCACTGCATGTAGTTACTTATTGATAATCAAAGAAAAAGGTTGTAAAAGAAAAAAGAAGTTTTAGGTCACAAGTTAAAGTATCTTATCTGTTCCAATGATTCCTATGAGATAAAATTGATAATAGTAGTGAAAGTGAAAAGGAATTCCTAGATCTGTTGTTTTGCCATTTAAAATGGCAAAGAATAATATCACGTCACTCTTATAATTCTTAAAGAATGCAAGGGAAACTGTCACTATCATGTTCCCACAAAGCCACTGGATCCTGAAGGATAACAGTAGAACAGCCGAAATTATAAGTAGCAGAAATGGAGCATGAAAGAGAAAGGGAGAAAATGAGAGAGAGTGAAAGATAGAGGGAAATATCATAATACTGAAAGTGCATAACAGATAAACAAAAGCTGTATGAGAATATTCATACTGCTATCTTTAAACTCTACATGTACATTTGAAGGTATTTGATGTATGATAACCCATCAACATAAAATATAAAATGATTTTGATAAAAAAATGACTCAGAAGAAATTATAAATGCAAAAGCAATCTTCACAGAAGCAAAATCTCAGAGATATTTCATGACTTTGAAAAGGATTAAGTGGCTGAAGTTAGTATAAATTTAGAAGTATGCCAATTCACAAAAAAATATAAAAAGATATTAATATATTTCATTATATAACCCAAAGCAGAAAGCAAATGTTGTTTAGATGATTTTTTAAAACACATTCTCTCAGGAGCTGGGAAGGTGGCTCAGTGGAGAATACGTGCCTTGCATGCATGAGGCCCTGGGTTTGATTCCTCAGCAACACAAAAGTAGAGAAAGACAGAAGCGGTGATGTGGCTCAAGTGATAGCGCTAGCCTTGAGATGAGGGACAGTACCCAGGCCCCAGATTTCAAGCCCCATGACCAACAAATCAATATAAAAAACAAAACAAAACAAAACATAGCCTCTCACTTTTGTGGCCTCAACTCTGTAATACCGCTGCTTCAGCCTAGTGCTAAGATTTTAGGTGTGGACATTTATCATCCCTCCTGATTCAGACTGTACTTGATAATTTTTTTATAAATATTTTGTTCTTTATTTTCCTCTTTGTAAATTTACATGCACCTATAAAAAAATGGCTTGGCCATCCCAGTAACCTTCTCAAAGAACCTCTTGATGACGACTTACAAAAAGTTGTATTATATTAAAACAAGGGAAACAATGCTACAAATAAGAAAACAAATAATTAAATATTAATAATTAATAAAATAAAAAACATTTACTAGTGTTTTAAGTATTTGAAGTGTACTACAAATTAGATTTGACTATTTTCTCATATTCCTGTACATTTAACACTGGCTAAGATTTTGATGTTGAACAAGAGTTTTATAGGCTATGAGTAGTCTTTAAATTTGCCCACTAAGATTACTTTTTATGAATCATCTCATCTCCTCTTTTTTATATGGCTTATATCATCATTTGTTCCTCACTAACTTATGAAGTAATGTAAGGAAGCCCTAAAGTTTGAACAGAAACTGTGTAGTTTACAAAGTCTTAACTCTTCACTCTGCTTCTATACACAAAAACTTTGCAACTTCTCATTAGTAATGATTCTATAAACTCTGAAATTTACATACTTAGTAGCATATATCTGCTACCATAAATCTTAAATACTTTATAGAAAAGTTTTATGACCTGCCAAACCATCCTAATTTTGGCATATATAAGCAAATTCTCAAATTTAAATACATTTAAAACATTAAAACTTTTAACAAACCTGAACACTTTCTGCAGTGTTCATTATGACAGGTGCCTTGTATAGAATAATTGAATTCCTCCTCCCACACATCTCAACAATTATCTGGAATTATTTAATTTTTGACATGTCAATCTTGACTTTATTCTTAAATGTGTGCTTATGTAAGAAATACATGGTTCTAAAACTTCATGAAAATTCCTTTGAACTTACTTTTTTGAATTGTCCAGTTTAAGAAAATCAGTTGAACTTTATATATAAAAAATGTTTTGTGCTCAATTCGGTAGCACATACACTAAAATTGGAACATTACAGAGAAGATTGCCATGGCCCTGCACAAGGTTGACATGCAAATTCGTGAAGTGTTCCAGATGCTGTAGAGGATGTGGCCCCAAGGGAACCCTACTGCATTCTTGGTCGGAGTGTAAACTTTGGAAAGTATGGAGGGTCCTCAAAAAACTCCATAAAAACCTCCACTATGACCCAGCAATCCCACTTTTGGGGATTTACCCAAATGATCACAAACAAGACCATACTAAAACTACCAGCACAACTATGCTTACTGCAGCATTATTTACAATAGCTATGATACGGAGCCCACCCCGATGGCCCTCGGTAGATGAATGGATGAAGGAAATTTGGTATATATACACAATGAAATTCTATGCCTCCATCAGAAACAATGACATCACCCAATTTGTTAGGAATTGGAAAGACTTATAAAAAAAATTCATTAAGTGAAGTAAGCTAAGTCCAAAGAAACATAGTCTGGGATAAGCAGAAAAGGTCAAAAGCTACGTGCATATGACCAGATAATATGGTATTAAGGGAAATGAACCCCAAGATAGGGACACAAGTGGTTTTATCTTTCTTTCTATTGTTTCTAACATACTTATAATGTGCAATGGGATATTTTTTGTTTCTTTGTATGTTTCTCTCCCACACTATAACCCCTTTTTTCACTGTATTTGAAGTTGGTGCCCCTACATCCTATGAATACGTTCTCTAATTTGGGGAGGGGAAGGGAAATAAAAAAATGCTTAAATAGGGATATAGGTTGACCCATTGTAACAATGAGATGAACAAGATATTCTGTTGAAAATTGACCTTTACAATTTAGGCAGGGAAAGGGGGAAGGAAGTGTATTTGTGGAGGTGGGAGGGTAGGGATGATGGGTGGAAAATAAAGGAGGAGGTAACAATGAATGTTAGGAATTGTACTCATTACTTGCTCATGTAAATGTGACACCCTGTGCAGTATTTTAACAATTAAAAAAGTATAAAAATTTTCCGAGATGGAAGAGTTATTTCCTCTATTTTACCCATATAATATCATTAACAAAGAAATTAATGCAGAACACTGATTTGATGTTATTTTGAATAAATGTGTGGGTGTGGGTGTGGGTGTGTGTGCGCATACCCGGACGTGCACACACTCCCATGCTTGTGTATCAGCATGCTCAGAGTTTGAAATCAGGGCGTCTAGGTCTTGCTAGGCCTTTTCTCTCTAGATTTGTGAGCACTATATGAGCTACATCTCCATTCCTAGCTCTTTCCTAGTTCATTATAAGTTTTGAAAAATTTTGCCCTGATTGGCTTCCAACTGTTATCCACAGATCTCAGGCTACTGAGTAGATATCTACAGTAGATAGGATTACAGGTGTGACCAGCCAACACAAGGCTTTCAGAATAATTTTAAGAGTAGGAGAAAATTACTTCTCGGGGGCGCGTTTGATCATCTCCTACATTTAAAGCATTTTGGAGTGAATATCTGTGAATTTATTTCGTTTTGGGATTCTTAAAAGACAGTAAGTGAAGCTACTTAAAATTTTAGTACTTTTTAAAAAAGGCTATTGGAGCTGTGGGACAGAAGAAATTTGACTATCTTTGGACCTCAATTTATAAGCTCAGCTCTGTGCAGGATAACCCAATGTCACCAACACAGTCTGTGTTGAGGATAAACTGTAACAGAAAACAATCACCATGGGCAGTAACTGTTATGCTTGTTATGTTTTTCTTGGACAACATGAATATTGAATTGAGAGTGTAGGAGAATGGAGATTTTACCTACTTTTTGTGTATTGCTGGAAAACTTTTGGAAACATTAACTTATTTTCTTGCTTACTCTTTGTCTTTGGACCATGCACTTAGTGTCTTTAATTACAATTTTTCCCAACACTAAAATGATAATAACATTAGCATTATAGAAAATGTTACCTTAAGAATTTTGAGAAATAAAACTTGTGAAATACTTAACATAAACTTCTATGAATGAGCTTTGAGTTTAGCCAGCAGGTTTTTAAATACTAAATAGAATGCAATAAGTATTACAGAAACCATTAGAGATAGTGAGCATCCAGAAGTAATGTTATCTATTTACCATGCTCTGTTTCCAAGGAAGCCAGTTGGATAATTTCTCATGCTGTAAATCAAACTGGTTATCTTATGTCTTTGTAGTGTAAAAATATCAGGGACAGAATAATGAAGGAATGTTTTAGACTGAGGTGAAGTCCATATGAAAATGTGCAAGGATTCAGGAGGACCTGTTGCAACAATGAGAAGTACAAATTGTCATGTCAAAAACGAGCTTTACAATGTCAGTGGGGGGGGCGGGGGGGAAGGATTGGGGGGAGGGGGGAGGCTGGGAAGGGAGGTGAAGGGTAAACAAAGGAGGAGGCTGCAATGCTTGGTAAGATATGTATGCATTATCCTGCCCATGTAATTGTAACCCCTCTGTACAGTATGTTCACAAATAAAATAAAATAAAAATAAATAAAAAAATAAAATAGAATGTGTAAAACTGATAAAACGTAAAAGTATCTGAGCAGGGGCTGGGAAGGTGTCTCAGTGGTAGAGGGCTTGCCTTGCATGTCTGAGACCCTGGTTTGATTCTACAGCACCACATAAGCAAAAAGAAAAAAAAAGCCGGAAGTGGAGCTGTGGCTCAAGTGGTAGAGCGCTAGCCTTGAGCTGAAGAGCTGAGGGACAGCGCCCAGGCCCAGAGTTAAGGCTCACAACCGGACCCCCCCTCAAAAAAAACCAATTCTTTCTCAGAAAAGTCGACACAAAGCACAAACAGAAATTAATAAAAAAAGTACCTGAGCAGTATATTGTGTTTTACATCATTTAAGTTACATTGCAAAAATAAGGAATACCTAGAAGAATGAATTGTCTATTTGATATTATATCATAGGTCCTCAGGAGAATGAACTCTTTCCTCATTCTTGTAGAGGCAATATCAAATTAGAGGAACTGTATTTTTTCTTTGCTTCTTTACATTTATTCTTCAATTTGAAATCTGAACTACATGAGACTGAAAGAATCTAAGGGAAATTAGACACGCTTTGGAAGAACAATCATCATAAAATAAATAAAATACATATAGTCTTATAAAAGGCCTAACTAAATTGAGTTATATAGTCTTAAGTGTAGACAGAAAATGATTTAAACAATATCATGTAATTGAAAAATGAAAAATGTTAGTAATTGCTTAATTTTTTTCTTTCTAAAACCTTGAATTAATTATTGATTTTGGATAGATAGATCAAAGATGAGATTAACAAGAAATTATTAAAAATGGACAAAAGTTCTGAATAGACAAGTTTTCCAATAGCTTTACAATTGCCAGTGGCTTTACAAAGTTATGTTTAATACCACTTCTATGCTGGCTTAATGCTTTCTGAACAGAAGTCATTAGAGAAATGCAATTCAAAATTAATATTTTACTTCATAACTATTATACTCATTAAAAAATTAGAGGAACCTGGTGTGGTGGTAAATGCTTGTAATTCCAAGCATTTCAGAGGTTGGTGTAAGGGGATTTGAGTCTAAGGCCAGTCTAGGGTACTACAAATAGTAAAAATCTGCCCTTTCAAAAATCTCAGAAGGTAATAATGTTGGTGAGAGTGTAGAAAAAAGGAAATTTTCTACACTCTTAGTCAAAATACAGGATAGTATTCTCATTGTAGAAAGTAGTATGCAGTTTTCTAAGAAATGCAAACTTGAAATATCATCTGATCCACCGATCATGTGATTATTTCTCTATGGGTAACTGATAAATATATCTGTAGTTCATTATTATTCACATTATTCACAACAACAGCCAAGATAAAAATCAAAGTTAAGTGTTCAAGTACAGACTAATAAAGCACCTGTGGTGCATGCACAAATATAATTTTCTGTTTCATACTTAAAATAGCAAGAGATTTCTCCCATTAGCCACAACTTACAATAACCTGAAAGATGTATTCAAATCAAGAAAAATATTGTCTTCTGATCTTTGTAAAACACACACACACACACACACACACACACACACAGACACACACACACACACAACAACCTCAAATATTTAGAGAGAATTTTTTAAAAGTAAAGCAAATTGGAATTGCTGGGGCATTTAGGTCACAGTGTAGAAGAGAGCAGATATACAGGTTGACCAAGTATAGATTTGTAATGTACAACATGAGGATACAGGGGACAACACTGGCCTGACATAGGAATGAAGATAAGTAAGTAGGAGTTGTTCTTCCTCATAGGGGTTGCTATTTCAGTTGTTCTTCCTTCAGTAATGGATAAGATGAACATAATTCTTTAAGTATAACTGCCTGTTGCCCCATTTTTCAGGAAATGAAAAGACTTGAAAAAAATTATATTAAGTGAAATAACCTAGGCACAAAGAAACATAGGTCCTATGGTTTCCCTTATTTATAATAACTAGTATATATCTGAAACAAGCAGAAATGGTCAGATAAGTTGATTTTAGGCGAAAAGTACCCCAAGATAAGAACTCGGATTTTTTATAATCTTTCTTGCTATTGTTTCTAACATATTTATAAGATATTTCTGTGTAGCTTTTTATGTCCCTCCCCCACGGTATAACCCCTGTTTGCACTGTATTTGATGTAGGTATAATTTGTGGAGGGGAAGGAAAAAAATTGTTTAAATAGGGATACAGGTGGACCCATTGAAACAATAAGATGTATAAGACGTTATGTCAAAAAACGAACTTTACAGCTTTGGCACGGGTTGGGGGGAGTGATAGGAAGGGATGGCAAGGGGAAACAAAGGAGGAATCAACAACGCTTGATAAGAAATGTACTCATTACCTTGCCCATGTAATTGTAGCCACCCTGTATGGCATTTATATAAAAAATATTAAGAAGATACATTATATTACACCTGATACATACTTCACTTTATTGCTTAAATAAATGTTAGGCCTCCTCACAAAAAGGAAATAATAACAAACAATATTGCAATAATGTATGCTCAACAGAGAACAAAATGTCAAATTAAAATACATGAAATTTTCCTTGATGTAAACTAATTATTACAAATAAGAGAAACCTTGAGACCTATGTTCCTTTAAGTCTGGCTTACTTCAGTTAATATGATTTGTTCCAAGATCTTCCATTTGCTTATAGATAAGGTGGTATCATTGTTTTCCATGTATGTGTATTTGTGTATGTGTGTGTCACATTTTCTTGATCCATTCATCTACTGAGAGGCATATGAGTTGATTCCATATCTTAGCTATGGAAAATAATACTGTGATAAACATTATTGTGCTGGTAGCTTAAGTGTGGTCTTGTTTGTGGTCATATGATTAAATGTCCAGAAATGTGATTATTGGGTAAAAAGCTGAACATTATTGTGCACATCACGAATAATCTTATTAGATGAGCAGAATAACTCAATAGCTATGTACATATGACCGTATAAGGTGATTCCAAATGAAATGAACTCCAAGACATGTCTTTGTTTTGGTGTTCTTAATGTACTACGTGATTTCTTTTCATCCTTTTGTGTTTTCCCCACCAATGGTTTATCCCCTGTAGTCTTCGTATTTGATTTTGATACCCTGGGTATTAAAACTAGGGAACTAGGGAACTAGGGAAAGGAAAGGGAAAAAATAATATAGTGAGACAAAGGACAAAGGGGGAACCTATGCAACAATGGTACTCACAAGACAATATGTTGGAAATGATCTTGGAGGGGTTGTTGGGAATGAAGAGGGAGAGACATTGGAGAAGGGGTAAAAAAGTTAGAAAAGAAATAAATTGATTACCTTACTTATCTAACTATAACCCCTCTGTACATTACCATGACAATAAAATTTAAATAAAAATAAAATGTATGAGATCAGCAATACAGGAGATGGGAGTGGGGGAAGTACTGTAGTATAGTAGAGTAGAACTGCTGTGGAGAGCAGTAATTTGACTTTACCATAGGAAGTAATAAACTAGCATACAGATTTACAGCCTAATGTCAGTCACTGAAAAGGAAAACAAAATGCACAATCACAAACCAATAGAGATGAAATAGAAAACTAAAAAATTAAGGTGAAGAGATGACTTGGACCAACAATAACAAATGACACAATTAGAAAACAAATAACCTGGTAAGTATAAAAAATATTACCCATAATTCTATTAAATGTTGTTTACATCACAATTTGTTAGAAATATAATTCAAATCACACTTTAATAGTATATCATTTTAATAGTAGGTTACTTATTATGATTTTTTAATATTCAATGTTAAATATATAATTTTAATTTCAGCACTTATAGAAAAGAAGAAAGTGAAACTAATTTTAATAATATATTTTGTGAATTGTAAAATTGACAAGCATTAGAATTTTTAACAAATAATATGGCATTGTTGTTTCATTTCTGTGAATTAATATAATAATTCCAAATGTATTTTACACTTAGCAATTACCTTAACATCAAATAATAAATTATTGCACATGACTCTTGGTATTAGGTGGAATGGTTCAGAATTGTGGTAAAAATTCACCACACTTTACATGAGGGTATGTCTCCTCTCATCTAGCTTATATTCTAGAAATTTGATTTCTACATGCATGTTAAATTCTTGTCTAGGTGAGAGCTACACAATTATATTCAATTATAGACACGAGGAGTATTTCAGATGATACTTAAAAGTCATATTCATTAATTAAATTTTATTATTTTGTACCAAATAAATATTTATAGAGAGAATGAATTTCTGAGTAGATGATCGTGTATCTGTGCCAGATTATATGTATTAAGGCTTATTTTATAGTTCTGACATTTTTTCTAAGGTTGGATTTAATTTTCCATAAGAGGATAAGTGTTTTATATTGGATATATGAAAGTAAACTTAATGTTTATTCCATAAATCCTTTGCCACTTGTCTAACCCCAATATAAATTATGCATGTGTTTGAAGTAATGAAAATAACAACAGATATAAGCCAGATCAATCCGTCTGTAGTGGACAAGTATTTTCACCTTTATTTTGATAGTTGATCCTCTTTTATATTACAGAATATTCTTGGGAAAATGTGCTACAGGCTGGCCACAACTGCAGAATATTATGGTTTGATCTATCATAAGAGAAGGAAGGAAAGGGAACCTTCTTTCCAAAATTTTGTTCCCAGGGATGTGATCTGTTTTATGGTGGTGAGTTGGAAATGAACATTTTTCATAGTCAACCTTGAAAAGCCATCTTGATAGACCATTTCTGTAAGTGGTTACAGAGGATTATTCCTGGATTTCCAAGGATGCCAGATGGCCTCATTTTGAGACAATTAAAACAGGAATTTCGTCAGCTGTTTTTGTATGTTTAGGAGAAAAACCCATTGACTCTAGGCCAGCAGATGACTGGGGCCCAGAGAACCTAATACATCAAAGAGTAATCCTAGACCTCTAAAAACAAAACAAACAAACAAAAAACTCCAGTAAGCACTGCCAATAAGGCTGCTATCACAGCCTACATGAAGTCAGGTAAAAAACAGAAGCTGAGAGTAATTAGATGATAAATAAGATATTTTTGATGAGGCAGACTGAAATTAGACTCCAGAGAGTGGGTCAGAAAGACTGATCAGACTAAAATTGGTCACACAAAGATTGGAAAATATTATTCCTTGTAGAACACATAAATCATAGAAGTCCTGTGCATGTAAGAACAAGACAGCAGACCACATTCCATAAATGCGATTTTCTTAGATATCAGCTTAATGAATTGTCCATGGAAATCTTTGAATTCTTAAATATTTGACCACATGTGGGAGAAGGCCAATTGCTGAAGAAAAAAATATCATCACTCAGGAGTTCCAATATCATATTAGGAAGTAATAAAGCACAGATTTGTAATAAAAAGTGAAAACAATTATTCCAAATGAGGGTTTCATTTGTTTTGATGTAAATGTTCTTGATTTAGGTGCTAGCAATTACCATACAATTGATCCAGTCCCACAGCTGAGTTGATATTGACTGCAGTATTCTCACATGAAAGAAAAGAAAAAATTTAAAATGTCTGATGAAATGAGTCAAGGATGAAGTGTTCTAATAGTGATATCTGAGGATTAGACACAGGTGAAGAGGTAGATTTTCTTTTATAAAAGTCTCCCATTTTTAGCCTGATGCCAGTGGCTCACAGCTGTAATCCTAGCTACTAACCAAGCTGAGATCTGAGGACTGCTGTTCATAGCCAGCCTGGGATGGAAAGTCCCTCAGACTCTTATCTCCATTTAACCACCAGAAAAACAGAAATGACACTGTGGCTGAAGAGGTAGAGCCCTTACCTTGAGTTGAAGAGCTCAGGGACTGTGCCTAAATCCAGATTTCAAGCCCCTTAAACAACAACAAAAAAATCTCCCTTTTCTTAGACTGCTTACATCTTTTCCTAACATTCAATAAAGAAGCCATTTTATCACCCACTACATTTAAGTCCTATCCTAGCTGCTGCAAATAGAATGATTTGGTATCTGATATCAAAAGATTCATATTTAGGGCTGGGAAGGTGTTTCAATGGTAGAGGGCTTACCTTATATGCATGAGGCCCTGGGTTGGATTACTCAGCACCACATAAGTAAAAAGAAAAAAGCTGGAAGTGGCGCTGTGGCTCAAGTAGTAGAGCGCTAGCCTTGAGCTGAAGAGCTGAGGGACAGCGCTTAGGCCCACAGTTCAGGCCCCATGAGCAGACCCCCCCTCCCAAAAAAAGGTTCCTATTTGGGGAAAAAGTACCAGCAGTGGTAACTTGTTTTCCAGTCCTTGAACTCTGGATCGGGGCCCTGAACATAGTTATGCTGGTGGCTTTCATGTGAGCTTGCTTGGTATTTATTGGATTACTGCCCAATACAGGAATTACTGGGTCTTAAGGGAGATCTACATTTAGTCTTTTGAGGAACGTCCTTACTGCATTCCTGAGTGGTTGAACAAGTTTAATTTCCCACCAACAGTGTAATAGAGTTCCCATTTGGCTACATCCCTGTCAGCATTCGCTATTATCAGTCTTCTTGATAATGGCCATTCTATCTGGGGCAATGTAGAATCTGTCATGTACTTGTAGATTTGTAGGCACCTTCTAGCTACCATAAATGAATGAATCTATGAAAACTATATTGCTCTGAGTGTACATACCTTTCTTTGAGTATAATTTTCCCAAGCCTTTCATTTTCTTTAAGACTGGTGAAAAGTCATCCTTTCTGATGGGTGAATACAATTTCATTGTGTGTGTGTGTGTGTGTGTGTGTGTGTGTGTGTGTGTGTGTGTGTAAAATGACTACAGGCCCATGAGTTCATTTCTAAGCCTTTGGTTTCATCTGTAATTTTGTAATTTCTTATTACATTCAGATTGCTTTCTCTACTGCATTGAAGAATATTGTTGGGATTTTAATGGGTATTGCATTGTCAATTGTTTGGGGGCAGTATTGCAGTTTTCACAATGTTCATTCTTCCAACCAGGAGCATTGAAAGACTTTCCATTTCCTTGAATCTCCTTAAATTTCCTATTTTAGTGTTTTAAAGTTTTCACAGCAGGGGTCTTTCACATTTTAAGTTAAATTTACTAATTCCTAGTTTTGTTGTTGTTGTTTTGTTTTGTATAGATTTGATTTGATTTTGAGGCTAATACATATGAGGTTGGTTTTTGGATTTCAGCGTGGATCTTCCCATTGTTGGTAACACAGAAAAACTACTGATTCTTGTGGGTTTTATACTCTGCTACATTGCTGAAGGTTATCATCACCTTTACTAACGTGGGGGAGGAAGCTATAGTGTCCTTTAAGCACAGGATCATTTCATCTGTAAAAAGGGATAGTTTTACTTCTTTCCTATTTGGATCCCTTTTATGTTTTTCTTTTGCCTATTGCTCTTGCTAGAAAGTCCACTACTATATTGAAGAATAGTAGAGAGAGTGGACATCCTTTTCTCATTCCTGATTTTATGTCTTCATGCTTCCACCATTAGGTACACGCTTATTATCTCTTTGTCATATACATACTTTGTATTATATTTAAGAAAGTTCCATGCATTCCTAGCTTCTCAGACCTTTAATCATAAAGGGGTATTGGAGCTTGTTAAAAGCTATTTCTATATCCATATAGATGGTATGGGAAATTGTTTATTGACATTTAATTTTCATTACTTCTTATGTATCACGTCTTGGCTCAGTTCGAGTATAGGAAAGCATCAATTTCTCCAGGATTCTCCAGGTGATTGGCATACAGTTTTCAAAGTACTTTCTTAAAATATTCTCAATTTTCCTTATTTATGTTGTGATGTCTCATTTTTTTCTATTTGGGTGAGTTCTCTTATTGGTTGTTCGGTATTTTTTGTTATGAAGGTGATATTCAGAGGGGTGCATTACACTTACATAAGTAATGAGTACATTTTTTTTAACAGTGTTACTGCTTCCGCATTTTTTTCCTGCTTTGACCAACCCTGACATTCCATTCCCCCAAAGTTGTAAACTTCATTTCTAACATAGTTTCTAGTGTATATCACTGTTGCTTTGGTTAATCTTTGTGCCACCATTTCTGTGATTTCCCTTCCCTTCCCCAAATCAGATTAACTTATGTATAAGACAAAGGGTACAGAAATCAAAATCAGTGACGTTAGGGAATAAACCAAAGGGGAAAAGGTAAATAGAAATTACTAAATACAGTTCACTATACAATTATCTTGTATTCATATCTTGGGGTTCATTTCAATAAGCATCATTTTATATGATGATATGCATATAGCTATTAAGATATTGTGATCTTTTCTAAGAATATCCTAGGCATATTCTAGGACGAAAACATGTAGCCTATGATTCTTTGGGTCTGGCTTGTTTGACTTACTATGTTTTCCAAGTGATTCCATTTCCTTACTAATTGGGCAATGTCATTCTTCCAGACGGAAGCATAGAATTTTTATTGTGAATATATATGACATTTTCTTGATCGATTCATCTACGGAGGGCCATCTGTGTTGGTTCCATTTCTTAGCTATGGTAAATAGTGCTACAATGGACATAGTTGTGATTGTAGCTTTAGTGTGTCCTTGTTTGTGGTCATTTGGGTAAATGCCCAGGAGTGGGTTTGTTGGGTCATAGGGGAGCTCTTTGGAGCAACCTCTATACTTCTTTATGGAGTTTTTGAACAAGTTTACATTTTCACCAATAGTGTAGTAATGTTCCTTTCTGGCCACATCACCACCACCCCAGCATCTGTTGTTATTAGTTTTCTTCATAATGGTCATTCTAACTGGAGTGGAATCCCAATGCTGCTTTGATTTGCATTTCTATGGCCAGAAATATTTCATATTTCTTCATGTGTCTATTGGCCATTCATATTTCTGCTTTAGAGAGATCTCTCTTTAAATCTTTAGCCCACTTATTAAGAGAGTTGTTGTTTCTTTTGGGGGGGAGGGTGTCCAGTCGTGGGGCCTGATCTCTGGGCTTTTGCGCTGCCCCTCAGCTCTTCAGCTCAAGGCTATGGCTCTACCATTGAGCAACAGTGCCACTTCCGGCTCTTTTCTTTTTGCTAATTTGTACTGAGGAATCAAACCCAGGGCCTCAGGCATGCAATGCAAGCGATCTCCCAATGAGCCAACTTCCCAGCCAGAGGTTGTTGTTTCTTTGAGGATTTGTTTTTTTGGGGGGGTTAACATTTGGGGCTCTAACTATATTTTATATATGAGGCCATTGCCTGTTGCAGAGCAAGTAACGATCTTCTCCCAATCTATGGGCTTTCTATTTATCTTTCTATTTATATAAATTCTCTTCTTAGTCAGATTTGTCAAGGGTCTGTCAAGTATGTTAATTTATTGAAAGAACCAACTCTATTTTGTTGATCTTTTTATGTTTTATTTTGTCTTTATTTGTTATTTCTGATTAATTTTTTAATTTTTTTCTGTCTACTGCTATGAGTTTGGGCTTGTTCCTGTTTTCAAGAAATTTGAGGTATATAATTAATATACAGGCTTGAGATTTCCCCAATTGCTTGATGTAGGCACTCAGAGCTATAAATTTTCCTCAAAGTACTGCATTTCTGTGTTCCAGAGGAGTTGGTATTTTGTGTGTTCAATTTGTTAAATTTAAGAAACTTTCAGATTTTCATTCTAATGTATTCATTGCCCCATTGGTCATTCAGCAATGTGTTGTTCAGTCTTCATCGGTTTGAGAATTTTATTTTTTACTTTAGCTGTTTAATTATAACTTTATTCTGTTGTGTTCTGACAAGATATTGGAATTCAATTAATTTTTCTTTCAATTTAGATAGAATTTCTCTTTTTTGTGGTGGGGGGTCCGATTGTGGGGCATGAACTCTGGGCCTTGGAACTGTCCCTCAGCTCTTCAGCTCAAGGCAAGTGCTCTACCACTTGAATCACAGCACCACTTCCGGCTTTTTTCTTTTGCTTATGTGGTGCTGAGAAATTGAACCCAGGGCCTCATGAATGCAAGGAAAGCACTCATTGAAGATGAGTGCTTCAATGAGCTGCTGTGAAGAATGTATATTCTGACACTGAATGTATATTCTGTAGATATCTGTTAGGACTAGGTGGTCAATGTACTTATTTAGGTCTTCAGTTTCTTGGTTGAGTTTTGCTTAGATGGCCTATCCATGGATAACAATGATGTGTTGAGATGTCTTTTTTGGTTAAGTAATATTTGGTTGATGAAGTGGGGGTGCTCCAGGATTCAGGGCATTGATATTTAGACTTGTTATATCCTCCTAATGGAGAGTTGTATTTATCAATATATAATGTCTCTACCTACTAATTTTAATTTGAATTTTTTTTCTTATGTTAGTAATTGTGTGGCCTTTTTATGGTGTCCATTTGCTTGAAAATTTTCTTTGTCAGCCTTTTAGTTGAGTATGTGTTTGTTTTTGTCAATAAAATATGACTTTTGTAGATACTAGATAGATGCGTCTTTTTTGACACTAATATTTAATCTATGTTTACTAATTGGAAAATTATGTCCATTTATTTTAAAGATTAAGACTATGAAATATCTGATAAGTCTTGTTATGCACCTGCTATTAGGAGCTGGGCCTCATCTACTCTTAATATACTTACCTTGTTCTCGGGTAGGGAACATTTCATATAACCAGTTCCTGTTCTTCTTGATCTTCTCTATGTAGGATATATTTGAATAACCTCTATCTTGCTGATTTGGTAGAGATACATTGTTTCAAGTTTTCTTTGTCATGAAATATTTTTACATATCCTTTTAATGTAAAGGAGAGTTTGGCTTGGGAACTTATTCATGGTTGGTAGTTGTTTGCCTTTAATGTTTGTCATTTGTCATGCCAGGCTCTCCTTTTTACCATATCAGCTAAGAAACCTGTATTTATTCTGACTGTATATTCTTTATAAATAATCTGTCTTTTCTACTGACATATTTAAGAATCTTTTCTTTGTTCTCTAATGATCCTCTAATAGACTATGATGTGGTGGTGGTTTGTTCTGTTCTGGTATTCTCTGTTTGGTGTTCTAAAGACTTCTCTTCTCTGAATGAGCCTATCCCTTTGGATATTTGGAATGATCTTTGCTAGAATTCTGTAATATGTTTCCCATCCATTTAGTTTCCTGCTCTTCTCCTTCTTGATACCTATCTCCCCCAATTTGATCTTCTGAGTCTTGAAGTTCCATCAAGATTATTTCTTATTTCTTAGATTTGTTCTAAATGATTACTTCCTCTTTCCTATTAGGCCTATTCTGTCTCTGATCCCTGAGAGTACCTTCTGTATCATCTATTTGCTGTGGAGCCATTCTATTTTGTTTTTTATTTTCCTGTGTTATAATTGGTTATTTTTTTAGAGCTTCTATCTCTTTATTAATGCTTTTTGTAACTCTTGTATGGACTTTCTTTAAACTATTCTTTGGGTGGGGGGTTGGGGTATATGGGTTTTAGCTGTGTCTTTTCTCAGATCTTTTAACTAGGTATCTATTTTTTCCTTGGACTCTCTTGCCTTAGAGTTTATTTTTCTTTCTGTTTGGTGTCTCCATGAATGATTTTGCTAATCTTTCCTTGGGCTAATCTTGTTCACAAGTTTCCTTGTAGAAGTTATGTATCTTTTCATTAACCACATTTTTCAGCAGTATTTGTAATGTATTTTGAAAACTATCTTCTAGGTCCTCGATTGTCTATTCTAATGCCTTTTTATTTACTGTGTGAATTATATTACCTTGGCATCACTTTCCTCATATTTTTCTGATTTGTTCTGTCCATTTGGAAGATTTCTTGGGTTTCATTTGGGGGAACTTTGATCTTAATAGGTGACTATCTATGTTCTTGGTTGATTTGCCAGGTGTTTCTTTGGTCTTCTGTTGTGATTTCTTTTTCTGGAATTAGATTTTTTTCTAGACCATTAAGTGTAGGAGAAGAGATCAGTTGTGGTGAGATGTTGTGATGTTAATACTTGTGGATCCAATGACAGTTCAGACTGTCCAGTGGTAAGGTGAATTATGTCTGTGTTTAAATGTGACTGTCTCTGTTCGTGGTTTTTTCTCATGTGGACCTTTTATTTCCACACTGCAGTTGTGCTTTTGAGTATGTTGGCCAACACAGTAACAGCATTCACCTGCCTGGCTGGGTAACTTTTCATAGATTTCTGTGTGCTTGTGAAGAGAGTATAATATATTCTTTTGGATTGTATATCTACATATAATTACAGCTGATTGGTGTGACCCTCTAGAAGTGGAGTACCTGCTAGGACTCTAAGTCTCTGTTTCATTAGAGAGAGCTAGGGTAATTTTCCATTGTTATTCTGACATTGTTTTCCACTTCCTCAGGTTTATTTTTTGTATTGTGGATTTTTTCACATAATTTAGGATTTGTGATGGTTGTATCAGGTTATTTTTGTTTTTCTGTTTGTGTTACTTTGAAATAGTGATTTCAGGCTTGTATGAAGAGTCAGTAATAATATGAAATCTGAAGAGCCTAAGGCTTAAAGAGGCACAAGGAAGGCCTAAGTAACTCCATTACACACTAGCAACCATCTTGTGAAGCATGAATTATAAAAATAACTTTGGGTTTGACCCAGAAATGACACAAAAAGAAAAACAATTCCCGGACAACTGAGACATAAATAATCTCTGGGAAAGCCACAGGAATGTTCTCCAGATGAGTTGAGCAAACACTGGGTGGCCATGCAGGAAACAGTGACCCAGTGGCCAGAGAAATCCCATCAGTTACACATCAATAATAATATTAGCCAATCACATAGGCATAGCTTAGTTTGCTTAAAATTTTAGCCAATCATGTAATTTCTCATGTAAAACTTCTTTAAAGTTGTTTGTTTAATAGTATAAAAATTGTGATGATTCTACGCTGGGGGCCTCTTAGCTTCACCGGTTACTGAGTGCTTGGAGGACCAACCTCGAATTTGCAAGTAAATGACTCCTTTTTTATTTGTATTGGTCGGGATCTCTGGTGGTCATGGGGGGGCGTGTTTGAGTCTATGTACAACAAATGTATCTTTGAAAGAAAGCAAGCAGACATTTTAACCTATTTGCTATAAGTAAATTAATATTAAACAAAGCTAATTAAAACAATTACTTATTTACTCCAGATAATGAGTATAGTACTCTCGGATATCTTGGAGAAAAAGACTTTAGACTCATTACAATTGATGCCTTACATTGAAATTACTGGCTAAATTTTCTTCTTCAGAAAGGCAAAAGCTCCATTTCTTTCATATTAATATTATAAAATCATAATATCTGCATGTTGAATTGTTTTCCTCTGCTGTTTTCAATACCATTCTTCATCCATTAGGTATCTAGGGCTTTGAATGACCAATTCCTTAAAATACCTATATTGTTTATATTGTGATTGAAATCTCAATAATATTAACATGAATTTGTCTCTGACTCTCATCTTGAGCTACATTCATATGAAATTTATGCAGTCTCAAACAAGAAACCGGACTATTTTACTCTTTTCTATATTTTAATCAATAAATCTATTCTCTTTAGAAATATATTCTCATCTTTTATATTGCTTCAGTAAACATCATTTATTTCTAGCACTTTTACTTAAATAAATATAAAGTATGGAACATG
Organism: Dipodomys spectabilis; assembly: GCF_019054845.1. Taxonomy (NCBI): domain Eukaryota; kingdom Metazoa; phylum Chordata; class Mammalia; order Rodentia; family Heteromyidae; genus Dipodomys; species Dipodomys spectabilis. Next base: position 633,740 of record NW_024871182.1, read on the forward strand.
AAGACAACCCCCCTTATCACTTTAAAGTAAATCCTTGGGGACTATTTTATATATAAAAATAAAAAAGTGCAATGCACATGTTTATATATGAATAATCTAATGGTTAAGTCAATTAGACACAAGAACTACCATACCACATCAAGTCTCAATTTACTTAAAGGCACCAAAACATGTGTTCATGAATACACTCATTTTTAGAAAATGACTAGTCACAACAAATTTTATATTATATTTCTAATTTTAAAAATGAAAATTATACCCAGATTAGATGTGAATATCCTGTTTCCAGGAATACATTTATTCAGCCAACAGGGAAACAAAAAATCAGGGTTTGTCATATAGAATGAAAGATGTAAAATCAGACTGTCTTTCTTTAAATGATAATTACATGCAAATCGTGTGATTTATTCAAAGATATTATACAAATTCATGAGAGGATTTGTGATCAGAAGTGATAGGTAAGCAAAGTAACTGAAAAACTGTATATGTAAATTGTGCTTTCAATATAGGATGACAAGTTTTCAATAAATGAGCCTATAGATGATAATTTTGTATCTGTAACACACATCCAGTATTCTACATTTCAGACATACTCCCATTCCCTTACCTCAGTTCTTGATCTATATTCCTCTACTTTCATGATGGCAATTGCTACTAAAGTAACAAGGTAGGTCTTTTCTTGGTTTCTAGATCGAATAAATTTTAGTATTTTGAAACAGTAGTACAAATTCATGAAGTTTGACTTGAAAGTTAAGTTTGAGGATACTGTATTCAGGGTATTGTTAATTGGCCTGAAACAGCGAGGAACATATTATGAATACACAGAAACACAGTATACTAAGAACTAGTATACTAAGATCTCAGGGAAAGATAATGGTCCAGGCAAGATCTTGAAGTCGAGATAAAGAAATGGAGCAAACACCAATCAACAATCATAATAAAGGAATGGAACTGATCTCTGATGTGTCTGGGTGACAGCTGTGTGTGTGTGTTTGTACGTGTGTGTGTGTGTGTGTGTGTGTGAGAGAGAGAGAGAGAGAGAGAGAGAGAAAGAAAGAAAGAAAGAAAGAAAGAAAGAAAGAAAGAAAGAAAGAAAGAAAGAAAGAAAGAAAGAGAAAGAGAGAGAGAAAGAGAGAGTGAGAGTAGAGAATTTTAGTGTGGCTTCCATATTTACAGTCCATAGAGCATCACTTGTTAGGGAGAAGGTGCTCATGCCAGAGCTTTGATACCACTGTCATCACTTTTTACTTCAAAAAGCACTTGCTTAATCCCTAAAAAGGGAAAAATAAACTAATATCGTACATGATTGTTTTGAAAATTAATTGGCATATTGAAGGCCAAAGGGAGGAATTGCCGAGTAATATAATCTCTCTTCTGATTATTACACCGCAATAACCGTGATTTTCAGGAGTCTTCTGAAATGTACTTACAGCTGAACTACTACTGTGCTTGCTAATATGAAACATATGATAGAGAAATAGATCAGCCAGCAAGCACAAAGAACTAGTGATAAGATCGAGCTTTTGAGCAGGGTTGCCACATCTTTTAGGAATGAAATTCCTTCATATGAACTTCAAATTTTATGGCTTTCCTTGTGTGATTAAAAGGTAAGAAAGTACTGTAGAAACAAGAATTCCTGTTTAGCCAAGTAGAAAGTGCTCATGTTCCCATCCTCATGTTGCAAATTTCGATATCATAAAGACTCTTTGTTAGAGTGCTTTCATTTAATATACTTCAGCACATCATCCTTCCCTCTTGGAGACAGGAAAAAAGATAATTTTGTTTGAATATTATCTTATGTAAGTTAGTGTGTACAGGCATGACTTGTAGAATTACAAATTTTTTTAATTAATATAAGTAGGGATCATGTCACAACTAAAAAATGTAATTAAAATCACATAACAAGGCAAGAAGTCACAGCATTTTGTGCATGAAAACATACATTAGATTAGTTGCAGAATTTCTATTTTGAGACAAACATTATATTGAAGTTTATATATAAACTTTATATATATTTATATTTGAGATAAACTTTATAAATCCCTTTACTAAGGGTTGAAACATTTTATTGAAAGATATATTTCTTTTAGATATTTTTGCTTCATAATTTTAAGAAGAAAAATGGTGCCAAAGTAATTATTTTTTAAAATTATTTTCCTGTTTCCATGTGATTAATCTTCAAATTAGAAATCCATATATATAATTTAATTTACTTTAACCAAAAATATTTATTGAGTATAAGAACCTTCTACTCTCTACTTTCTTCACACTGAGTTTACAAAATCTGATGAGTCTGAAATACTTTGGGACCTGTGTTAATATTATTTACTATGTGAGAGAAATGTTTAAAAAGTAGTATTTATTTTAGCTTAATTGCACTGAAGAGACAATAAGTGATATAATCAAAGGCTAAAAATGATTAAATTTAAATTTTAGAATTCAGGAAATGTTTTTGACCACACTAGTTACTGGAGCCTTCACAACCTCATGAGATAATTTATATTGATGAAGCAAAAATCCCAGAGTTTAGACATTTACAAATACAAAAATCGTGTCATTCTGAATATGTAGAGCTTCATATCAAACATAGAAAATTTAGCTTTCAAATACCTGAATATACTAATACATTTCATTGCAGGGAAAGTACTTGTTCTGAAAGGAGATAAAATTGCATTTATTTTGATAACTAAACCTAATAAAAGAAAAATGTTTAAAATATCACTCATTCAAGAAACAAGATGTACAGTTAGTAGTTTTTCATGTCAGTTATGTTCTCTAAACTTACTAGAAGTACTAGGTTAATAAACCTAAATCATTGCTTTGTAAGGAAATAGAAATTTAGTTTCCTAAAACTCATGACTATAACTTTTTCTCAAACAATTACTAAGTAACTGTTTAATGTTTTTTGTCATGGAATCTTATTTGATATATGTTTATTGATTAAGTTAAATAATTGGCCAATAACAATATAAAATAAGCATGAACAAAGTTTATCTAACACAAGTATTTTATTCACAAGATATATCATGGCTCTCTTAAAGAACATTAGAAGGCAGTCTGTTTTTTATTAATTTTTAGTTATTTTGTTAATGGTTATTAATTGTCAGAAGTGGCAATTCCATAATATATTTAAAGCATTTGATTTTACTCCCCCTATTTCCTTTTCATTACTCCTTCTCCCAAAAATCTTCTGTTTTTTACATAAAATTACATCTTTATATAAGCACATATAATCTAATTTGGAAAAAAAAGATTTAAGCTGAACTGCAACGTGCCTCAAGATGGACAGTGGATTAACAGGATGAATAAAAAATTGAATATTTTTTGTTAACTTCAAGATGGACAGTGGATTAACAGGATGAATAAAAAATTGAATATTTTTTGTTAACTTTCTGAATTGAGCTATCATTATTATTATAGTTAGGGTTAGGATCACAGACAGAATTAGAATTAGGGTTAGAGAAATAGAAAATTTATCTTCAACACAGGATGACACATTGCTACAATGATATTCACAAGACACTATGTTAAAAATGAATTTTACACCATGGGGCGGGAGGAGTAAGAGAGGTAGGGTACTAGGAGAACAACAAAAATGTACCTTACACATGTAACTAATCCCTCTTAAAACATCTTTACAATAAAATAAAATTTAAAAAAATAATGAAGATGGAAGCCGGTGACTCACGGCTGTAATCCTAGCTAATATGGAGGCTGATATCTGAGGATCATGGTTCAAATCCAGCCCGGCAGTAAAGTCCCTGAGACTCTTATCTCCAATAAACCACTAGAAAACCGGAAATGGTGCTGTGGCTCAAGCAGTTGAGCGCTCAACTTGAGCTGAAGAGCACTGGGACAGCGCCCAAGGCCAGAGTTCAGGCCCCACGGCTGACCAAAAAAAAAAAAAGAAAGAAAAAGAAAAAAACAAAGAAACTCTGACAGGAAATAGAAAAACACTTAAAAATTTAGGCTCAAAATGCAAGTAAAATTTAGACCTATACGCTGAGCAAGAGAACAAATGTGCAATAGAGGTGTGCTATTAACAATATGATTCAATTATATTTTGTCTTAGGATTAGGAAAGTTTTTCCAGTTAGAGCTGGGGTTAGAATAAGAAAAAGATGTAAGATATAAAAAGGTGTATAAAAGTAAGGTGTATATAAGATTTAAGATATAAAAAGGTGTGAAACTGCAACACATTTTAAGAATAATGAATGGCATCAAGGTTAGAATGAATAAAAACCACTGTCTATTACTTTCAACATTCAGATATAATTTGGTTTAAAGTGTGAGTTACTTTTTTCTTCTGGTTAGGGTTAGGGAAGGATAAGCTTAAGGGTAAAATTTAGTTTTCCAATAAGAAGTAGAAGCAAAAATAATGTGTGATTAAATAGAATCTAGACAATTTCTTTACATTAACCATTTGGTGTTAAATCAAATTGTGATTAGGATTAGGTTTCTGGATAAAGGGAGTTGAGAATAGGACAAAGAAATTGATTAAACTGGCTGGGAAGGTGGCTCAGTAGTAGAGCGCTTGCCTTGCATGCCTGTGGCACTGGGTTCGATTCCTCAGCACCACATAAGCAAAAAGAAAAAAGCTGGAAGTGGCACTGTGACACAAGTGGTAGAGTACTAGCCTTGAGCTGAGGAGTTGAGGGACAGCGCCCAGTCCCAGAGCTCAGGCCCCACGACCTGACCCAAAATTTAAAAAAATTGGTTAAACTAGTGGCTCGCTGCTATTATCTTAGCTACTCAGGAGGCTGATTTCTGAGGATCCCAGTTCAAAGCCAGCTGGGGCAGGAAAGTCCATGAGACTTTTATGTCCAATTAACCACCAGAAAACACAAAAGTGGTGTTGTGCCTCAAGTGGTAAAGCAAGCACTTTGAGCTAAGAACTCAGGGATCGTATCCCTTCCTAGAGATCATGGATCATGCCCTGGCCCAGAGTTCAAGCCTCATGTCCAACAAAAAGAAAAAAAATGTGTTAAATGTTAAGTAAAGCTGAACTTATTTTACGTTCTAGGAGTGCAGAAAAAGCTGGGATAATGGAAGTACAATGTATTTCATAATATCAGGATTTGAGATCAATGGGTATAATGATTCCAGTTATGGAACAAGACAGACTCAGAGTTAAGAGTGAGAAAATCTGTAAGGTTTAAGAAAACATGCAATTTATTTCAAGAATTACAAGTGGAATTTCAGTTAGGATGACACAAAATGAGCATTTTTCATAAATTTTAGAAGTGGGATACTATTAGTGTCAGGGATATGGCTAGGATTCTAGCCATAGTTAGGGTTAGAGTGAGGGAGAAAAAAATGAGTCAAAATTGAAGGTAAATTTTAGAATAAGCCTGGTAGGAATTAGAATGAATATGAAATAGAGTATTGCTATTAATATTGGAATCTACTTACAATTAGCCTTATGGTTATTCTCAATGTTCCAGTTTAGATTAAGTTTAGGGTTAGAAAATGACTAAGATATTGGAAAAAAAATTGAAACCTAGGATGAGAAGGTGGCTCAGTGGTAGAGCGCTTGCCTTGCATGCCTGAGGCCTTGGGTTTGATTCCTCAGCACTACATAAGCAAAAAGAAAAAAAAAAAGCCAGAAGTGGCATTGTGGCTCAAGTGGTAGAGCACTAGCTTTGGGCTGAAGGGCTGAGGGACAGTGCCCAGGCCCAGAGTTCAGGCCTCACAACCGGACCCCCCTCTAAAAAATTGAAACCTATTTTTTGAAGGCTTATTTGAATCAAGTTATGATGAGTGAAAACCAGTGTATTTGTGTTTGTGTTAGTATTGACATGTAATTTGGATTAAGATTAGGGTCAGTATTTTGTTCTGATTATTATTAGTTTTATAAATAGGAAAATTTTTAGTATAAAATTCAGTTTTCACTAACAAGTAAAGGGAAAATGTGATATTGAATAGTAACTAGATCATTATCATTATATTTATTTCTCAGTGATCATTCTTGTAATGATTAATGAGAGTTTTCCAGCCAGGTTTAGGTTGAGAGTTAGCGTTAAGTAATGGACTAGATGGAAGTAAATCTGAAATTGATTTAGGGTACAGAGGTCCATGAAAAGGAAGGATCAATGGATGGAAAATACAGTATTTTTCCTGATAAGAGAACTGGAGGACAAATAATATAATGGTTCATGTTAGGGAACAAGATAACTTCAGAGGTAGAGTCAGAAAATTGTGGGAATTAGGTAAAACTGAAACACATTTCCAGAGTGCAAACTGGAGTGTTCATTAGAATGAATAAGAACTATAGTATTTTTCTTAAACATTAGAATTGGACTATCATTAGGATGAAAGTTAGGTTTCAGTTCCAGCTGGAGTTAGTGATAGAGTTAGGGAAAGGGAAAGTTTAGGATCAAACTGATTGTAAATCTTTGAATAACAAATCGAATTCGAATTAGGATGAATGTGAAATAGGAAACTGCTGACAATATTCAGATTACTGTGAGGGTTAGTCTCATTATTATGATTAGTATGATTAATGTGATTATTATTAGTATGATTAGTGTGAGGGTTAGTCTCAATATTCCAGTTAGGTTTAGGGTTAGAAAAATGGCAAGATATTGAGTAAAACTATGAACAATTTTTTTGAAAGATGAGTTGAATCAAAGTTAGAATGAGTAAAAACTAATGTCTTTGTATGGCTTTTAGAATCCAAAGGCTATTTAGTTCTATGGTTAGGGTTACATTTCTAGTTCAGGTTAGACTTAGGCTTAGGAAAGGGTAAGCTTTAAAGTAAAACAGTTTTCTGCTAACACTTTCAAGTAAAATAAGTTTGAAATTTAACAAAAACAACAGAGTTTTCCTTTTTCCTATACAGGGTTCAATAAGGTTAAATTTAGAGTTAGGTTTCTAGTAAGGTTTAGATATATAGTTAGGGTTAGGAACTGGAGTAGATTTTAAGTAAACCTGCAACTTCTTTTTGGAGATCTAGGAGTTCAGTAAAGTTAAGATCAGTGGAAACTATGGTAGTTTTCATGATATGAAGATTTGAGGCTAATGATTCATAATAGGGAACGATTTCAGAGTCCAAGTCAGGGAATCTGTAGGATTTGGAGCGAACTGCAAATCATTTAAAAGACTATGAGTATCTGTTAGGATGTGTCTAAACTCGAGTATTTTCCATTAATTTTAGGATTGGATACTATCATCATTAAGGTTACTCTTAAGGTTCTGACCAGGATTAGAGTTAGGATTAGGGAAATGGAAGGTTGAGAACTTGAATGACTTAATTCCTTTGTGTGCACTATTCTAAGGCTTGAACCCAAGGATTGGGTTCTGTCCTTGAGCTTTTTGCTGTAGGCTAACATTCTACACTTGAGCCACGAGTACACTTCCAGCTTTTTTTGGCAGTGAATTGGAGATGAGAGTCTCACAGACATTCCTATCCGAGATGACATTGAACTGAGATCCCCAGATCTCTGCCTTCTGATTAAAGGTAGGATTAAAGGCATGAGCTACCAGTGCCCAGGAAAGTGCCTGACTTACTGATTGTTTTTACTTTTGTTGGAGATCGAGACTTAAATTCAATATCTGACCGCTTTGCTCACTAGGTAGCACTGCCACTTGAGCCATATCTCCAAAAATGATTATTTTAAATAGCTGGGAATCATTAAATTTTCTTCAGATAATATGTATCATTAGGGTTGTTCTAAAACTTATCCTAACTAAAAAAGATTTATAGACCCTAGAGATGATCTGAGGAGATTCTCATGCTTTGCTTCTAATTGCATAACATTTTAGGGACATGATTTTTTAATTATTATTTTATGTAGCAAAGGAGTTCTCATTAAACAATGCAGTTTATGCATACAATATACCTTGGTCAATGCCAACACTTCAACATTCTCATCCATCCCTCCCCTATGCACCTCTTCATTTACTCTGCTTAATTTTGTAGGAGATTTACTGGATTCCTCTGCATTTTCCCCCTTTTCTCCTGTTCATTCTTCTAACTTTTTCAACTTCACCCCTCTTTTACTACCCAGTTCCATATGATCCAGCAACTCTACTCCTGGGCATTTACCTGAAAGATTATAAACCAGGATATAGTAAAGGTTCAGCACAACCATGCTTACTGAATCAGCCCAGATAGCCCTCAAGAGAGAAATGAATCAAGAAAATGTAATACACACACACACACACACACACACACACACACACACACACACACACACACACACAGAGGAAATTCTACTTATTGATCAGAAGGAATATTGTACCATTTGTATCTCTCATTTCTCATTTCATTTACCTGGTATCCCATTGTCATCTTACTGTCCCTGTACTGCGGTAACCTACATAGGCACACTGATGTAAAAGATTTTCAAGGTTATCGGCTAGCCATAGATTCCTGAATATGAGTTTTCTGCTCATTCTCTGTCTATTCATGCCTTTGAGTAGTGATTGTACAGATTCGTTTGTACCATTTGCTACACAGAAAAGAGATGAACCCTTGTATGTAAATATATATATATATGTATATATACATACATGTATATACATATATACATGGATATATGCATACACATATGTATATATATTAAATACTTGAGCACATTTTATGTTTTCAAAATTATGGAGGTAACAAAAATCACATACATTTTCTTCCTTTTCATTTTTTCAAAACCTAAATAACTTTGTCTCTTTTGAATACTTAATTTTAAAGAGAATGTCATCATCTCTGATCTGTCAGTGGCCTTGAAATTAGATGTTCAAATAGGACAAAGTTGTTTAGGCTTTTTGGTAGAAGGGAGAATTATTACTAGGGTTCTATTCAGGGGTTCTCTGCTTGCTAGATAGGATTTGGTTGTATCACACCAAGCAGCTCAACTACTTTTGCCATACTTCTAATCTGTTTTATTTACTTGAGGTCCTGAACTTTTTGCCCAGGTCTGATCTTAGATTGACTGAGACTTGGTAACTATGCCTCCCACATAATTAGCTAGGATTACAGATGTGAACTACTATGGTAAGCTCATTTGTTGAGATGGCTGTCTTGGCAGTTTTTTTATCTGGCCTGGCCTCAGACCATGATGGTTTTCCGTTCTGCTTCCCAATCAGCTGGGATTATAGATGTGGGCTACAATACTTGGTGTACACGGCACCCTCTTTTTTAAAAAAAGATGTTTTATTGTAAAAATACTTTAAAGAGGGGTTATAGTTACATGAGCAAGGTAATGAATACATTTTCTATCAAGCATTATTACCTCCTCTTTGTTTTTCTCCTACACTCCCTTCCCTCCCACCTCCACAACTACACTCCCCATCTCCTCCCTCCCCGCTTCCCCGCCTATATTGTAAAGTTCCTTTCTCAACATAGTGTTTGTGCATCTCATTGTTACAATGGGTCAGCCTGTATCCCTATTAAAACATTTTGTTTTTTAGCCTTCCCCTCCCCAAGCTAGAGAAGGGTGTATATAAGATGCAAAGCACCAACATTAAATACAGTGAAAACAGGTGTTATACCATGGGGGAGGATCATACAAAGAAACAAACAAATCACATGGTAGATTATAAACTCTATCTTGGGGTTCATTTCACTTAACATCATCTTCTCTGGTCGTATGTACATAATTTTTGAACTTTTATGCTTGTCCAGACATATACTAGTTGTTGCAAATAAGGGAAACCATAGGACCTATGTTTCTTTGGGTCTGACTTTTAATATAATTTTTTCCAAGACTCCACGTAGAGCTCCCCTATGACCCAGCAATCCCACTTTTGGGCATTTACCAAATGATCACACACAAGACCATACTAAGCTACCAGCACAACTACGTTTATTGCAGCATTTTTACCATAGCTAAGATATGGAACCAATCCAGCTGCTCCTCAGTAGGTGAATGGATCAAGAAAATATGATAAACACACACACATACACACACACACACACACACACACACACACACACACACACATATATACATGCACACAAAATGGAATTCTATGCCTTCAATCAGGGAGAATGACATTGCCTCATTTGCTAGGGAATAGAAAGATGCAGAAACAATTATATTAAATGAAATAAGCCAGGCTCAAACAACCACAGGTCCCATGGTTAACCTTACTTGCAGTAATTAGTACATGGTACCATATAACCATATAAGATGATGTTATGTGAAATGAACCCCAAGATAGGGACACAAATGAATTTTTATTCCATGAGATTCTTATCTCTATATAATCCCCCAAATAAAATTGGCAGGAGAGCTGTGGTTCAAATACATATCACAACCCTTGAGGGAAAAAGCTTAATTGAAAAGGTAAGGTCCTGATTTTAAACCATAATATAAGCACTCAAAAAAGTTGATTTTTTCTTGAGGTTTTTATTAAATTGCTCAGATAATAATCAACATTGTATTTATGTTTAGCATTACTATTAAAATCATGTTATATTTCTTGATGTTATTCTTTATTTTCTTAAATTTTATTTACACATTAATATCCAGTAATGATAAGAGATGATTACTGTTTCACAAGTTTTTATGTCAGTTGAATATATGGATGAGAGTTGCATACAACGAGTTTGGACTGAAAATAGATATTTGCAAGTTCTTCACATAAATCAATGATAGTTGAAGAAGCTGTTGGCATGTATGAAATAAACTAAAGGAATCAGCAAGGAAAGATAAGATATGATTCTGGAAAGCACACAATTTTGGAAGAAAAAAAAAACAAGAAAAATATGTATCTTTTGGTAAGTCTTTGTATCCCACCTACACATTTGATTCCTTATTTCTAGTGGAAGGCATTTCACTTAACTTTATTTTACAAAGTTAAACATGATTGACATTTAATATTAACTGGCTTCTGTCTCAGGTAAGCAATTACTCTACCCAGGTGCCAGGCCTTTATGCCTATAATCCTAGCTATTCAGAGGGCTGAGATCTCTAGATCCTAGTTCAAATCCAGGTTGGAGAGGAAAGTTCTTGAGACTTTTCTGTTCAATTAACCATGAGAAAACTGGAAGTGGCACTCTATGGCTCAAAGTAGCAGCAATAATCTTGAGTAATAAATCTCAGAGACAGAACCCAGGCCCTGAGTTCACACTCTCTGACATTATTCTTAATATACTTGTTCCCACTTTTTAATTTGTCTAGAAGAATGTTTTAAACTTAGGGATTTTTTATTTCATGTTGTCAGCATTGATTTTTAGGATGTGTAAAGAAAAATTATAGTAAGAACTGGTTTATATTGCTTTGTATTATGCATTGCCTCTACACTCAAAGATGAGCTGGAAAGCTGATGGCCAAATCTTAGCTCCTGGCAATGAAGATGGATATGTGTTTCTTTTAGGAAAGTAACAAATTTATGAAATGGTAGCCTTTATATATAACACCTTAATAGTAACAATAAAAATAATATTATTGCTATTATTTTTTGTCTATTGTGGGGCTTGAACTCTGGGTCTGGGCATTGTCCCTCAGCTCTTCAGCTCAAGGCTAGCACACTACCACTTGAGCAACAGTGCCACATCACATTTTCTGAACCTTTAGTTGGAGATGTGGGTCTCACAGACTTTCCTGCCCTGGCTGGCTTTGAACAGAGACCCTCTGTTCTCAGCCTCCTTAGTAGCTAGGATTATGGTGTTGAGCCACTGGGGCCCGGCAGTAAAATTATTTTGAAAAAGAAAAAACTCTGATTGTATACTTAAAAAAATCACAATCTGGCAATTGTATCTCTAACGTTGTTGTATCAATGCAACCATACGCAGCAATCATTTTTAGATCTCACTATGTCCTGTCCAATGCCAGATAATATTTCATCAATTAATTTTAATTTTTCCTAACAAAGTTCATTATGAATGCCCAACAGCACAATTTTCTAGTCAGAATAAAGAATTCTTCAACATACATATTTCAACAAACTGCATTTTGCACTTGTTTTTTTTTTTTTTTTTTTTTTTTTTAATTTTGCCAGAGCTGGATCTCTAAAACAGGGCCTGGGCACTCTCTCTGAACTTCGTTTACTCAAGGTTAGCACACTACCAATTGAGCCACAGCACCACTTCCAGTTTTTCTGCTTATGTCATACTGAGGAATCAAATCAAGTGTTTCTTGCATGCGAGGCCAGCACTCTATCACTAACCACATTCCCAATCATTGGGCCATTTGTTGTTGTTTTAAGATAGCACTTTACTATATGTCCTTTTGTTGGCCTAAAACTTAGGCTGGTCTCAATCTAATTTCTAAATTAGCCTCCCAAGTTCAGAGACTAAAAACAATGCCTACCATATTCAGCTCAGGATTCTTTGTGAGAGAATACTCTTTTCACATATAGAAAGAGTTATTCTGCATATAAGGGAAACCATGGGACCTATAATAATTTGAGCTTGGCCTATTTCACTTAATATAATAACTAGTATATGTCTGAGACAAACAGAAATTGTCAGACAAGTTGATGTTAGGTGAAATGAACCCCAAGATAAGGATTCAAATGGGTTTTTTCTTTCTTGCAATTGTTTCCAACATATTTATAAGATGATTTCTTTGTTGCTTTGCATGTACCTCCCCCATAATATAAGCCCTGCTTTTACTCTATTTGATGTTGATATAATTTGTGGAGGGGAAGGGAAAAAACAAACCATTTAAATAGGATTACAGGTGGACCCATTACAACAATGAGATGTACAAGACGTAATGTCAAAAAAGAAGCTTACAACTTTGGCGGGGGTGGGGGTGGTGGTGATGGTAGTGGTGGTGTGGGGGTCGGGGGTTGAAGAAGGGAAGGGATGGAAAGGGGAAACAAAGGAGGAGGCAACAATGCTTGATAAGAAATGTACTCACTATCTTGCCCATGTAATTGCAACCCCTCTGTATGGAATTTATCACAACTAAAAAAAAAAAAGACTTGAATTGAACAATAATGAAAGGAGGTATTCTGTCTTCCTTGGACTGGATGTTTTTTGCCTTCAGCACTGTTAATCACATTTCTTGTCCTGGTATGTTTCCCCTTCTAGATCAATATAAATATTTCAGGTTCTGAACTTGAAGCTGATCCTTGGCATCCAAGAACATCAGATTCTTGTGAATAGCACTAGCTGGCATCATGAGCTTAGCAGTCAGCTAGAGTTCAGCAATCTGATGGCATTGTGCTCCAACAATGGAATCATTTCTGTGCACAGACTGAATACTGTCATAGGTAATTATGATTTATTCCACTCTATTCTCAACTACTTGCCATTCTCAGCTTTGTATGTTTTAAATTTTGTTAAACATTAATTACTATTTCCTGCCATTCTCAAAAGTAACATATAAGTCTTACTTTAAAATTCATTCAAACATGCAAAAATGTTAACATAGTTGCTGTCCACCACTGGCTCATGTTTTAAAACCTAGCTATTTAAGAGGTTAAAAACTGAGGATTCAGGTTTAAATCAGCCCATGCAAAAAATCTTGAGATATTTCTCCAATTAAGAAAGCAAAATCCAGAAGTGGAGATGTGGCTCAAGTGGTAGAGTGTCAGATTTGAGCAAAAAGACAAAGCAAGAATAATAGTTCTAATTCTAACTCCATTATTTACTCATAGAAAACACACACACACACACACACACACACACACACACACACACACACACACACAATTTACATTCTACTGGATTCCCCTTCTTGGACATTATTCAATGCCATTAACTTAATGCATGTTTTCTCCAAATTATTATGGTAGGGATTAAACTATATTTATATTTATGATTATGTATTTTTTTGTACATTTTGTTTTGCAATTTTGTGAACTTATGTGACAGAACAGTGTTTTGTGAAGACTAAACAGAAATCAATGTGTCAGTAAATATGTAGGTGTCATGTAGACTGAAAGATGCAGATAATACCACTTGAAATTTTATTTCTCCAAGTTTGAATATATATGCATATGTATGTATTTAAAATTTCAGCCAAGATTTTACTTCCATTAACAATGATCTATTTGTTCCATTATATAAATTTAACATATTGTATGTTGCATAGTAAATTATTATTTAAGAATTCCTTACTTCCTTATTCTCCTGTGTCAGGTTCTTGAGTATAGGCTGGCATTACCATATAGTAGGATAGTACCATGTCTAGCTATATTATTTACATTTTGTTCAGTAGAATTGTTATGCCAAGGTCGCAAGACCCCTACCAAGAAGACCAACGATAGTCAGACTATACAGCTGTTTTACTTAAATGGGCTGCAGCTCGGCCTCATCCTACATTCTAACACAGTGGAGCCCAAGAGTAGATCCCCCAGCTAAGGATTTGCAGGTCTTATAAAGGCACACAATCAGATGGTTTAGCACCACGTGTTGCTTTGCTCTGAAACAAGCAACAAATGGTCACTGCCTCAAGTACTATAACCCTTCATTCCTCCCCCCCTTGACTTATGGTTCTGAGACACAACCTTGTGGCTCCGGCCCAAAACTTATGAAGGGTTAAAGTTTTGAGGCAGTGACCACTTGTTGCTTGTTTCTAGCAGAGCAACAGGTGGCAGTAATCAAAACACCTGGTTGGTTGTGTGCCTTTATAACCCCTGCAAATCTTTAGCTCGGGGCTCTCCTCCAAGCTCTGCTGTGTCAGAGTGTAGGACAGAGCCTGAGCTGCAGCCCGTTTAAATAAAATCTTAAAACAGCTCTAAAGTCTGAATCTCAATGGTCTTCTTGGTGGGTGTCCTGTGACCTAGGAACAACATATTAGTGGGGGCTCATCCGGGATCCCTCCAAAGACCCCCGAGACCTCAGACTCCAAAGGTAAAACAGCGCTGTCTTTGTTAATTTGTCTTGACCTGTCGTTTGTCTGCTTTACTTTCTTTTTCCTTGTGAGGACGGCCCTCAGATTCGTAAAGGGTTGTGGAAGCGGACGCGCTTGCACAACAACACTGGAGGAACTGGGAAACATCCCAGATCCTCTTGTGGGGCGGGGGTAACCCTGCCATGTGGAGCGGGGTTCTTTGGAAGCCCGTTGTGTGGAGCGGTTTCCTTGGAATCCCACCATGTGGGGCAGGGGTCCTTGGAACCCCCGCTGTGTGAATTGTGGGGCGGGGGTCGGTTCGGTGTTGGGCCGGAATTAACCAAGAGGGCCTCTTACTGAGGCCCAACTCACCCAGTGTGGGTCTGCTCCTTCAGCTGTGGGTCCTGGGTGTGGAACCCCACCGTGACAGGAGTGAGTGGATCAGTTCGGGAGATCTCCACTTTGTAAGACAATTATAGTAGGCATGCCTGTCATCCAAGCACCCAGGAGGATTGTAAGTTTAAGAGCAGCCTGAGCTACACAGCAAGTCCCTTTAAAAAACAACAACAATTGGTGAGCTTCGAAGTGGGAATGTATTGTTAAGTGGGGTGATGGGAACATGCATAATTTAGTGTGTGTGTTTGAGTGTGTGTTTGTGCTGGTCCTAGGGCTTGAACTCACGGCCTGGGCACTGTTCCTGAGGCTTATGCTCTAGTCTAGCGCTCGACCACTTGAACCAAACTCCACCTCAAGCTTTTATAGAGGTCATTAGAGATGAGTCTGATCCAGTTGCCTGTCCAGGCTTAAACTTTGATCCTCTTTTCTCAGCCTCTATTGTAAGTAGTATTACAGGCATGTTGTATTACTATTAAGTAACATAGTAAACATCATGCCAGTTTATACTCCTTCCAGCAGTGTTCGAGTGCAGCACACACACCTAAGATAAAACCTGCTCCATGTTTAAAGACATCCAGTTCTCATAATCCTGTGAGATAAGTATTGTTATGCTCACTTTACCTGAGAAGAATTTGAGATCCAGAGAGTTTAGTTAATTTTGAGTTCCCAGCTAGTATACAGTGGAGCCTGTATTCAAGCCCAACTAGTTCTATTTATTTCAGAAAACATGGAGTCATCATGTGGTCCAATCAATATGTGTTCTAGCAAGTACTGTTCTTTGCAAGTACAGTTCTGTGTCTGACAGATTATCTTTCTCTCTCTTTAACTGTTTGCACTCCCTTTCATAAGCTAGGGAAAGCATAAGTGATGAGAAGAGCCATTATGGAAGGGGAAATTGGTAATGCGGTCTGATGTTGGTATCAAATATATATTAGTCTGACCTTCCATTTGAGTTATGCCTTCCGCACTGTATTTCTGTTTTTTTTTCTTTAGTATTATTATTCTAAAGGTGAATTACACAGATGATACAGTCATATAAGTCAGGTATGGATATGTTTCCTTTTTGAAAAGTCACCCCTTCCTTCGTTCTCTCAGTTTTTCTCTCTCACTCGTTTGGTTTTATTAACTTCCTTTCTTCTACTTCTTCTTCTTCTTCTTCTTCTTCTTCTTCTTCTTCTTCTTCTTCTTCTTCTTCTTCTTCTTCTTCTTCTTCTTCTTCTTCTTCTTCTTCTTCTTCTTCTTCTTCTTCTTCTTCTTCTTCTTCTTCTTCTTCTTCTTCTTCTTCTTCTTCTTCCTCCTCCTCCTTCTCCTCTTCCTCCTCCTCCTCCTCCTCCTCCTCCTCCTCCTCCTCCTCCTCCTCTTCTTCTTCTTCTTCTTCCTTCTTCTTCTTCTTCTTCATTATCATTATTATTATTACTATTATTTTTATTGTGCTGTGGAGGTTTTAGTTACATTCATGTGGTTGTGATTACATTTCTTTTGTATTTGTTTTTGTTTTAGTCAGTAATGAGGCTTGAACCCAGGTCCTGGACACTGTCTTTGAGCTCTTTTGCTGAAGAATGGCACTCATATTGAGCCACAGCTCTACTTCCCTGAGCACATTTCTTTTTGGACAATGTCATCCTTTCCCTTCATCTCTTCCAGTTTCCCCATCCTTCCACACAAACAAGTTGCATAGGTCATTTTCAACATAATACCAATTGAGTAACACTATTGCACATGTTTATCCTTTGTCCCTCCTCTCCTATGACTCCTTTAACTTCTCAAACAGAGATAAATTTTTTAAAAATTACAAAAATGCAAATTGTAAGAAAAATAACATCTTGTGTCTGTTTACTGGTCACTGGTTATTTCTGAGATAGGGTCTGAGAGAGAGGGAGAGAGAGAGAGAGAGAGAGAGAGAGAGAGAGTGAATACTGAGGCTTGAACTCAGGGAGCTGACCTTTAGCTTTCTTACTAAAGGGTAAAAGAATATGACTTGAACCAAACATCCACTTCTTGATTTTGAATGGTCAATTGGAGATCAAGTTTCACAGGTTGTTCCTACCTAGTCTAGCTTCAATTCACTTTCCTCAGATCTCAGATTTCTAAATAGCTAGAGTTACAAGTGTGAGCCACTGGTGGTGCTTGGCCTACCTTCTTTTTGTTAAGTAGTTGAAATATAAAAGACAATTGCAACCATAGTAAAATGAAATCAATTTAACTTTCCAAACTTCAATAACTTTTAATATTTTGTCGCATTTGCTTTGTACAGAAAAACATTTTTTTGTAAATGCTCCTGCAATTTGGTTTTCATCTGGGTTTTTTTCCTCATGATGAACTTGATTTTATATAGCTTTTTACTTACTAAATATTGATGAAAATATGCACAGAGGGCATTAATGACCTTCTTTTGTCTTTCATAAGGAAATGGTGCAAGCTAACACTTGTGATAAGTTCGTGTGCAGGACCCCAATGATATATCCACATTCTTAGCCAGAAGACAATAGTGCCTGTTACAAATCATATATGTCTGATAAAACCCTGACTCAGGCCTTGTTGCCACCTTCCTGTATGTCCTCTTAGAGTGCAATGCTGATTCTCCAGTGACCATGACAAAGCCCTGCTGGGAGTTTTCAGTACACAGCCCAGGTCATCAGTCAGGCGTGACAGCTACAGTGTGATGGGAGACTGGTGACTGCTTCCTATGATGGAACAACACAGGAAATGTTAGGTCCTTAAGCTGTCATCAGTCCTGAAGGCTTCTCATTGAGCATTCGATCCTAAGAGTTAAGGAGACATCACTCTCTCTTCCTTGTGCCAGTTGTTGACCTGTATTTCTTCTGTTGTTGTCTTCTTCTGTGGAAAGAAATGATCTGAGCTCTATAAGCCATTTTGCTTATTCTAGGCCCTTAGTGTAAGGCTGGCTTTTATAATTAGATAAAAAGAAATACAGTGATAAATAATAGCAAACAACCTTTTTTTCTAGTCTATTTATTACCAAAATATGTTTTCAAATACCACCAATACTTCTTAATCGTAAGAGGCACTTAATTAGCAGTCACAGTCTCCGACTCCTAAATTCCTCAGTGAGCTGTGGGAGAGAAACCACAGTGAGTGTTAGGGGTCCTCCAATCTAACTTCTTGGCCAGGGAGGAGTGCCTCTATGTTAGGCCTCCAAATTGAGCAAAGAATACTTCTTATACCTCAGATTACATGTCCAAGCTATACATACCAAAGAAAGCTAAGAACAAGACATTAGTCTGACTTGGGAACAACACAGATCACAAACATAAATTCTAAGAAAACAGAAATGAAAAGAAATTTTCCTTTACTCATATAATATGATAAAAAAGAGCTACCTCATTATCACTTAATTGTGGTTATATGTACTTAGTACTAGCTTCTTGAAAGTCCCAAAACACTCTTTGACATGAACTCAGTAGTTCCGTTGGTATCAAAGTCTATTTTATAATAGAGATGCTGTACAGAGGGGTTACATTTACATGAGTAAGTTATATTTCTAATTGAACATTGTTACCCACTCCAGTTTTTTCTCCCTTTGTCCCTTCCCCCAACTCCCCCTCTCCCACCATTACATTGTAAAGTTAATTTCCGCCTTAGTCTCCTGTAAGTATCATTGTTGCAATGGTTCACCTTTTGTACTTCTTTCAGCATTTTGTTATTTCCCTTCCCTTCCCCCAATCAAATAAATGCATATACTGGATGCAGGGCACCAGAATCAAAGACAGGAAATGCCATGGATAAAATCAATAGGAAAAGAAAAATGACATAAAGCAAGAAGAAAGAACTAGCTCCTGTACATTGGCTACATCAAGCTTGACAACTAAATAAAAGAAGACCTGCTGTTTCTATGTCTTGGCATTCATTTCAATTTGCATCATTTTGTATGCTCATATATATGTTCATAACTCCTGAGCTATTATGATCCACTTTCAGGACTAACAGGCTAATGCTAATCATTGCAAATGAGGGAAATCATGTTTCTTTGGCCCTGTCTTCTTCACTTAATATGATTTTTTTCCAAGTCTTTCCATTTTCTTACAAAAGGGACTCTCTCATTCTTTCTGATAGAAGCATAAAATTCCATTGTGTAAATATACCATTTTCTTGATCCATTTATTTATTGAGTCAATTGGGTTGGATCTGTATCTTAGCTATGGTAAACAATGATGAAATGAACAGAGTTGTGCTGGTAGCTTATTGTGCCCTAGTTTGAGATCATTTGGATAAATGCTGAGGAGTAGGATTGTTGGATCTGTAGTAGGAAGACCCCTACTCAGGCAGGCCAGACCACCTAGTCATCCGGAGTGACAGAGCCCACTGCAACAAATTTGTTAACAAAGAAGCGACTTTATTAAGAAGACTCCTACACTGACTGGTTAGGGCCGCAGCACAGTCTTGGGAGCTGGAACTGTGACCCCTAGGGGCCCGTGTACTTTGGTTTTTAAAGGCAAAATTCAGGAGGTCAAACCTGGTCATGCAGGTGACCAATGAGATTGACACACACACAAAAGATTGCACAGTCATACTAGACCACATGCAGGTGGCCAATGAAGTTACAGTTTGTCACATAATGACTGTTTAAACCCGCTTATAACTTTTGGGTTAAATGACTCACAAATTCAGTGGGTAAGGTGAAGTACACACAAAAGGCAGAGTTTACAGTAAGCATACACAAAGGAGGAGTTTAGTGGAGTTTACCATAAGCACTTGAAAAAGGCGCAGTATATGGTAAGCTCTGTAAGTTGCCAGTAGGAGCCAGTTTACAATCTATCTGTTTTATTGGTCAGTCTGTAACAGTACAATCATGGTGAGTTAGGTTGTTAAGGGGAGGAGGACAGAGGGGAATTCTTTCCATTCCAGGAACTGGGCTGGTTGGAACCAAGTTCTAGTAAACGTTGATTAAAGGATTTTCTTCTTCTAAAAATCTGTAAAACAAAGGCAAAGCCATGAAAGAAACTGTACACGCTCAAGTCTCCTCTCAGGGCCTACTTCAGATCTTAGGTTAGTTCTATGTTTAGTCTTTTGAGGAACCTCCATTCTGCCTTCCAGAGTGGGTGAACCAGCTTACATTCTTACCGTCAATTTAGTAGTGTTCCATTTAGCCACATCCACTCCCACATCTGTTATTATTTGCTCTCTTGATAATGGCCATTCTAACTGGGGTGAGTGGAATCTAAATGTGCTTTTGGTTTTGATTTGCAGTTCTTTTATGACCAGTGATGCTGAGCATCCCCCTTCTCTTTCTGAGAGGCCACCCTATTACAAGTTTGTAGTGTCTCAACAGAGGCATTGAAAATAATAATATTGTGTGCTTTTTGTTGTACATTCACTTCACTTGGCACTTCCAATGGCTCTTAAATTTATAGTAAAGGATTAAACTATTTCCCTTACTGAAAAAAAACCCCACTGATTTTCAAAAAACATAGAAAAAATCCCTTTGTCAGGGGTCCCAGTGAATACTAAGGAAGATTCTGTAATGGGAAATTTTATTTGGTTGCTTGTTTGTTACATCACTTAAACACATGTTGAATTTGGGGTTTCCCCACCAAATCTTCAACAAACCAGAAACTATGTTGCCTCATTGGATTTTGCTACAAAAGTTACAAAATATTTTGACATATATTTGATTTGGTGTTTTGGGGTTTTTTTTTTTTGGCTTTTTGAGTGCTAGTGGGCTAGTACTCAGGCTTGAACTGAAGGTCTGGAGCTCTGCCTAGATTATTTTACTCAATGCTGTCATTGTGCCACTCAAACCACATCTCCACTTCTGTTTTTTTGCTACTTAATTGAATATAAGATCTTGAGGATTTCTAAGCTTGGGTTGGCATCAAACTGTGATGCTCAGATGCCACATTACTAAACAGCTAAGATTACAAGAATAAGCCAGAACCTGGATATATTGTGTTCCCTATGAAACCTAAACAAGGGTACCCAATTCTGAAGCATGTGTGTATGGTTATGTATTTCAAAATTAGCTCAAAAAATATACACCTTTATGTGTATGTTTGAATGTGCTGAGGGAAATGAGGATGTATCTGCTGATTTTGAGGAAAGATTTAACCTAGGGCTTTTCACAGACTGAGCTACACTGTACAGAATGCTTGAGACGAAAAGTGAGGTAAATGATGTCATCATCCCATTCATCTACATCCCTTGCTAACATATGCATATACTGTGGTGTTGTCATGAGCATTTTGTGTATGAGAGCCAGTACTGGGCTTGAATTCAGGACCTAGATACTGTCCCTTAGCATTTCATGCGATTCTAGTACTCTACCATTTGAAGCACAGCTCAGCTTTCTTCATTTACTGTTTAATTGGAGATAGGAGTCTTTTTTGCTCAGTTGTCTTTGAACTGAGTTTCTCATATCTCAGGGTTCTGAGTAGCTAGTTTTACAGGCTTGAGCTTCCAGTGTTTAGCTTTTCATTATTATTTTCACAAGCTACATGCTCAAACACATTCCTTGCATTCAAAATTTCACGGTTCAGGCTGACTGACAAGTTGTGAGGAAAGATGGTTGAGTGGATAATTTACCAAATGGGCCTCTAGCCCCATTAATATCATTCTTGTCAGTAACTTACCTTTAAGTGAGTACATATTTACACTTTCACTCTGACATTTTAACTGGAACTCATGAAATGTTTTTCATATATATTTTAAATGTTATCTCCCAAACAAGAGATATTGCTTGAACGTTTTTGATAATATTTCAGATGGGGAGTGGTCTTGTGTGTCTGGATGTCTGTGGACAAGGTCATCCAGCTGGGCTTCAGGCACAGAGCTGAGGTTTCCTGTCTGCTGGTTGCAGAGAGGAAGGTTTTCTTCCTGGCCAGCCTTTGATTTGAGATCCTTTCATCTTAGACTTCTATGTAGCTAGGATACCAAGCATTAACCACCACCAACTGGCTTGTTTTAGAAGCATTAATTGCTTTCCTTCATTTCTTTTTTTCCTGGAAGGTTGATCTAGACAGACTGCTTGTACCTCATGATAAGGTGATTTGAATAATACCCTTTGCCTCTGGCATTTGTGAAACCCACTTCCTCAGTTCTAGTCAAATGAATTTGTTGTAAAGCCAATAGCATTTTCCTTCTGAGATGTTAGGTAGCTTATTTAAATCTCTTATCCTTTCATTTGGCAAAGCAATCAGGACGTTTCTGTAAAATCCTACTTCTTGAGAGTATTATAGTTAGAAGGTAGAATGTGCACACTTTCATATAGTCTCTCCTTTTATAAACATATGTTACAAGATTGGGTGGAAGAATGACTATTGAATTAACTTGATAACCACTGTAGAATTTTTAAGCCTCAATGCTTATTAAAACAGAGGAGGATTTAAAAACATTCAGAATAATGGAATGTGACTTTTACTCATTTGATGTATGTGGAAAGATGACCAGAATTCTAATTAATAAAATATATCTTCTAATTTCCAATGGTAGACTGCTATGCTAACTGGGAGGAGACAGTGGTGATGTCAGGGCTTTGAAAGCTGGTAATGCAGCAAAATATCAGGGAAGAGCATTTGCTAAGTATAAAATTTCCAAGGCTCATACCAAATATATTGAATCAGAATGCTAAGTGATGAATCACAGCACCAAATTTTATTTGTTGGCTTCTTTGTTTTGTGAAGTCCTGGGATTTGGACCTAGTGCCTGGGTGCTGTCCATTAGTTTTTTCTTGAAGGCTAGTGCTCAACCAGTTGAACCACAGCTTCATGTCCATATTTCTGGTAGTTAATTGGAAGTCAGTCTTACCAAATTTCCTCCTTGGACTTGCTTCAAACCTGATCCTCAGATATCAGTCAACTGAGTAACTAGGATTCCAGTTGTGAGCCACCAGAGCCCAGCTAGAATCACATTTTAAAAGTATTCTTTACTGAATCAGATGTGTCTGACTACTATTGTAGCACTTTGGTTCCAGTGGGTTGTTAGATTTAAACTAAAATCTGAACTTTTCTTCTTGTAACCGGCAGCATCCAATATCTATCTAATTTATACCTATCTTCATTTCGGGTCTTTTTCTTCTTTGTACCTTTCCATTCTTACTTCACAAGCAAGCATGTCAGTGCTGTTTTCCTTTTCTGAAGCAAATCAGCTCCATTCCCATCAATGGGCGATGTACTTGCTGTTCTTACTGTCTGGAGTACCTGCTCCTAGATAATTGCCTGGATGATGGCTCTCCTATCAATATACCCAATACGAAGTTGTTGCCACAAAATCACCAATTTTATGTCTTTGATTTATAGAAATTATCATTATGATTTCTGGTTTTCTTTACCTCATGAAATTGCTGAGGAGAGAGCCACATTCACTTCTGTTTCTCCAACACCTGTAATAGTGCCTTTTGCTGTTGTTGAGTCCACTTAAGGGCAAAATCAGTGCCTGACACCTATTTGCTGCTATGGCAAAGGTGGCTGTGACATCATAGAAATTATGGCCATTGTATTGTGAAGCTGTGTGAGGACACCAACCCCCACAAAATTTCCCCAAGATATGTGTCTCCTTTGCCCAGGAGTGCATTCAACAATTCAACAACCAAACTATCACCCAGTTCCTGATAAACTCAGAGTAGGTTTCATTTTCCTTTAAAAAAATAAAGACATGCCTTTGATGATTTGTCAATGAATTACTGAAACAGAGTATATAATTTTATGTATTTGTAAGTCTTTGACCATCTCGCTTGAGCCCTTGCCATATTTCTATGTGTTTTCATCTTGGGAAGGGAAATAAGGTTTTCAGTATAGTCAGAGACTACAGTTTGGAAGGCTCTTTTTAGAACCTTTTGGAGGGAATGCCAACTTTCCATCTGATGTTCTACAAATGGCCATATTTGTACAGGAACTGAATAGACTGTCATAAGATAAGAGGCTTGTCCTGATTTCTACTGATTTCTACTGACTTTCCTCTGGGGTAAGGGAGTGTGACCCCACTGCCTATGTGTTTATTTGCTACACTGGAGGGCCCAGGCCTCCTCTGAAAATCTATGACTTGGTTGTAAGTGATACTAAAACTCAGAACCCAGCTTCCCACATCACTAGCATTACAGGACTGAGTCTCATGGACTCAACTTTTTATACATACTATAGTCAGTTTCATTACATTAACTTTCATTTTATTAACTTCATAGACAGATATATACAAATGTATTTATATGTTTATTCATCTATTTACAATCAGTGTTATATCTAGAAACACACATATATATTCTTATAATTATAATCAAATTATATCATTACTTCCCCTCAATAATATTTACACTAATATTTTGTGCAAAAAAACTCAAGTCTAAAATTTAAATGTCTTTGTAGTTGAAAAAATCATATTCAGTCTTATACATTATGTAATATACTATATATAACATCAAGAATATAACATGTATTTACATATAACTGATTTAAATGTGGAGTATTTTTTCTTCCTGATTTTGTGTTTGTACATCTATGTAAGCCTTCTTTTTGCTATTGATTATGGCTTTTGCTTTCCAGTATACATATTTTCTATATATTTTGTCAAATATTTTCAGCCCTAAGTAGACTTTTTTTTATAATATTGGAGCCAAATTTTTCTTCCATATTTGCCCAAAGCACAATGAAATTGTATTCAAATTCGAGCTCACTGTTGGAAGAGAGTCCCACATACCACTATGAGTTTTGTGGCATTTGTCCCAATTGACAGGAAAGCTTTCTAGGACCTCTGATCTGCTATGTCCTAGAGCTTTTATAGCCACCTTCTCGCTCCATGCAGGCATGGCCTGGCTTCCTTGCCACTCCTTGTGTATTTAACAGTTCCCATTATATCCAGTAGGCTCTCTAATACAGCCCCGTCACTCTGTGTTCCTCCCCCCCCCCCACACACACACACAGAACACATATGCACGATGCTTCAGATTGTAGGATTAAAAAGAAATATATTTAGGAACCATGAATTTTAGAATATGTCAAAAATATTTTTTAATGAAGTTAAAAATTAAAAAGGATGAACCTTTTTCAACAATCAGGACAAAAAGAAAAATAAGGATTCTCTCAGGAAAAGGAGAAGACATCAGAAATTCTCCCTCAGAGTCCTCAAAGAGATCTACTTCCTCATTAAAGACAGGGTTTTCTTCCTGAGTCCAGGTAGGGACAAATTCTAATTTCTCAATTGGAAATTGAATCCCCTGCAAGAGGTCAGATTGGTCTGGGTATTGTGAGGAAAGATTCCCTTTCCTCTACTGAATCTAGTTTTTGGACCTCACTTATTGGTTTTCTTGAACATAGACTGGGGTCATTTTCCATTAGCACACAATTACCCTGCACACCAAGACGTGTTTTTTTGATTGGTTTGGTGCCAATCTAGCAGAATTGTTAACATCAATGGAAGACATTCTGGAACGTCTTCTTCCTTGGTGGTATGTGCAGGTACGCTTGCATCACATGTGTGGTTCAGAACCAGTGTGATGTCCATAGGACTCAAAACTTACTTGGGCCTTTCTACAAATTGAAAAAAACCTCTATGTTCACATGCTTTCTGGAGACCTTCCAATCTCTATCAGTCACCATAGACGACACCACTGATGGGTTCTTTATCTGGAGTTCTGCAGGAGCTGCTTTACGGTGATGCAAACCTGAGAATGGAAATAGGTACAGAAATCTTAAAGTAGACCCTAGAAGTTAAGGTGTGGCTAAACTACCATGAGGATCTAACGGGAGAAGCTGTAGAATTTGAGTTTGGACTTAACACTGATGAGAATGTAGGGTATTTCTAATGAGTGGCTACTTCCTAGTTCTTTCAAAAGGAGAACAGATATTACCTGGAATAGAAAATCCATAAAAGGACATTTTGCCAAACTGAGGAGTACTAAGGTCTCTTGACCAATTGGGCCCATCCCTAGAGACCCAGGTTCCATCCCTCCTCATGATCCCTAAGGCATCTAAACAAGGAGTTCTTCCTCTTTTTCTTGGTCTCAGGGGTCTTGGGTTCCTCCAGCTGGTCCAGAAGAATATGTAAGCAGAAGTGCAGGTCCAAAGAGACCATGTTGATCTTGACATACTGTGTAAGTTCTTTCAGGGTGTCATGGTTCTTAGGCTCATAGAAATCATCAGGGTAGAAGTCCACCACATAGAGAGGATAGAACAAACAATGCTGTGGGCAGATTTGTGACAAGGAAAATGAGAGCCCACCCTCCCCATCCTGAGCCTTGTACTATAGCCTCTTTCTGGCAGGATTTGCATGTTGGGAAGTGGGAAGAGACTCCTGCAAGCAGGATGCTCCTCACAACCCACTTCTAGAAATTTCTCAAATATAATCTTAAAAATTTCTCCCTGTGATAGGAAGAGAAAGCTGTTTCCCCACTGGATTTGACTTGTTATACACAGCCCTCCCTGGCATCCATGAGAGTCTAAAACCACAACCACATCCACAACTGTGTAATCTGCTATCCACTGACGTGCCAAACCTCAACCCTCTGGTGAAAATCACAACTGGTGAGCAAAGAAGAAAGTTGACTTTGATTCAGAAACGTCAAAGGTACCAAGTTTCAAAAGACAAAATTTCTCTTTGTGCCAATGTCCACTTACTTTTTCACTTATCTTCCTCCCAGTAACGGTAGAAGCATCTGTACCAATTGGAGAAAGAAGTTAACTCTATGCTTCTCCTTTTCTGAACAAGACACACATGGGACTGTCTAAGTCACAAATGGTAATGTAAACATGGCAGAAAAAAGTTAAGATATGTCTATACAATTTCATGGAAATTCTGTGACTATGCTTATATACGTCTTTCCAAATAACTGCAGAATGGCTCATGACTCTAACCCTAGTATCAGGAGGGTGAGATCTGAGGATCAGATTGAACCCAGTTTGAACCCAGTCTAGTTTGTAAAATCTAAAGACACTTATCTTCATTTAACCAGCCAAAGGCCAGAAGTGGACTTGGGGCTCAATTGGTAGCATGCTACGAATGGGACAGCACTCAGGCCCCAAATTCAAGTTCAAGTTGCATCCTTTATTCTGTTTATATTTCTTCAAAGGCCTCCAAGGTAGTGATTTCCTATGTGAGGGTAGACGTTGGATGTGACTGGCTCATTCCTTTAATCCTAGTCTCTCAGCAAGCAAATCATTAAGGCTCCACTAGCTTATGAGGCAAATGATATGTTCTGGCAGCCCAGTCCTAAGGAATTATTCAAACACTGCACTTCTTTGTCTCAAGCCAAGCTCCTTTGATAAGACCCGAGTGACACAGTCTCAGAGAGGTACCAAGTATTCTAATATTCTGCCAGGGCAGGTCTCATCAGTCTTGGATTTGAAGGGGAAAACTCACTTTTTTTTGTCAGTCGTGGGGCTTGAACTCTGGGTTTGGATGCTATCCCTCAGCCCTCCAACTCAATGTAAGCACCCTACCAGTTGAGCCACAGCACCACTTCTGGTTTTCTAGTGCTTTATTGGAGATAAGATTCTCATGGACTTTCCTGTCCAGACTGGCTTTGAACATTAATCCTCAGATCTCAGTGTCCTGAGTAGCTAGGATTACAGTTGTAGGCCACCGGCACCCGGCTTAGGAACACTCATTTTTAAACAGAATATCCAGCAACTGCTCTCTTGTCTTCACTGTCTATAGTGGTGGAGGAAGTTTCCAACATAGAAGGAATCACCTTTCTGGTAGGCAAGGACCAGGTCCATTACCAGAATTTCCAGCAAGCCTGAGTCCAGGCACCATATATTATAAGGCCCATTCAGGGTTTGGGCTGACTCATTGTCACACTGAGGTGGTAAAAAGAATGGATCTTTGAAACATGGAAATGGGAGTACACTTAAATTGAATAATTGTAATAGAGTGGATTGAAAACTACACAGTAAATATTTTCTCAGTCTACTCATATAAAAGCACACAAGAAGAAGGTTCTAGTGTGGGCTAGGATGAGATTAAATAGGTTTCCTGTCATAGCTTTACCATGCCGGAGTTGTCTTGTGTTTCTCTTGGTTTCTTCTTATAACAAGGCCTGAAACATTGGTTTCATGGTTTAGCACTGATCCAATGTCTACAGCATCGAGTGAGGCACTCTACACCATTTATGCCTGAGACTTGAATCTCTTGAACTTTGAAAGCAACACAAGAGCATCTTTCTTGTTCCTGAGCCACAGGCCAAGTGAGCTGGCTTGAGTTGACTTTTAGTTACACTAGCTTGGCTCTCAGAGTTCCATATTCTATTCCATTATGAGGGAGGTAGTGTCATCTCTCAGAGCCTAATCATTTAAGCTGCTTGCTCACATAAGATCATCCCAAAGACAAACTGTAGGCTGAAATCTCCCTTCCCACATCACTCTATACACATGTGGATATTGTCAAATCCCAGGATCCTCAGCTAGGCCCAGATACAGCCTCAAACTGCCCTTCCTAGCTCAGATCCAGGCCTTATTTGTCACTATTTTTCTCATCCTGCACAAATCATTTTGACTCTCAGGGACCTCTCAGCCTGCCATGTGCTTCTTGCATGTATTTTTGACATCCACTTCCTAGGACATTGTTAGGTTTTTGTTTCCTGGTCTTTTGTTTGCTCTTGAAGCCTCCGTGTGCTGTCACCGGAAATAAAGGTAAGTACCTAGAGGTGGGAAAATCAAAAAAGTATTGAAAAACAAACATTACACATATAGTCAAACATTTTACAGGTGTACATTCTTGCAAGACAAAAGAGCATTTTTGTAACTTTTATTATATTTTACCAACGAGGGGAAGGGGAGAAGGGAAGAGGTGCTGTATTGTCTTCTCATAATTCAATGATTATTATTTTAAAATACTATATTTGTAGGAATGTAATATTTAAAGATTAAAATTGTGCTCCTGTTCTTTTTATAAGCTGGTCGTTTATAAAGCATTCCTCACTAAAGTCTTGTCGTTTGTGTCCCATGAACTATCCTCCTCCTTCAAAACAATCAAGGAAAACCCTTCACAAATAAGTGGGCTGTTGTCCAATATCTGGATAACAATTTACGAGACAACATTGCCTGCCATTTTGTGCGTGTACATGTGTGTGTGTTGGGGGGGGGGGGGTTGAACGTGTGTCTGTGCATATGGGTGTTTTAGGACTTGAACAGGGACTATATGACAAGCGGATTCTACACAAAACCAGCAAGAACTGACAAGGAGCAGACATCTTCATCCTGAAATTCGTAGACAGAGAGGACTCAAGAACTAAGACTCCAGCATTAGTAGAAGCCTGACATCCTCACTCCATCTTAGGGAGAGGAGGAGGGAAGGTCACCTCTCCTGATGCCCACTACAAGAGATCTCCATCTTTGATACTGACAAAGGCCTGGCTGAGCAGCTAGCTCCAACTCAGGCCTTGGAAGGAAACAAGAGTCATTTATCAGGTCACAGAAACCTAACCTGATCTGCCAGGCTTAGCTCTACCCAGGGAAATTCACCCAGCCCAGCTGAGCAAGCTCCACCAGACCCAGGAGTCGATTTCTTCACTGGGTAAACAGAGCCAGAGGCTGCCCATCCCTACAGCATCCTTGAAAACCAATTGAAATTCAGTAAACATAAACCTTGAGAATGGCTCCAGGCTGGGGTCTGTGAGTTTCTCAGAAGCTAACTCCTCAGGGAAAAGTTGCTGTTTGCTGAAAGGACTCAATTCTACCCAGAACCCATCACAGCATCTCCAAACTAGAGGAAACAGCCATCTCCCTCTTTTGAGATACTCAAAGCAGACCTTACTCCCACTGAACTACCTTGGGAGGAGATCACAAAATGCTGGGTAAAGCAAAGAATTTTTCTGCCTGCTCAAACGAACTGACTTAAGAAACCATCCAAGCCCCAGGAAAATCAAACACCACAAGCAGACCAGAGACTCCAAGAGACTAGTTACATACACAAGGGAGATACAGGGTCTTCCCATACCCCGCCCCCAAAAAAATCAAAGATCCCTTTTGTACCTTTTATAAAAAATTTTTCTAATTTTTTTTAATTTTTAATTTTTAACTTTAAAGTTTTTGTTCTCTATTAACTTTTTTTTCTTCCTCTTATAATAGTTATTTTAGGAGTATATGTGTGTGTACTTTTTTTTCTTTTTTTTGTTATAAAAATTTTTTTGTTTAGCTCTACTCACCTTTTGATCCTTTTTTCCTTTCCTTCTCATTCTTTTCACCTTTTCTTCTCTTTCATTCTTCTTTGCATAACTTAATTGCTGTTCTGCTCATCTTCAGATAAACCCATAGTACATTATTAGAGCTTAACCCCCTATTGTGTATACATTTAATCCAGAAATTTATTACTCAATTTAAAACCTCTTAGACTTAAATGCCTTAATAGCAGTACTACCTCTTTATACCTATATAATATTTCAAGCATTTTTATTTTTGAGTTTTTCATGTGTCCTTTCTATCCCTCCCCTTCTCTTATTATATCCACAGTCTTCTCTGGATATTGCGTTTTCATTTTGCATAATTTTTAAATGTTGCAATTTTTAATTTTTGTTTTTCTATTTTTCTTGTCATTTTTATTCCTCTTTCTTCTTTTCCTCTCTCTATGAATTATCATTCTATCCAACCTATTTCCCACTTTGACATTAGGACTTAAGTTAACTCTCCCTCGGCCTTTCCACATCCCTCTATTTTTATTTTTAACCATATTTCTCCCTAAACCTAATAATTTCTGTATGCCAAATTCTTCTTTGCAGTTTGTAGCCCATTAATACATAGTTGATTGATGTTGAATAGCTATATCTGTGGAGCTAGATTGTATCGGAAGACTTTTGACTGTGCAACTACAGGCTTTCGTTGATGCATGCCTTAAAATAGTGTGCTAGCACACTGCTGTTACTTTCATCCTAAATGGGCAGAGTAAGCCAGAAAAACACAAGAAAAATGCAAATCCGGGAATCTCAATTCCCACTCATGATAATCAGGGGACAGAACAGATAATGAATAATCCATTGGAGAGTTCCCAAAAAGCTCAACAAACACTACTAGTAAACATGGTAAATGAAAAGATTGAAAAACTGCAAAGGACTCTGTATGAGCATGATAGGGAGAAAGGAGGCCAACAAAGGTCAATACAGGAATATCACAAGCGTGAGGAAGCTACTCAAAGATTGATGGAGTGGCATGAGCAGGCTGAGGACATTCAAAGAGAAAGTCAGGAATGGCGTGAGCAGGCTGAGAATACTCAAAGTGAGCTACAGGAAATGTGTGAACATGAGGAAGCTAATCAAAGAGTAATACAGGAATTGAGAGAGCAGGATGAGAATACAGAAAGATCACTAAAAGCATTCATGGAATCCATAAACAGAGAGCTGAAAGAAGTCAAGGAGACCACAAAGGAAATTCTGAATGGAACCAAACAGAAGGAATGGGAGTTCAAAGAAACCATAACCAATCAACTTAGTGATTTGTGAATAAACACTGAACACCAAATTAAGGAAGTAAAGAAGTTCATACAAGATCTAAAACAAAGCTACAGCAAAGAATTTGAAGCCATCGAAGCTGAACAACTCGAAGGAAAAGAAAAAAACAAAGTAGACATTCTTGATAATAGGGTTAGACCATGCAGAAGATCAAATTTCGGGGATTGAACACAGCCTAGATATTATAGAGAAAGAACATACAACAATCCAAGACAAGTCCAAGAAATAGGATAGATCTATTCAACACTTGGAATATACCATCAGTAGGCCCAATCTGAGGATAATGGGTATAGAGGAGCACCTAGAGACAGAAGTTAATGGTCTAGAAAATTTGTTTCACAGGATCCTAGCAGAGAACTTCCCAAACATGCAAAAAGATAGGCCTATTCAGATGCAAGAAGCTTTTAGAACTCCAAATAGTCCAGACGAGAATAGGACATCCCATCGTCACAGTATAATCCACACAGGATCAATTCAGACCAAGAAAAACATCCTTAAAGCTGTCAAGGAGAAAAGATCAATAGCCTATAACGGGAAACCAATTAGAATTGCCTCAGATGTCTCAATGGTGACAATCAAAGCAACAAGAGCCTGGGATGAGGTATGCAGGCCTTAAAGACAAACAACTATCAAACAAGAATTCTGTACCCAGCTAAAATCTCCTTCATAACGAAGGCCAAATAAAAAACTTCCAGGGGCTGGGAAGGTGGCTCAGTGGTAGAGCGCTTGCCTTGCATGTGTGAGGCCCTGGGTTTGATTCCTCAGCACTACATAAGAAAAAAGATAAAAGCCGGAAGTGGCACTGTGGCTCAAGTGGTAGAGCACTAGCCTTGAGCTGAAGAGCTGAGGGACAGCGCCCAGGCCCAGAGTTCAGACCCCATGACCGGACCCCAAAAAAAAAAAAAAAATTCTTCCATAGCAAAGAAAAAGGGAAACATATCTCCACCAAACCAGCCTTACAAAAGATTCTTAAATGAATTAAAATACAAAAAATCATAGAAAGTATCAACAAAACAAACAGTTGGTTCTTTGAAAAATATTAACAAAATTGACAGACCCTTAGCAGATCCTAAACAGAAAAAGAAGAGAACACACCAAAACAAATAAACTCAGAAATGAGAATGGAAACATCACCAGAGAAACGACCAAGATTCAGAACATTACAAGGGAATACTTCTCAAAAATTTATGCTAAGAAGTTTGAGAACTTGGCAGAAATGGACCATTTCCTAGCAAATATCAAAATGCCAAAACTAAACGAAGATGAGTTAAACCACCTTAAAAGGCCTATATCAAGAATCGAAATAGAAAAAGGAATAAGAGAACTCCCATCTAAGAAAAGCCCAGGAGCAGATGGTTTTACAGCGGAATTCTACAAGGCCTTCAAAGCAGAGGTCACACCCATACTCCTCCAACTCTTCAATGAAATTGAAAGAGAAAGTTCACAACCGAACTCATTCTATGAAAGCATCATTACCCTCATCCCAAAACAGGCAGGGATTCATCAAAGAAAGAGAATTGTAGACCCATTTTTTGATGAGCATTGATGTAAACCTTCTCAACAAAATTTTGACCAATCCACTTCAACAATTCATCCAACAAATCATACACCACAATCAAACAAGATTCATTTCAGGGATGCAAATCTGGTTCAATATACTCAAATGAATTAATATAATTCATCACATCAACAGGATCAAGGATAAGAACCATATGGTTATCTCAATAAATGCAGAAAAAGCATTTGACAAGATCCAACACTCCTTTATGATGAAAATTTTGGAAAAATTAGGAATCCAATGGACATTCCTCAATAAAACAAAGGCTGTATATGACAAACCTACAGCCAACATTATATTTAATGGTGAATAACTGAAGCCATTTCCTCTTAACTCAGGAACAAGAAAAGGATGTCCACTCTCTCCACTTCTCTTCAATGTGGTATTACAATGCCTAGCTACAGCAATAAGAGAATATGCAAAAATAAAGGGGATTCAGGTAGGGAAAGAAGAACTAAAGCTCTCCCTCTTTGCAGATGACATTATCTTGTATTTAAATAATCCCATAGATTCCACTCCCAATTACTCAAGCTGATTCAAAACTTTGGCAAAATAGTACGGTATAAACTAACCCGCATTGAGAGGTGAGATCAGTACTCTGAGAACCAATATTGAATCCATAAAGGGATCCATTTCCACCATGCAAACCACAATAGAAGCCACGGTCAACAGAGTGAATGAAATGGAAGGTAGAGTGTCAGATACAGAAGACAGAATACACCAACTGGACCAAAAAGTGACAGATATGGAAAAATCACTCAAATTAAACCAAAGGGAAATTCAAGAGCAAGCAGATAATGCTAAAAAATTTAACCTTCGCATAATCGGAGTGGACGAAGGTGAGGAATTCCAGAGCAAGGGAATGCAACACCTATTTAACAAGATAGTCAATGATAATTTTCCCCACCTCAAAAACGACCATCTTAACTACATCACAAAAGCTTATCGAACACCCAACAAGCAAGATCCCAGGAGAAACACTTCTAGGCACATTATAGTAAAAATGATGGATCTGAATAATAAGGAAACAATCCTGCATGCAACAAAAATGAAGAAGGAGCTATACTACAACGGGAAAAAAATTAGAATCACTGCAGATCTCTCCACACAAACAATGAATGCAAGAAAAGCCTGGGAAAGCACCATACGAGCCCTGAGAGCCAATAACTGCCAACCCAGACTGATATACCCGGCAAAGCTAGCATTCACATTCGATGGAGAACTGAAAACTTTTAATAGCAAAGAAAAACTAAATGAATACATAAACATTAAGTCAGCATTACAAAGAATTCTAAGAGGGGGGACACAACCTGAAGAAAGCAACCAGGAACTGGGACCTGCCCCAAACAGGCATTACTCAAAGTCTAACTGAGCAAGCACAGGAGGAAAGGAAAGAAGAAAAACTTAGGAAAACGGAATGGCAGGGACAACAATGCATCTCTCTATACTTTCCCTTAATATAAATGGGCTGAATTCGCCAATTAAAAGAAAACGAACTGAGGACTGGATCAGAAAACAAGACCCATCCATCTGTTGCCTTCAGGAGACCCACCTCTCAGACAAACATACAAACAAACTCAGAGTGAAGGGGTGGAAAAGGATCTACCAATCAAATTCCCCCAATAAGAAAGCAGGTGTAGCTATCCTGATATCTGACAAAATAAACTTTTCATTAAAATCAGTACAGAAAGACAAGGACGGACACTACATATTAATAAAGGGAACAATCCAGGAGGAGGATATAACCATCATCAACTTATATGCCCCAAATATCGGTGCACCCAGATATGTTAAACAAATGCTCTCAAACTTACAGAATAAAATAGATCCCAATACGATAATACTAGGAGACTTTAACACGCCACTCTCACCAAAGGACAGGTCTACCAACCAGAGGATTGGCAAAGAAACTACCGAATTAAGTGAGGCCATACTTCAAGCGGAACTAACTGACATCTACCGAGTATTTCACCCTAAAACAACACAGTACACATTCTTCTCAGCAGCTCATGGAACTTTCTCCAAAATAGACCATATCATAGTTCATGCAAGGAACTTAAGCAAATACAAAGGGATCGACATAATCCCCTGTATCCTATCTGACCACAGTGGAATCAAGCTAGCTCTCAATAACAAAGCATACCGCAGAAATTTCTCTAATACATGGAAATTGAACAGCACACTCCTTAACAAGGCCTGGGTAACAGAAGAGATCAGAGAAGAAATAAAGCATTTCCTACAACTCAATGAAAATGAAAACACCTCACAAAGAAACTTGTGGGACACAGCAAAAGCAGTCCTGAGGGGCAAATTTATTGCCCTCAGTGCTCACATCAAGAGAATGGAGACAGACCAAGTAAATAATCTCATGTTGCAACTAAAACAGCTAGAAAAACAAGAAAAAATGGGACCTAAAGCTACTAGACGAAGCCAGATAACCAAATTAAGAGCAGAGATTAACCAATTAGAAAATCAGAAAACCATAACCAAAATAAACCAAACAAAAAGCTGGTTCTTTGAAAAAATAAACAAAATTGATGGCCCGTTGGCAAGATTAATTAAAAAAAGAAGAGAGGAAACCCATATTAATAGGATTAGGGATGCCACGGGAAACATCACAACACGTACCCAAGATATCCAAACAATTCTAACAGACTACTTTCAAAAGCTATACTCTCTAAAGGAAGAAAATCTGGCGGAAATTGATGCATTTTTAGAGAAATACAAGTTACCCAAACTGAGCAAAGAAGAAGTTAACCAATTAAATAAGCCAATATCCTATAATGAGATACAGGAAGCTATCAAAAGTCTTCCAACAAAAAAAAGCCCAGGACCAGATGGATTCACAGCAGAATTCTATAAGACCTTTAAAGAAGAACTAATACCCATACTCCTCAAGCTCTTCAGAGAAACAGAGAAGGAGGGAGCTATCCCAAACTCATTCTACGAAGCCAATATCACACTCATCCCCAAACCAGGCAAAGACCCAACCAAAAAGGAGAATTACAGGCCAATCTCCTTGATGAACACAGATGTAAAGATCCTTAACAAGATTCTAGCTAACAGAATCCAGAAACACATTAAAAAAATAATACACTATGATCAGGTAGGCTTCATCCCAGAGACACAGGGATGGTTTAACATACATAAGTCAATAAATGTAATCCAGCATATCAACAGAGCCAAGGTCAAGAATCACATGATTATCGCCACAGATGCAGAAAAGGCCTTTGATAAAATTCAACATTCATTCATGCTAAAAGCTCTGGAGAAAATAGGAATAGAAGGAACATTTCTAAAAACAATAAAAGCCATTTATGACAGACCAATAGCCAATATTATACTTAATGGGGAAAAGCTACAACCAATCCTCTTAAAAACAGGAACAAGGCAAGGATGTCCACTGTCTCCACTCCTCTTCAACATAGTCCTAGAACCCTTAGCCAGGGCAATAAGGCAAGAAAAAGACATTAAAGGGATCCGCATAGGGAAAGAAGAAGTTAAACTATCCCTTTTTGCAGACGACATGATACTATACCTCCACGATCCCAAAAACTCCATCCCCAAACTTTTAGAAATCATAAGTCACTTCGGCAAAATAGCAGGATACAAAATAAACCCACAAAAATCAGTTGCCTTCCTATACACTGATAACGCACAGGAAGAGAGGGAAATAAAGGGAGCAACCCCATTCACAATAACCTCCCAAAAAATAAAATATTTAGGAATTAACCTAACCAAAGATGTAAAAGAACTATTTAATGAGAACTATAAAAAGTTAAAGAAAGAAATTGCAGAAGACACTAGGAAATGGAAAGACCTCCCATGCTCCTGGATAAGCCAACTTAATATAGTAAAGATGGTGATACTTCCAAAACTAATATACAAATTCAATGCAATTCCTATTAAAATCCCAATGACGTACATCACTGAAATACAGAAAACAGTCCAAAAATTTATATGGAACAACAAAAGACCTAGAATAGCCAAAACAATTCTAGGGGATAAAGACAATATGGGAGGGCTATCCATGCCGAACTTCAAACTCTACTACAGAGCTATAATCACAAAGACAGCATGGTACTGGCACAAAAACAGACCCGAAGACCAATGGAACAGAATAGAAGATCCAGATATAAATCCACAGTCCTACAGCCAGCTGATATTCGACAAAGGAGCCAAAGACATACAATGGAAGAAACACAGCCTCTTCAACCGCTGGTGCTGGGAAAACTGGGCAGCCACATGCAGAAAACTAAAAGTGGACCCCAGCCTATCACCATGCACCAACATCAACTCAAAATGGATTAAAGACCTTAACATTAAACCTGCATCTCTGAAACTACTACAGGACAGAGTAGGAGAGACACTTGAACTAATAGGCACAGGAAGGAACTTCCTGAACAGAGTCCCAGGGTCACAGCAAGTTGGAGAGAGACTCGACAAATGGGACTACCTTAAAATAAAAAGCTTCTGCACAGCTAAATCTATTGCAACTAAGCTAGAAAGACAACCAACTAATTGGGACAAAATATTTACCAGCAATATATCAGACAAGGGGTTAACATCCTGTATATACAGGGAACACAAGAAACTAATCCCTCCCAAACCTAACAAACCAATTACTAAATGGGCAAGGGAACTAAAGAGGGACTTCTCAAATGAAGAAATAAAAATGGCAAAGAAACACATGAGGAAATGTTCATCATCCCTGGTGGTGAAGGAAATGCAAATAAAGACAACCCTGGGATACCACCTTACCCCAGTCAGAATGTCCCACATCCACAAATCAGCCAACGACAAATGCTGGAGGAGATGTGGAGAAAGAGGAACCCTATTACACTGCTGGTGGGAATGTACACTTATACAACCACTTTGGAAAGCAGTCTGGAGGGTCCTTAGAAAGCTAAAGATTGACCTCCCTTACGACCCAGTCATACCACTTCTAGGCATCTACCCTGAACAACAGGAACCAATATACAAGGACAAGTGCACCTCCATGTTTATTGCAGCACTGTTCGCAATAGCTAGGATATGGAAACAACCTAGGTGCCCCACCACAGATGAATGGATCCAAAAATTGTGGTATCTATACACAATGGAATATTATGCATCCATTAGAAATGACAAAATAATGGCATTTGCAGGGAAATGGATGGAGCTAGAAGGAATCATGTTGAGCGAGGTAAGCCAAGAACGAAGAGACATACGGTACATGGTCTCCCTGATAAGTGGATGCTAAATCCAAAAGGTTAGGTGATACGACAAAACTAACAGGACTTAAGAAACAAAGAACTCCCGCTCATCTGGTTGAACCACTACTAAATATCCCCATGCTGCTGATCACAAATATGGTATATAACATGTGAACACTGTTATATATTACAGACTGTGGTAGACAATTTGCTCCAGGGAAGTTAGAATGAACTTGTGACTTTGAAATTATGTAATCATTTAATCACAATCAGAAAAAAAAAAAGAAC
This sequence comes from Dipodomys spectabilis, assembly GCF_019054845.1. Lineage (NCBI taxonomy): Eukaryota > Metazoa > Chordata > Mammalia > Rodentia > Heteromyidae > Dipodomys > Dipodomys spectabilis. The sequence goes on from NW_024871182.1 coordinate 672,289, forward strand.
CTCGGGGAAGGGAGGGAGGGAGGGGATGGTAGGGGGAAAACAATGGAGGGGGTAACAATGTTCAAGAGGAAGTGTACTCATAACCTCACTCATGTAACTGTAACCCTCTGTATAGTAGCTTTACAATAAAAAAAACAAAATAAATGGTTTCTCTATATGCCAAATAGAGAAAAGTGTAGCTGAAATTAGGAAAGCAACTCAATTCAGAATAGCCCCACAAAAATTTAAATACCTAGGAATTCACTTAACCAAAGAAGTGAAGGACCTCTATGATGAAAAGTTTAAAAACTTGAAAAAGAAAATCAAAACAGAACTTAGAAAGTGGCAAAAACTCCCATGCTCCTGGATTGGAAGGATCAACATCGTGAAAAGGGCAAAAGTGCCAAAGGCTATCTACAAATTGAATGCGATACCTATAAATATTCCAACCTCATTCTTCAAGGAAATAGAAGAGGCAATCCAAAAATCCATATGGAATAATAAAAGACCCTGAAGAGTAAAAATGATCCTCAACAGAAAGAACAGTGCTGGAGGAATAGCAATAACGAATTTCAAACTCTACTATAAAGCCATAGTAATCAAAACAGCTTGGTACTGGTACAGGAACAGACTTCAGGATCAATGGAATAGAATTGAAAACCCAGAAATGAAACTATAAACCTATAGCGATCTAATCTTCAATAAGGGAGCTAAAAAAATAGAATGGAAGAAAGACAGCCTCTTCAGTAAATGGTCCTGGCAAAATTGGTTAACTACTTGTAGAAAACTGAAGCTAGATCCTTATATATCACCCTGCAGCAGAATCAACTCCAAATGGATCAAAGACCTCGGAGTCAAAGCAGCCACTCTGAAAACATTACAGGATGGAATAGGAGAAACCCTAGGTCTCCTTGGCTCAGGCAGAAATTTTCTTAATAGAGACCCAGAAACACAACAAATCAAAGAAAGGTTGGACAAATGGGATTGCATGAAATTGCAGAGGTTCTGCATGGCAAGGGACATAAATAGCAAGATCAATAAAAAGCCCACGGATTGGGAGAAGATCTTCACTAGCCATACAACGGACAAGGGTCTCATATCTAAAATATAGCTGGAACTCAAAAAATTAAATCCCTCAACAACAAGTTCCCAAAGAAACAACCGCCCAGTAAATAAGTGGGCTAAAGACTTAAAGAGAAACTTCTCTGAAGAAGAAAGAAGGATGGCCAATAAACACATGAAAAAATGCTCAACGTCTCTAACCATAGAAGAAATGCAAGTCAAAACAACATTGAGATACCACCTCACCCAAATTAGAATTACTATAATCAAGAACTCTACTAACAACAGATGCTGGATTGGATGTGGACAGAAGGGAACCTTACTGCATTGTTGGTGGGAGTGTAAACTTGTTCAACCACTTTGGAAAGTAGTATTGAGGTTCCTCAAAAGAATCCACCTAGAGCTCCCCTATGACCCAGCAATCCCACCTTTGGGCGTTTACCCAAATGGTCACAAACAAGATCACACTAAAGCTACCAGCACGACTATGTTTATTGCAGCCTTATTTACCATAGCTAACATATAGAACCAACCCAGATGCCCCTCAGTAGATGAATGGATGAAGAAAATGTCTTATATATACACAATGGAATTCTATGCCTCCATCAGAAAGAATGACATTGCCCCATTTGTTAGCAAATGGAAAGACTTGGAAAAATTATATTAAGTGAAGTAAGCCTAGCCCAAAAAACATAGGTCCCATGGTTCCCTTATTTGCAATAGCTAGTATATATCTGAGTCAAGCAGAAATGTTCAGATAAGTTGATGTTAGGGAAATGAATCCTAAGATATGTATTCAAATGTTTTTTTTTTCTTTCATGCGATTGCTTCTAACACATTAATAAGATTATTTCTTTGTTGCTTTGTAAGTCCCACCCCCATGGTATAACCCCTGCTTTCACTGTATTTGATGTTGGTATAATTTGTGGTGGGGAAGGGAAAAAACAAATCGTTTAAATATGGATACAGGTGGACCCATTGCAACAATGAGATGTACAAGTCGTTATGTTGAAAATGAACTTTACAACATTGGTGGTGGGGTGGAGGAGGGTTGGGTGGAGGGGGGGGAGGGAGGATGCGATGGGAAAACGAAACAAAGGAGGAGGGTACAATGCTTGATAAGAAATATACTCATTATCTTGCCCATAGAATTGTAACCCCTCTGTACTGTATTTTTCATAATAAAAATAATTGGGGTGAACAAACCTCAGTCAGGACGTAACCAGGTGAAAGACTGGATGAGGTATGGCCAGGTGGGGGGAAAGTCTGGCCACATTGGATTTGGATGTGACTTCAGGGCCTGGGACACACCTCTGGTCAGATGGAAAATGAGACCAGAGGCTGACCAGGTTATGACTTAGCAGGAGGGGGAGGTGGCTGCCTCCAGGTATGTCAGATACCTAGGTAACATATAAAGGGTGGAAACTTAGCCAAGAAGTGGGAAGGTCTCTGCATAGGGTCTGTGTGTCCTGGTGCAGACCTAATACCAAATACAGGTAGTACCTCTGCCATGTGACTCCTGACTGCAAACAATTCATTCTCAATCATTTTTTTTTCCTTTCTTTTTCTCTTTCTTTCTTTCTTCTTTTCTTTCTTTCTTCCTTCCTTCCTTCCTTCCTTCCTTTCTTTCTTTCTCCTTTCTTCCTTTCTTTCTTTCTTTCTTTCTTTCTTTCTTTCTTTCTTTCTTTCTTTCTTTCTTTCTTTCTTTCTTTCTTTCTCTCTTTCTTTCTTCTTTCTTTCTTTCTTTCTTTCTTTGTTTCTTCCTTTCTTTCTTTCTCCCTTCCTTCCTTCCCTCCTTCCTCCCTTTCTGTTCTCTCTCTCTCTCTCTCTCCTCTCACTCACACTCCCTCTCTCCCCTCCCTCAGTATTCTCGACTCTCAATAATGAACACTTGCTGAGTTTAACTCAGAGGCTGGGAAGAGCAGGTCAATTGGCGACTGTGATATTTAATTAAATGTTTCTTTACAGCTCTACCATGGGTCACTGGATCAAATAATGAACATTCAGCAGCATGCTATCTCAAGCCATTTGGAGGATGAAAACAAGCATGCTTACTGCATTCTATGAGGTCCACCCTGGGAAAGTGTGGAAGAATCCTTCCTCCTCTTGGCTGAATCTCAGAGCAGTTTCTGCATCAGGAGAGTGACTGCCTCCAAGTGTGCCAGTTATCTAAGTGACACAGGTACTAAGCAGAAACTTAGCCTCTTGAGGTGCTGAGATTAATGGCATGATTCAACATTATCCATTAATTTGTTGAGTTTGGAACTTCCTAAATTTTTGGTTAGGCTATGTTCAAATTGTGATCTATTTATTTCTGATTGCTAACCATGATTATAGATGTGAACCAGGACATCAGACCATTCAAAGTTCTTTATCACCCATGTAAGATATTAAGTTTATTTTCTAAAGTGACATCAAGTTGACAGACAGCAAAAGTAAGTCCTTAATTCTGGTCGAGATGTGTTTTTAATGTGAAACAAAATTACTTAGCAAAATATCTGACTACTGTGATTATACTTTCAAATTTACCCTACATTTTAATATCAAATCACCTATATTAGCCAATGATTAACTCAAATTGCCTGTACTCATTTATTTCTGTCATATCTTCTAGAGGTAGGCAGAACTAGAGCTCAGGCCATAAAATAAAGTGGAAGAATTTGAGAGGATCACAGTTCTGAATCAGTCTAGGAAGAAAAATATCATCCATATCAACCTACTAGGTAGGGAAATTGGGAAAATTGCAAAAATTGCTATTCTATGAGTAAAGTAACATAAACAAGAAACGATTGATGGAGTGATTCCAATGGTGTTGTACTTGTCTGGCAAACACAACATCAAAACTCAAATCAACTTCCTAAAGATAAAATAAGAAAAGAAAGAAAGAACAACTCATACTGAGCATGTGTTCAATGTAAAGATTTATACTAAATAATTGTAGTTATAAATGCCATCATTTATTTCTAGGGACAAACACATTTTGTGTCCAGCCTAAATGAAAAAATAACTCTCTCTCTCTCTCTCTCTCTCTCTCTCTCTCTCTCTCTCTCTCTCTCTCTCTCTATATATATATATATATATATATATATATATATATATATATATATATATATATCGCTTTGGTAAACACAGTTCTAGCTTACAATGATGAACACTAAAGTTTGCATATGCGGTTGTGTTCCAGGGTTGTTAGGTTTTATGTAATTAAATCATTTTGATGAACTGGACATGATGAAATTACCTAACCATACATATCCATACACTTCACTGGACAGATAGTATTGATATATATACACACACAAACTGTATGTATTAATTGACTTGTAAATAAAAATAAAAAAATTTACAATGAATAAATTTAGTGAACAGATATCTTTCTGAAAGAATTATTTTACCTCATCCAATTCATGTCTTAAAGTCTCCAATGCAATATCACACTTAATGTTTGCTGTTCCCCTTTAGCTTTTATGTAATATTGTTTTTTCTTTGTTTTTCAGATGAAAAAGCCTGCTAATAAATATACTTGTATAAAATCCCTTTTTTGAAAAAATGAAAAGCACATTGTGTTATCTGGCTGTTTATGTATCCTCAAAATAATTTTTTATAATTTCAAGTACATATTGTCTTAGACTTAGATCTCACTCATTCTCTTCCAATAGTACCTATGGAAAGGATAAAATGAAGGATCATTCTGTTACTTCAGAAGCTTTTGTTATTAATCACTGCAATAAATATTATGAAAATGAAACCCTGAAATTCGAGAGAGGGCTTGAAAGTGACCTTTCTACACACTCATGCTACTCCCTCAACTAAATCGTAGAACTGAAAATAAGTAACATTTTAGCTGTGTGCCAGTGGCTCATGCCTGTAATCCTAGCTACTCAGGAGCTGAGATCTGAGGATGATAGTTCAAAGCTAGCCCTGGAAGGAAATCTGTGATACTCTTCCCTCCAATTAACCACCAGAAAACCGGAAGAGGCATTGTGGCTCAAGTGGTAAACTGATAGCCTTGATCTGAAGAGCCAGGGACAATGCCCAGACCCAGAATTCAAGCCCCATGACAAAGCAAAATAAAAAAGGGAAAAGAGGGAGGAAAAGTATCATTTTAAAGCTAATGTGCAGATATACACAAAAATTGTATAGAAATAAAACTATAACAGTCCCTGGACTAGCAAGGAGAAAGAGATTAAAGTGAAATAGCTTTCAATAATACATTTAGACAATCTATACTACGGGTAGGCTACTGGAATTCATATCACTAATTGAAGAGGTAGAATTTGAAAGGATCACAGTTCAGAACCAGTGTGCAAGGAAAGTAGAAAGAGTCTCATGTCATCCTAAAGCCTGGCATGTTGGAATGCATTTGTAATCCCAGCTACTTGGCAGACAGAAATGAAGAATTTAACCTCTCTTTGGCCTTTAGAAAAATTGATAAACTATGAGCAAAGACACTAAATGAAACAGTATATTCTAGTGGTAGAATACTTGTTCAGCAAACAAAATATCTGAATTCATACTCATTTAGTATGAAAGAGGAAAGAAAGAAAGAAAGAAAGAAAGAAAGAAAGAAAGAAAGAAAGAAAGAAAGAAAGAAAGAAAGAAAGAAAGAAAGAAAGAAAGAAAGAAAGAAGGAAAGGAAGAAGGAAAGAAAGAAAGAAGGAAGGAAAGGAAGAAGGAAAGAAAGAAAGAGAGAAAGAAAGAGAGAGAAACAAAAAAGGAGAAGAAAGGGATGAAGAAAGGGAAAAGAAGAGGTACAAAGCTTTGATAAAATACAGGACTGGTTTATACTGTTGGACCATTAGGAGTGTATGTCTAGTGCTGTTGCAGGTATGTTAAGGTTTGTGAGAGTTTATCATCCTGATGATCTTTCAATGACGAAATTGACTAACTACACAATTACCTGGGAAGATCCCTGCTGAGACCTATATTAAGTCATAGGTTAACAAAAAACAATATTTACAATGAAATATATTGAACAACCAGGCATCGTGACCAAAATTATTTTACCTAATTCAGAATATTTTTACATTCTGTATCACATGTACAAGTTCCTCATTCCCTTCTGTCTAATTACGTGATCTTTCCTTGGTATTGTTTTGTTTTCAGAACCATGGTATAACAGGGCATTTCTTGTATTTTTGTCTTCTAGTCTTTAGAAAGTATGCAGTTAAATATGCTTCATTTCTTTTTGTTAGAAAATTTAAAGCACATTAGCTGGAGTCTTCATCATAATTTTGTTATGATCTTAAATATGTTTTTATTTCTGGGATTTTACCTGTATAATCTCATTTCAATCTTTTCCAAAGGGCACTTTAGTGGAAGGAGGAAAATCAAAGTTGATTCTGGTAGAAAATTTCTTTTACTAAAATATCTGGTACATAGTAAGGTAAACAACTCTCAAATTATTCATTAAAGAAATGAGTTGAAAGTCTTCTTTTTACACACTAATACTCTTTTCTCAACAAAACCAGTGGATTTAAAATAACTAATATTTTTTTATGTTAATGGGCACAAATGTGCATGAATTTTCTAGAAATAAAATGATCACTCATGATACCTTACTGGTACTTCAAAAAATGCTTTCCAATTAGAGAAATAATCTTCACACTTTTTCACACAATGTGTATCTGCCTGGTAACAGAACCCCAAGCTAGAGTAAGGCAGCTAATAGCTATCTAATTGCTATCTAATTTCTGTTGTCTTTTTACAATACTGCTTTCTTATCATATTGATTAGTATAAATTCCATGACCAGTATAAAATCACATTTGTAATAAAAGTTACTAGATGGGACATTCATGGATGAGGTGGTGTGGTGTTTCTGATGGAGCCCTGTCTGGTTCAAAGGAGGTGTTGGTATTGGCAGAGCATCTGTGGTGGAGCAGGGCAAGGCTTTGGGGGTGAAAGCGCCTGTGTAGGGATTTGAGACAGCAGGGAGGGGACAGGAAGGACTATACATGTTAGGGGCCGGGTCTCTTGTGGAGTAGGTGGGACTTTAGGATGGAGACTGGCATGTGGTTTGGTTTTCTGTGGAAGAAGGCGGTGTCACTGGGGAGGAGGCTCTTTGGGGCAGAGCTTTGAGAAGGAAGAACAAGGCTACACGGGAGGAGGTTACTTAGAGGAGGGTTTCTGGTGGAGCACTGTGAGCCCTTGTGGGATATGTAGGGTGGGGTTTCCCATAAGGCAGGGAAGGGCATGGAGGCAAGAGGCTGACAGAAGGTGGGGTTTCTGTTGCCAGAATGTGGAGCTCTGAGGGAGAGGCTTTTCAGGGTCTGGCTTTGAGAGGGCAGGGCAGTGCTAGGAAGAAGTGGGCTACCAAGGGGAGGGGTTTCTGGTGGAGAATGGCAGGCCTTTGGGAAGTGTTAGGGTGGAGGTAGGGTTTCTGGCAGAACAGGATGTAGTCATAATGTATGGAGGAGTTTTTCAATACCAGGGCTTTGTGAGAGCAGGGATACGATCCAGTGGACTAGACTAGTTAGGATGGGGTTTCTGGTGTAGCCAGTCACCACTTTGAAAAGAGGAGTAAGGTTGAGTGGGGATTTCAGTGTTGCAAGGTAGGAAAAGGACTCTGGACAGAAGTTCCAGTAGGGCAAGGCAGCCTTCAAAAAGGGACTTCAGTGGGACAGGGATTAACAGTTGAGCTTGGTGAGGCTTCCGGATAGAGGCAAACTATTGCATTGGTTTCCAGTGGAGCAATGTGGGTGTTGAGAGATGAGATAGTGTGGTGGGCATTTTCTAGTGGGGGTTTTGAAGAGCAGGTCAAGGCTTGGAGCCATGGGGCTAATTGGAGGAAGGACTCTGAGAAGGAATGGAAGGTCTACAAAGGTGTAGGATAATTATGGGCAGGGTATCTGGTGGAGTAGGGTGTGGATCTGAGAGAGGATGCAATAGGGGACAGGATTATCTGGGGAGCAATATAGGGCATTGAGAGAGTAGATATGGGAGGTGGAGAGGCTTGTGGTGAAGCAGGGCTAGCTTTCCAGGTAGGAGATGGGCTGTGTGAGAAGCTTCTGGCCAAGCAAAGCGGGGCTTCAAGAGCAGTTATAAGGACGTGGAGGGATTTTGGTGAAGCATGATGGGCTTTGTGGGAAGAGGTAGGTTCAAGGCTGGGTTTGAGAGGTTAGGCTACTTAGAAGTAGACTAGTTATGGGCGGAGTTCCTGATGAAACCAGGAGGGGCTCTAGGGAGAACTCTGGTTGGGGGTGGGGTAGGGAAAGGAGGAGCTTGTAGGTACTAGGATATGGGAGCAATGGGACTATGAGGGACTAGAGTAGTTAGGGGTGGAGTGTCTGGTGGATGAAGTGAGTATTTGAGGGATGAGCCTGATGTAGGCGGGGTGCTTGGTGCAGCAAGTCGGGACATGGGAGGAGATATGGATGTGGCCTGGTTTGTGGTGGTGCAGAGCAGGGATTCCAGGAAGGGGTGTAGAAGAAAGCTTTCCCTATAGCAGAGGAGAGCTTTCAGGAAGGAGTCTGGTTGCAATTAGGCCTTTGAAAGTTTATAGCAGGACTACTAGGGGATAGGTTATTTAAGGATGGGATTTTCAGGAAGAGGCTGACTGGAAGTGGGTTTCCAGTGGATCCAGTCAATTCTATGGGAAGAGGGGAGAGGAAAGGGGCAAGAGAGTGAAGAGTGGGGCTACAGAAAGTAAAGTTACTCTTAATAGGAACACCATTTTCTGTCAGTGTAGAATTATATTCCTTTTTTGTATGCGAGAGATATTGGAGAAAGTAACCAGGTAATAATTCCTTCCTCGTGAAATTTTTCTTTATTCCAGTTGAGTGAAAATAAAATCACATCAGGCTCAGAGGCACACAGTAGACTAAGACACATGAAGCCCTGGACTTTGTTACCAAGCACAACATTTAAGGACCACAACTAAAAAATTTAAAATGACTCACTTAGTCATAATGGACACCCTATTGTCTTAAAACTGTGAATGAATAGAACTTTTACTCTGATCATTTTAGAAATTCTAAAACTAAGTAAGTAGTAATGTTTTAACTTTACATAATATTGGCAAGTATACTAAAAATAATTAGGAAAATATAAATTTCTACACAGAATGTTTGTTCTCCATCATCAATTTTAATCTAAAAGAATTTAAAACTAGAAAATTGCCATATAATGAGATTGTAGCATGGTTTCTGTTCAGTCATCAAAATGGTGACTTAAGCAATGTTTCTTTATCATTGGATACATCGATGTTAAAACATATCTAAGAATGTGAAGCACTACAATACAGACCCTGAAGAAACTCAGAAGGATCTATGAAATGATGTTGGAATAAAACTAATGACTAATTACAGTATGAATTGATCTTCACTAGGCCCATAAATATTTTCCAGAAGAAAAGTCTACATTGAAAAATAAAACAATAAAAAGGAAGCAGGCAGACAGACTTGAAGTAAACATTATCTAATGAACAACATCTATTGAGGCAAGATCAAAACGTCTTTTACCTAAGTTACAGTTACTGATGTATGTTCTTCCCTAATGCCAAATAACAAAGACACAAAAATGCAGTAATCATTTTCAAGGCATTAGACTTCACAGGAAGAATTCAATGAATGTATTGCTAGAAAGTAAAGATCAATGTCTAAGATAAAGATTGAAGGAAATATCCCCAGTTTCTGGCCCATCGAGTTGAGAGGGGTACAAGTCAAAGCACAAGGAGAATGGACAAAAGTACAGTAGTGCATTCCAGTAGTTCCCAAGATGCAATGATGAATTTAACAGCGGAGAAAATCAACATGATCATCACTGGACTTAGCACTGGAGAGAAGAGAGAAGAACAGTGAAAATCCAAGGAGAATTAGAAAGGATGCCCTTACATATTTGGCAGTAGAGTTCATGGCATTGAGATCTAAAATATGTGGAGATATTATAGGAAACTACTTGTGCTCAAATGGTGCAATGAGAAGCGATAAACTTATGATTTACAGGACATTGAATAATCATAAAGGTCTTGCTTCAGTAGTGCAGAGTTAAACCTTGATAAATTCTGTTTTGAAATACCTAACACACTATAAAACAAAGAGGATTCAAATTATATATAAGTGACTTGACTGCAACAGTAGAGTTCAAAAAAATCAAATCATATAATATGGATGCAAAAAGGTAGCATTATTAAGGTAATCTGTAAACCACACACATTTTATGTGAATAGTCCTGATTTAAACAGATTTGTTTTCCTTACAGATTTTGGATGCACAAAAACAACAAAAAACAAAACAAAGCAAATGACATTGGCAATAGAGGTGGATGCCAGTATCTCATCTCAAGAGGCTGAGATTGGAAGATCATGATACACAGATGGCTGGGGTAGCAATCCACGAGATGTTTATGTTCAATTGTTCAATCAAACACAGAGTGAAACCTTGGTTCAAATATTACAGACTCAGTCAGTCATGAATGAAAAAACAAGCAAGATTTTGAGGCTCCCAGTCAAGTTCATTACTGCACACACACACACACACACACACACACACACACACACGGGGACTGAGAGAGGAAGAAGGAGAGAAAAAAAGGAATATTAAGTGCTTAAAAAAGTGAACCTATCTGCAGGAATATCCTAAGCATATTTTAATTAATAAAAATGAGGGAAACCATAGAGCCTATGTTTCTTAGAGTCTGGCTTCCTTCACAAAATATGATTTTTCCAAGCCTTTCCGTTTTCTTCAGAAAGGAGCTGTGTCATTCTTTCTGATAGAAGCATGAAATTCCATTGTGGATATATACCATATTTTCTTTTTTTTTCAGGGGGTTGGGGGTTCCCGTCGTAAGGCGTGAACTCTGGGCCTGGGCGTTATCCCTCAGCTCTTCAGCTCAAGGACTAGCGCTCTATCACTTGAACCACAGCACCACTTCCAGCTTTTTTCTTTTTGCTTATGTGGTGCTGAAGAATCGAGCCCAGGGCGTCATGCATGCAAGGAAAGCACTCTACCACTGAGACACCTTCCCAGCCCCACATTTTTTTGATTTTTTTTGATACATTCATCTATTGAGGAGCATCTGGAATGGTTCCATATCTTAGCTATGGTGGTAATGCTGCAAAAAATATAGTTGTGCTTGTAGTTTTAGTGTGTTTTAGCTTGAGATCATTTCGACAAATGCCCAGGAGTGGGATTGCTGGCTCTAAAGTTATGTACATTTGACCATACAAAGTGAGGCTAATTGAAATGAACTCCAAGACATGGAAACAACAAGTCTTTTTGTTTCAGATGTCTACCTTGATGTCGGTAAAGTAGTGTATCTAGATCTTATTTTATTTCATTTGTATTTTGCCATTGGCTTATCCCTGGCAATGTCTGTCTTGATTCTGGTACCTTCCATTTTGTATATACATTATCTGATTTGGAGAAGGAAAGGGAAATAACATAATAATAAAAGAATTACAAAGAGTTACCCATTGCAACAATGTATTCACAAGACACTATATTGGCAATGAACTTAACAACTTTGGGGTCAGGGGAGGTGTGGGGGTTCAAAGGGTTAGGAGGACAACAATAGAGTGGGTAACTATTCAACAAGTATGTACCTTACTCATGTAACTGTAACCACTCTGTACATTAACTTTAAATAAAATAAAATTTTACAAAGTGAGTGTACCCTAGAAAAAATATCCTTTTCAAAATAATACATCTGTAAAAGTACTTGTGAGGGATTCTAGAGTCAAGCTGTTAGACATGGAAAGGGATAGATTGAGAAGCCATCTCAAACAGCAATCAAAAGGCTGAGAGCTGTTCTCTGGAAAGGTCAAACAGTCAAGGAAAGACAGGGGTATGATTTATTACCTCAAGAGTATTTAAGTTAGAGCTGTTGGAAAATAAAAGTTTAAGACTTTGGGGACAAGATGGATGTCTGTGCTATGGTTGTAATGACTATTGCTCCCTTCTGCTCCCTAACAATAAAGGATTCAATGATCAATATGTATACAAACAATAAAACATGTTAATAGTTGTTACAACAAGCTAAATTGATGCCTTAGTTTGTGGACATAACTGTAGCCTCTCCCCTCCACCACACTAGTAGAATGAATATACAGCTTCTTAAGCAGGATTTTGGGATCCAGAAGCTAGCAATGAGGCTTTGGGTCCTCTGGTGTCTTCTTTCTTATCACTTCCTGTAATTTCTCAGTTCTTTGGCCAGGTATCCCATCATCTTTGCTGTTCCATGGTTGAGGTTATTGACAGTACAGATATTCTGAACAATTCAAAACAAACTATGGAAAAACACTTCCTCAGAGAAGATTCACAAACTTATAGGAGCATCTGGAAAGATACCATACATCAGCAGTCATCCTGTGATCCTCTAGCAATAAAGTATAATTCAGGAATATTTTTACTTCTAATAATACAAGAGATGGACAATTGTCCTTTTTGCCCATTTGTTATTTGGTATTGCATAAAATTTCAGGAATGCATGTACATTGTGAAATAATGTTATTTATTTCATAGGTCACAAACCTCTTCACTGGAGTGATGAACCTGTCTTATCTCAGTTGCCTGATTCAGACTTAGAGGAGTGTGAATTGCCTAATTATGAACATTTCTTCATGAAACTCAATAGCACAGAATGAAGTGTGAGGGTCAGGCCATTCCATACTTCTAAGGATTTCACATATATTAGAGTACTATACACCTACAGTGATCAGCACTCATGGGACATTGGTGTGTTATAATTTTCTTCAGACCAGAAATACGCTAGAGTTTAAAGTAAAATGATGGGCTGTACATTTTCAACAAGAGTGATGATTATCCCCTGCAATTATTCTCAGTGGAGAATCTTTCCTATACATTTTACTGACTTAGCTTCTACTCTGTGTTTTGCCATTATCAGGGACAGTCACACTGTATCTAGCTAAAATACTGCAGCAACCTTAGCTGCCCTTGAATTTTACATCCAATCTTGATACCAAGGTCAACTCCGCAACTCTAATCACATAGTTAGTGGACACCTGAACTTTTCAAGCCTGGTTAAAAATTCAGCTATCATTGCTCATTGCCAATGTTAAATATCTCACTCCTTTAGATTTATTGTGAATCTTCTTGTATTTCCAACACTGCCTTAGATGTTGGTTTTTGAAGTAGAACTTTTAGTTTGCATTTGAGGTGTTAGTGATGCCAGTTGAACTGCATCTATTATAATGTAAGTAATTTTGGCAAATGAACTTAATTTTGGCAACAGAAGAAGTGAATACACATCACTCACAAAAGTTTCTTTATGTGTATTGGTATTGCTTTATTGTGAACTTCCTAAAAGCCTGTCATGGGAGCACATGTTCCTAATCCCATCACTTCTGTCACTGAGACAAGGCTTGAAAGGTCCAGACCACTTGGCACTTCATAGTGAGAACCTTTCTCCAAGAAGGGCGAGAGAATAGCAAAAAGAGCAAATGAATCTTCCAACATGTTTTGTTACATGTTCTTTATACTTAGCCATTAAAAACACCATAATATTAATTTTTATGACTTCTTACCTACTCTTTTCCTCTTCTGAACTGTTTTATTTATGGATCTCTAAGAAATCACATAAAAATCATATAAAAATCTATATAAATCATATAAGAAAGCATAAACAATATTTGTTAGGGATATAAAACCTAAAATGAATAATTTCAGGGAATTATTAATCACATAAAATGTAATGCATACCTAAAATTGTCTCTTTATTGAAAACTTCAGCACTTGTAGTTTATTTATTCTGATAACAAAGATTATAAACCAAGTTACAATATTATTCGAAATTGAAAACAGAATTAGAAACATGAAGGGTAGCACTAAAGAATGCTACTGCTACCACTAATAGATTAAGAATGAAATTTAGATAAAACTACTCCAGAATAAAAGCCACAGGATAACTACAACATTACTGACTTTTTTTTTGTAAAGATAAATTTTCACAGTTATTAACATCAATTGAGTATATATTTCTTAAGGCCTTCAGGAAGGATGCTGTGACCATGTTGATGAAAGCTGACTTCTCTGGGACCTACTAAACAATGTGCAGACACCATTCCAAGCACTGCATCTACATTAGGGTAACTTTAGTGCTCATGACAATTCTTCAAGTTAGGAAATGAATTAAGTATTTTATTAAAAACAGAAGTAGGCAACAAGCCCAAACAAATTTCCCAAGTACCTAATACTGATCAGTTGTAGACCCATAATTCAAATCCAGGTTTCCACCAGGCATATCTGCGGATATTCTGTAAGTGTCACATTCATTACCTTTCAAGACCTATGGAGCAGATGAGCCCACATTATTTTCCTAATTATGGTTATAATGGCAATAACATTGTTACAGAATATATATATATATATATATATATATATATATATATTTAAATGAAAAGTGAGTGGGTAATGACATTGTATGTGATCTTTATACCAAATAAAGATCGGTTTAATGTCTAAAGAAATACCTGAATGAACATCATTCAGCTTCCACTGTTTAGCATTCCTGGAGTGATTACTTAAGAAGAACAAATTCATGTAAAAGACACCTGTGCTGATGAACTCAGGCTTTTATCATTAAATACCTTGAATACACAGGGAATAGTTTGTTATGGATATATAATCCAAAAGGAATAATTTTTGTGACTAATTACTTTCTTGTTGTACCAAATAAAAAGCTATTCCCTATTTTAAAACATATATCAATTTAATGGATATTAGTGTTATCAGTATAAATTATGCATGAATAATATAAATAATGTATTATGTTACACAACATATAAATGTTATATTTATAATATATGTATAATTACTGATATTCTATTACTACTATAAATAATATATGTATGAAATTGGTTTTAGTATTATACTGTGAAGGGTACAAAGAATGACAACTTTATTTAAATAAATATATTTGTATGCTTTAGTCACATAATTTTTTTGTGTGCCAGTACTGAGGCTTGAACTATGGTCTGGGTGTTGTCCCTGAGCCATTTCACTCAGACCGGCTTCATATAGCTATCTTCAGATTTCAGTCTCTAAGCAGCTGGGATTGCAGACATGAGTCATATTATTTTTTTTTAAATTCCATCCTTGGCAAATTCTTACGTAATTATTTTTGAATGTTCAATTATATTATGCTATTTCATTTCTAACCAATTCAGAATTAATAACTACTTATTGGGTAAAAATATATGTTGCAATAGAAATTGTAAGGACCCTACTATCCTATCAATTTTCAAAGATATTGCTAGTTTAATTCCTGGACAGACAAGTAGAAAAATTAAATTAAGTGCTCATAAACTATGTAATATATTACATAACATGTAAATGATATATTTATAATATATGCATAATTAGTGATATTCTATAATTACTATAAATAATATATGTATAAAGCTGGTTTTAATATTATACTGTGAAGGATAGATGGAATGACAACATCCCTATCTTAACTGTCTCATTTTCAACAGTAGACAAACTATGCTATAAACATATCTTCCAGAAAGCACACCTCTGAAATCACATGTTCAATCTTCATCGCTATGAACATCTTCTAAGATTGGCTATACTTATCCACTAGAGTCAGCTTACCACTTAAAACATTTTGTGATACTTTCTGGATAAAGTTGCTTGTACTCATCCTCATCAGCCTTTCAGCAACTTCAGTGCAGGACATTTTCTCCTGCTTAGCCTGTAGATGATATCATCCTTTGTTATTTCCCAGCAAAGAAATTGTGACTAGCAGGCTTGAGCATTGGTACATTCAGAAATTCTTTGGTTGTGAAATTTTCCTTTCCTTTCTTGGCAAGTGAGCTGGAATAATGAAAAATATTTAAGGCAACGTGTTTTAAGGTAAATGAAAACGTACTGATTTGAAAATACTACAAATATTCATTCTTTAAGTTTATTTTTATTTCAAATATAATAGGGGTGATTTTAGTGGTGCATACCTTTAAATTTATCTATTTAGATGGCTGAAAACAGGATCATAGTTTTAAGCTAGAACAGGTAAATAGACCATGAGTCACTTATCTTCAACTAAGAACCAAAAAGGTAAAAGTGGAGCTGTGATTCAAATAGAAGACTGCCAGCCTGAGCAGAAAAGAAAAGAATCTAGGCCCCAAATTTAAGTCATAGTACTAGCACATATACCATATATACATGGTTCCTAAAATATTCAAAACCTGGTCATAGATTAAATGTGAGGTGTGCAAAAGTATGTAATTCTGAAATGACTCCGAGGTATTTTGACAAGACAACTGGAAGTGTTATCATTTAATCAAATAGTAATGAAGGATTGGTTTGTAGATAAAGATCAAAGCTCACTTTGGGATATTCTGAGTTTGTTAAAATCAGTAGCTAGGAGTTGTCAGTAGCCATGATGCTATTAAGGACTTGAATTAAAGAAAGAACAGAGCTGGAGAAAAAACAAATAATTATATACTCAGTGGTAACAACCATGAGAAGGAATATTATAGAACTAAACCCTGGGATACAAATATGTAAAACATGACAAATGAAGAAAATCAATAATAAATATGTAATGCAGACTTATATTGATAGGTATTTTTAATGATTAAGGCTTAAGAAGTGATTGTGTGATTAAGTAAAATTTAAGAAATTGGTAAAGTCAACTATCCCTTGGGCCAACCATAGCTGATAGTTTAAGTAAAACGGGGCCAGAATAGTGTGTCTTGATTTACCAAAGTGAAAATAGGCCAATATTTGGAAAGTCAATTGTTGGACATGTGGTTGGAGTGACAATTACTGCAGTTTGTTCAAGTGTCAGTAGAAGGGTACAGTTTTAGCACAATGATAGAAATCTTTCAGGGATCTGGTAGATTTTCAATCTGTTTTTAATTTTCCTTTTTTTCTGAGAACCAAAATATCATTACTGGAAGCCCGGCCCAAATTTTGCCTTTGGAAAGTTATCAGATATTCAGTCTATCACATGCCCAAATAATAGAGAAAGGGAACAGGTCTACATTGAGCACGCACAGTAGACAGGTCTCTGGAATTTCTCAGGAAGATCCTTCTGCCATTGTGGGATGGATAGGGCTGCATAATATACAAAATAGACATCATAGATTGAAAGTATTCTGCTAAGTTGACACTTGAGATTTGGATGATTTAACTGCATTGTATCGAATTTTATGAATCAGTAAATCAGATTTTTTATACCATATGATGTTACTAGACTGTGAAATGCATGCTTATTGCATTTCCTTTGTATAACATATAGTATGTTTTGAAATTTGTTATAAAACGTTCATCTTTTTTTAAAATATTGATTACTCCTAGTTCTCAAGAGTGGGGAAATGCCCTGGAACTTTGTAACTTGAAGTCATATGTGGCCATGTGTCATATCCTATTTTCCTTGTACAGATTTGGTAATAAATTATATGTAATTTATTTTTTTTTATTTTTATTTATTTTCTATTGCAGCACCTGGCTACGTATAATTTAAACTGTAGTTTTCTTCAAGTATTTTATTCTAAACTGAAGGTTTTTCTTACAAGCTTTCTAATAAATATGTAATCTATTCAATTTTGAAAAGTACTGATGTACCTCCTACTTATTTGTGACATTTCTGAAATCCAAGTTCCTCTGTGTATCAGGGTGGATACCTTTGTCTGTAGCAAGTATTGTTGAATACATAACATCTGGCTACATAGAGAACAAAGGATGTGAAGGGACACGAGCCAGATAAAGAACTTCCAGGACGATTCAAGGCACCTCATGTACTCTCTGTGTAGGTGGATAGGGAGCACAGAAATTCTTGGATCACAGTTTCCAAAAGGCAGAGAACCACATCCATGGGCATCATTTTCCTATGTTTCTCTTTGTGTAAGAAGAATGAAACCTGGTATTATCCTGTGGTAGAGAAATTACTCAGAGATTCAAGTATTTTTCTTTCAATATGTTGCTTGTTCCTAACTCTAAAATTAGGAAGTCTGTTAATACATAATATATTTTATATTATAATATATTTAATATATAATGTATAATATATTGCATATTATAATATATATTATATAATAGCTGACAGTGTTATATATTCATAAGGAAAAATACAACAAACTTATCAATGTCCATACTTTCCTAGCCATGATTAGGTTCAGTAGAGTTAGGTGCATTACATCTCAACAGGAAAGTCGACTGAAGTTCTGATGACCTTGAGCTAGATAAGGAGAATTCCTGTAAAAGGAGGCTCTCCTCAATTATGAGAAAAGATGTTTTTAAGCTTTTTTGTTTGTTTGTTTGTTTTTATTTTGGCCAGTCAAAGGGCCTGAACTCTGGGCCTGGGCACTGTCATTCACCACTTCTGCTCAAGGCTAGTGCTGTACCAATCGAGGCGTAACACCATTTCTGGCTTTTTCTGCTTATGTGGTGCTGAAGAGTCGAACCCAGGGCCTCATGCATGCAAGGCAAGCACTCTACCACTGAGCTACCTTCCCAGACCAAGTTTGGAAAGTTTTGATATGAGGAATTTGGCATTTGCTTTGCATCGTTGATTAGTAATGAATAAGCACCGTTTTACTCCTAATTTTTGTCTCCTTTTATGTTCCCTAAACAGTTACACATGATCATCATTCCATGTCATATCTTTAAGACCTTCTTTTATTTCTTTTATCATTATTGTTTTTTGTTGTTGTTTTGCTGATCCTGAAGCTTGAACTCAGGTCCTAGGCAGCGTCCCTGAGCTCCAGCCTAGTACTCTGCCACTTGCGCCACAGCTCTATTTTGGGTTTTTTTTTTTGCCTTGGCTTGCTTTGAAGCATAATACTCAGATCTCAGTCTCCTAGGTAGCTAGGATTACAGGTGGGAGCCACCAGTGCCCAGCAATTCCTTCTCTTTTAGATATTATTCTTAAAGCTTCCTATCCAAGTTCGCTCCTAAGGTAATAAATGCACCTATGCCAATAGTTCCTTCAAATTCTAATCTCCTGTTATGGCTATGGTGTGTCTTTTCCATTGTATCCTGAACCAACTTCACTGTTCTCTTCCTAATCCATTATTCTAGATGTGTTATTAATAATTACCCAAATTTTGTGGCTATAAGCCCTAAATCACTCAACTATTAATTTCATTTAAATTTTTTCAATATGATTGTTCCTCAGTACAAATCTGAGCTTATACTCACCTCTTGGGCCTACCTCTTGGCATGAGCAGAGCCTAGGCCTATTCTACCTCAAATGCAAGAGGTTAGTAAGAGAATAGCCTACAGTATTCCTGCTTAAGAGTCAGGACATGTAGTTGAGTGCCTGAAAGAAGCAATGCATTCCTGGCAAGGGAATGGGTGATAGAGACAACAGCCTAGAGAGCAAACTGACAGTCACAACATTTAATAACTTCTCTTTGGAGAAACTGATCTCCTGCAAAGTGGCAGTGAGATAACTCACCTAGTGAATTTTCATATATGAAATAAGTTGTCATGTTTCACTACACAACTTACTTGTAGTCAAGAGAGGGTAATTCTTTTGTGTCCTCCTTAGGCCCAGTCACACTTAATCTCCATCTTAGACTTTGCTCATAGTCTATTCCTACCAGAATGTCCCTGATGAGGATGAAAGTGTGAAAGTGTAATCTCTTGGCTTCTTACTGGCCCTGTGGGAACTGAGGCCACTTAGTTTTGAACCTGTTCCTTCTGACAATGGGAAAGCTCATTCTCTGAATTGTGCCCTAGTACCAAACCTTTTCAGAGAAAGTTAAGGAATGACAGATTCTGCCTGAGGGAGTGAGTTTCTTCAATTCCAAAGAGGTCAATTAATATCTGATTCTAAGGCACAAGTGGAAGTTCTTCACCAGATCCTCGAAGCTGGAGTGGATGTTAGCGCAGACTCCAGGCCCTCCTCATATTTCTCCAGCTCTTTCTCATGAACCAAAAGGTTACAGGAGTTGAGTTCAGAAACAAGGAGAAAAGAGAGTAGCAGAAGAATCATTGGCAGGGGGAGGAATTAGAAACGTTGGGGGAAAGAAGGGTTCAGAAAATCTAGGATCACTCACATTTGGGAATTACATCATAAGATTAGGGAATAAAAGTAATAAATTACTACCTAAATTATTAACTCGACTACTCTATATTACAACTGTGTGTCAAAAGGTAGCTGTCCTAATTCTATTTTGATAAGAAAAACGGAGCACATTCTTTCCTCACAAAGTACTACAGAGTATCTTCATCCATAGCCCAGGTTGTTCTTACTCTCTACATCTGTTACGTTCCTTTGCTGGATTCAGTCAATGACACTTGAAAGTGTTATCATCTTCAGACATGTAATCACATTTTCTTCTAATCCATTTGTTATCAAATAAAACATATTATGTGGAAATATATATCTATGGTAAATTTTCTTCCATGGCATATTTATTTGATGATATTAAGTATTATTTTAATAGTTTCATTTTTAAAACTTGAGGGAAATGTTTTGTTACTATTAGCACTAATTATTTGCACATTTTTTTGTATTTTTCCATATCTGTGTATTTCTTATTAAGCTTCTAACATTGTCTTTTTCCCCAACTGTTGCCTTCTTAAAATTGCAACTTATAAACTGGAAGGTTCTATATGTGTGCATTGATATATTTAATTTTGATATAATATCCATATATTATATGATATCTTCAACCTATTGTAACTGCTCTGAAAATAAATAGGGAGGTCCATCATTAAAGCAAAACACAATGCTAAAAAAAAAAACAGTGAAATTAGGATTAGGTATATATCCAAAAATATTTACCAATGATACAGTAGAAACATTCACTTCTCTTATATACCAGAACATATTTAAGTTATGAAGAGCACATTTTCTTTATTCCCTCTTTCTGGTCCATCTAGGTTGGTTACACAGCTTGGTTGCCATGAATATTGCTGCCATGGACATGGATGCTCATTTTAATTTATATTACTTTAATACCTAGTTGCGGTAAAGGTCATCAACATAAGTGTCTTTTTGGTATTGTGTAAACTTCCATTATGATTTCCCTATGAGTTGCACTAGTTTACAATGTCACAAAACCAAATACATTTCCTGATTTATTTCAGCCTCTCCAGAAGTTTATTTATCTGAGTGGTGATAGATATTCTGGTGTGTAAGATGGGATTTCAATGACTTTCCTCTTTATTTTCCTATGTATTTCCTATGTGGATTCGACTCTCAAACATTTCATTTATTCATTAAACACTTACATTTGTACTTCATTACTGATAAGTGTCTTTTCGTTTGTTTTGGTATTTGATCAATTTTTAAGTTTTATAATATTTGATTTTTTTCCCATTCCTAATACTCACTTTAGTAAAAAGATTTTTTTCATTACAATGGTGCACAATTAACTAAAAACAACTGATTGTACATTTATACCACTGGATGTTTTTGTTTGTATTTACAGCCAGGAAATTATTCCAATAAAGATGCTGAACTTCATTCACTAGATATACTGAAAGGATAGTATCTCATATTGGCCTAAACTAATTTCAGAATTAACTGTCACAGCCTGGGCCACAACAGTCTGAGCTATGTAAAACCACTAACACAGCACAAACTGCACTTAAAGAGAGCAAGGGGCTTCATACAAGTTAGAAGAAATGCAACACGTTCATGAAGAAAATGTTGAAGTTCACAAGAAGACCTTAGGAATCTGAATATCAAGAAGATCAACGGATAAAAGTATTTAGAAGTACAACTTTAACACTCAAAATTGGGAAGGGGAGACAACCACTAGATACCAAAACTCAATGCTGAAGGGAAGGAGTGTTTTACCCCAAACCTCAGCTGTGTTTGACTATCTCACACCAAACACACACACACACACACACACACACACACACACACACACACACACACACACACACACACACACACACACACACACCTAGTGAGAGGCCTTAGCCAAAGTACAGGCATTCTGGACTTAGATTCCATTTTGAAGGCCTTTACCGAAAGTATCCATTGTGAAGGCCTTTACTGAAAGTACCCATTGTAAATAAAGACTTTCACTGAAAGTTAGAACTCAGGTTCCTGGAAAAACTTTGAAATGTCACAATAATGTTCTGCCCATGACTTCCCTAGCAATAGCCATCAACGGATGACAGGAAGGTACATAAAGCTACAGATGTTTCTTAAGATAGTTAACAGTTTGCTGCTTACTGCTTAGTCTGTGCACGCTAGCCAATAAGATTCTTACAAGATTCAGTCACTAAATGTCAACTAATCATGGAACCCCCCTTACCTCAACCCTATACCCTAAAAAAACCCTGTTAACTGAAGGGTTGTGGCTCTCAACTCTGACCCACTGCAATGGTGACGGTTGTGAGTCCAGGCTCGAGCTTGCAATAAATGACTCTTGTGTGCTCGCATCAGAACTGGCTCCTAGGTGGACTTTGGAGATCCTTATCTCAGAACAAGACTAGTGTACATAGAGAACCCCAGGGGCAGCTATATCTGGGACAATGACATGTTTTTCCTCTTCCTTTTAGATAATCAAATGTGATGTTGCAGTTGGCTCCACAGCTGCCCCACATCTAAGCAGGAGGAAGGAAAAGATGCCTTAGCCTGCAGGATGGCCTTGTGTACCCCTGGCTTTCTGTGTAAGAATGCAGTTCGTGGTTCCCTAAGCAGTGGTGGCCAAGCTGAAATGGGGGTAAGCTTTGCCTGGAGGATGGCACCCTCTGAGCATCTCCGGGAAGGTCTCTCAGTTGCTTGGAGAATTTGACTCCTGTAGTTGGACATGGCAGGAGGAGAGCAGGAATCCAGAAGATGGGAGAGGCACAGGAACTAATGCGCCTCTCCATGGAGACTCCTCAGCCATGCTAAGGAAGTTCACAACCCGCACGTGGCGGCCACTCTGCAGGTCCCCAGAGGCCCTACTTGTCTGGGGAGCAGTGTCTAGTCCTGATCCAGAGCTGGAACTTCCCCAGTGGTCCTGGGCCTGGCTGGGCTGGAGAAGCCCCTACCAGCCATGTTTTTCTGCCCTCCTGCTCATAGCCTCCTAGCAGCTGCCCAGTCTGTAGCACCCAAACAGGCCAGCTCCATGGGGCAGGCTAAGGCTGTGCTGGCAATTCCTGGTGCCTGCTTCAAGGCAAGAGAGAGGCCTAGCCCTCAGTGGAGCTGGTCCTCACTCACTTCCAAGAGCGTCCACAGAGGCATGACAACCACAGCCCCAGCGCTGCTGCCCTCCCTGCCCTCAGAGTTTACCTATAAGTCCCTGCCTTTGTTCTTGAAATTCTTTTGGCACTGGTTGTCTCATTTCTCATTGTCTGTTTGGGTGGGACTTGAGACTCCTTCCTCTCCTCACTAAGCAAACAGGCCCCAGCTGATTCACCCCACATTCTGCACCTCACAGACACAGGCTGATGCTGCCTGAGCTGCTGGCCTAGTGCCTCCTTCCTCCCTTCACAGCTTTTGCCAGGGCCTCCTATACTCTCCCCACTGCCTCTAGCCACAACCCCTGTTTGGTCTCCCCTGAGGCCTTCCTCCTCCCCACACAGCCCCCATCCCCAACCCAAGCAGGGCCACTGCTCTGGTGGAAGACAACTGTGGGCCTGGCCCAGCAGAATCAAAGGTGTCACAGTGTGCAGCCGGCTGATTGGAGGCAGCATAGGTCTCTGACCACTGTCTTTCACTTCACTTACACAATATTAATTGTATTAATTTGGTATGTAAGATTGGATCTGGCAACTTGTTATTAAGCCTTTGCAGAATAGCTGCTAGAAATATAGTCCCAAAATGCAGATTGAATCTTTTTTTAATTCTTTCGAGATTCAGAGATGTTTTAAGTAGTTATTGTAAGGTATATTAAATATGTAGGTTTCATTAGGTAGCCGATGAAGAGAACACCACATGCTATTCAGGCAGGCGAAGTCTATTTATCGAACTGCTGCCCCCACCATGCATGGTGGAGAAGCATGGCTGATAAAGGAAAGGAGGGCGGGAAAGGAAGAGGTGTGACCCACCTCTGGGCCTGGTTTTCAAGGCCAGGGACAGAAAGAGGTGTGGCAAGGTGGGGGAAAGTTGTGGCCACACTGGATCTCAATGTGACCTAGCTGGAGGAGAAGCTGACTGCTTCCAGCTCTGCCAGTTACCTAGGTAACAGATACTGGGCAGAAACTTAGCCAAAAGAGAGGGAGGTGTCCCTGTGCAGACCTTACATTTATAACCATCATGAACTCTTATTTCCATAGCAGAGTGTTATTCCAAAAATATTTGCTTATGCATCTGTTATCAATTATTTACAAGACTTGAAACATTTAAAGTTTCAAATATTACAAGAAGATCTTTGATTGATGTTGAATGGATGTGAGTAGGTTGAGCTGTTGCATACACATTCGTGTGTGTACGTGTGTGTGTGTGTGTGTGTGTGTGTAGGGGTGGTTATGTGTATCATTGAAATAAAGGATAAGGAACTTGTTTCCTTTTTCTGTGATATACATTATCGTGTTTCTTTGTTGGTGGTGGGCTCTGATTGCTTGTCATTGCCTGATGTGCTTATTCCAGGTCAATTTTTCAATTAAAGCTTCTTATTTATTATTGAGCATATAGGGCTCTGATATTGCTTTGTCTTTACTCTGCCATATAAGATCTCCTTTTCCTCTTAAAATATTAACATTCAATATACATTTTACCTCCTGACTGATTTTCCTCTTTAGTTTGCATTTTGAAATAAGTATTATAAGGTCTTTGATCTCTGTATTCATGAAGAAAAACCATTTTGAAATTTCTGTTTAATGTAATAACAGCTGGACACATTTGTTAGTAACAAGATCTTAAAATTTCTTTTGTAGTTTTAGTTTAAAATACCCTCCTCCATGTTTTTAGTATGGGGAGACAAACACTTCCTAGTATCCATGATAACAGTTTTATTCATTAAAATATCAGATAATTCATAATTTTGAATATGTCTAGTGTCAAATGAATACATTTGCTCAGTGATTTGCTTGATAGACTCGTGCCCAAAATACCACTCAGAGGGGCTGAGAAGGTGGATCAGTGGTAGACAGCTTATTTTGAATGCACGAGACCCTGGGTTTGATTCCTAAGCACCACCTAAGCAGAAAAAGGTAGAAGTGGTACTGTGGCTCAACCTTTAGAGCACTAGTCTTGAGCTGAATAGCTGAGGGATGGCAATCAGGCCCAGAGTTCACCACCTCTGACAAACTAAATCAATAAATAAAACTCATACTGAAGTACATTAATTTCATAGGTTGATTACCATTTTAGTTAGGGGCAGGCTGCCAAGATATAGCAGACCTTTGTCGCAAAGCTTTAAGAAGAATGTCAATACCTTACAAGTACTAAAAACAAAAAGTAAAAAATTAGCTCTGACAACATATAGAATCTCCACTCAAAGAGAAACAAGTACTAAGGATGAACTACTTTTTATAAAATTTCTTAAGAGATTCTGGCTCTACATTAATTATCATATAATGTGACCTTTAAAAATTCCATAGGTGGGCCTGAGTCTTAAGGGCCCCTACAAAAACTGGAGGAGAGAATCATTAACCCAGATTTTTAAAATTGTTATTAGTAAGGTAGTGTACATACAGATCAACATTTTATAAGTCGATAATGAGTTCATTTCTTGTTTCAAAATTTCATCACTTCCTTTGCTCTCTCTGATTTTCCCTCCAGTCCCTGTCCACACATACTGTTTACAGAGTACAACTGCTGCATTAGTTTCCTGGTTCTCCTTGAATTTCTTTGGCTCCCTCGAAGCCCATAAATGGATAAAGAACAAAAAAATCCATCTTGTATCCAATTCCTGGAATTCATTGAAATATAAACATCAGTAGTTTTATGAGAGTGTCAGACTCTTTCCACACATCCTGAACACTTATACTTCCTGCACCCAGTCATAACTCCCACCGGTTTCTAAGGTCTACAAAGTAATTCTTTTTACTTTCCACAGAGGAAGAAGCTGAGAGTCAGAAAGATTAAGTAATTTACTGGAAATACTGGGCTGAGAATAATGGTTCATATCTGAAGATAGTTTAAAACCAACCCAGGTTTATGTATCCATTACATGTTTATCTACAGTTAACCAGAAGAAAGCGAGAATTGAGTATTTCCAGTGGTAGAGCTAAAATGCCACCAGACTTGAACGGAAAAACTAAAGGAAAATGTCAATATGATGATTTTCAAATACCAGTTCTGTCCCATACATAATCTCAGACAGCACACACACACACACAATCTCTCTCTTTCTCTCTCTCTCTCTCTCTCTCTCTCTCTCTCTCTCTCTCTCCTTAAAAAAAGATGTTACTACTGAAATCCAAATAGTTTTTTTTATTTTTGTAAGTTTTAGTTTTAGCCTTACTGAGGTTTGACTTGACAGTTTCTCCTGATGAGCCACAACTTAGAACTTCGTTATAATTATACCCATGTCTGTATTCAGAGAAACATTCTCCTAGTTAAGTCCTCCTTTTCCAGCAATGATAAGTTTTTTCTTCTTGGCCCAGTTTCTTCTTTTGGGACTCAATATCTTAGACTTTTCTGTCTTGCATGGTCTATAAGTTCTTTGATCCAGTAGATCTCAGCCATCCTAATAACCAGGATTATAGGTGGTAACTAATGTACTGGACAGAACCTGCTTTGGGAAAAATGTTCTAGGTTCACCATTCAGGGGAGGTTGTTAGTATTCGCCCATAATCACTTTGTCTTCAGAATTGGAAACTTGTTAGGTACAGGAATTCAGGGGAAGCACACACTGTGTGCTATTTCATACTTTTTAAAAATTTAATGACAGCTTCCACCCATTGTTTACTTTAAGAATTGTGTGAAGAGAAAGATTGCCCCAAGAGACAGAAGCACTTTACTATCTGTTGCTTTCAAAACACAGGAGGAGGAAAATAATTTCTGAAGGAGCCATATAGCCTAGACACTGAGTTCTTAGAAACTCAAGCTGCCTTTTATCTTACCTTCAACAAAGAAAGTCAGAGACTGCAGTGGCTTGTAAGCTCCATTTATATTCCTGAGCATGGGGTTCCCTTTCCCTTTGCCCTTCTAACCCTTTACATCAGTGGCAGGTGGGAAGATGGAACAAGAATGCTTAGAGTTTGCGCCTGGGATTTAAAACTTCATTTTGTGATCATAAGCATTCCACAACGTCTTGAATTGAATATGAGGGGCAGACGGAAGTTAGGTGAGGAATTCAGAAACGTATAGCTACTTCTTGGCTATCTAAACTCATCCCTTCCCACCCCTCAGAATCATATTCCCAACTGTGTAGATATCCTTACACTCTGTTCTCCTGGAGTTTGAGTATGGGGAATCATCTGCTTCTTATGTGTACTGCTTTACAAGTGGAGATTTTTCTCTAGGCTCAAAATGATTTCATTGATGGGGACACTGTGCAATAGGCTAAACAGGGTTTCCTCATGTGTTCAAACCCTAGGTAGGACTACTAAGGGCTCAATATAATCAAGGCTCATTTGCTGTCAGTGGTATTGCTCTGAGGAATTACTGTCAATGTTGCCCACAGTACCTAGTCCAAGGCCTTTTAGAAAGACTGCAGACCCAAACTGCTTGAGTATCTGTGTGAGATAATCATCATTGAGCAACTATGTTCCATGGTTTGTGAGACATTCACTTCTGTGAGCATATGCATATGAGGGCTCAAGAAGAGAGTAACTTGGAAGAAAGTTCTTAGGATGCAAAATGTCCGCTAGAACAATGGAAGCCCATGGCTTGGCATGCTTATGTTTTAACCTGTGCACTGAACTAACAGGAAAAAAGACACACTAAGAAATCTGCCACTTATACCAAATAAAGAGATATAGTGAAAGTCAGAGAAAGGACATTGATTTCATGGTAATCATGACAAACAACACCTTAGCACACCCTCAGAATACTAATCCATACTCACTTACTTTTCTATTCATCCATGTTACTAGGTGTGAGTTGTATTTAGAAGTCCTCAGGGACTTCAAAACCGGAAGATCTAGGGGAGAGCCTAAGATTGGTCTGCCATTTGGGACATAAAATAACTAGTTTGATGAAAGCCCTTAGTAGTGTCCTACAAATATGTGCATTTACCGTACTATATTTGATAAGTATCCCCTCACTAAATTATCTTTGGTTGGATCACTTGTTGACATAGCTCCACTGTGACTTTACTTTATTCTGCTGAACCAGAAATGGAAAAGGAGAGATTGACCACAACAGATTTACATCTTTCTCAATGAGCAGTGAATGGCAAGTGGTATTTAAGATGCTTCCCATGTTCTCAGTTAGCTAGTACCACCTTGGATTACAGCTAAAATGTTGATAAACAGATACAGAACTTACATGAGCTTGTTGTGCCAGATTCACAGCTAGAGATGTAGATGAGAAAGTGAAAGGGTTTTGTGTGAAAGCCACAGGTTTATATGAAGCACAATTCAAAGGATGTGGAGATGAAGCAAGCTACTGGAGGGAAAAGGAGAGGCAGCTGAAGCTGATGAGCACCTAGAGACAGAAGACAGAGTAAGTTTGAGGCCAACTGGACATCAAAGTAACCCATCTGAATTACAAGAGTCTGACTATCCAGAGCCACAGAGAGAGGTTGGAAGACCAGCAAGTGATCTTGCCCATTTCTAGGGAGCTCCCAGGTGCCACGCCGACCCCAGTAGAGTCTGCTTAGCATGGGAAACCATCTATCAGACCATGATAGGGGCTTCGAGACCTATCTCCAAGTTTTGGGACTTCACCGAAGTCTACCTCGGAGAATAGGGCTTCTAAGAGGCCTACTCCTGGGAAAAGGCTGGAAAAACCCCTGGGAAAAGATGTGTTTCTGCCTTTCTTCACTGCATAAGAGTGCCTATTAATCTTTTACTGCTTCTACTGCTCTTTGTACTTGCTCATTGTCAACGTTCCCTTATTCAAAGCTCTTTCTTAAGAGTGTTGGCGACTCCAATATCTGATGAGTGTCTTAAAAATATGACTAACTCACCAGAGTTAAGTGCTAACCTAAAACCCCTCTTATGGAGGCTAGTAGACAAGTCATAAGTAAATATTGGGGGTTTCATGATGTCATTTCAGCAGAAGGAATTGTTTGTAAGAGATTTACAAGAAGCTGTAGGCGCGGCTAGAATAGAAGGAATGTATGGCAATTGCTGAGATAACTACTTAGGAGAAAGAACTTCTTGTTACTCTCTTTCATTTACTAAAAGACTTGCTAGATGTAGGCCTCGGTGACCTTGCTATTGAGGAAAGAACGGGAAAGATCTTATGGGACAGTTAAGGCCTCTATAGAAATAAGGTAATGGTTAGTTGATGACAAAACATCAAAACCCATTATATTTCTTAGAGATAAGCCGGAAACAAGTGCCTATCAGGTGACCAGCTGGTGACCACCCAAGAAAGAAGCCCTGCAGCAAGATTGTGTAACCTTTTGCCCTTTCTCATGGAGACTTTTGCTATAAAAGTTTGTTATCCTCTGCATTAAATCGCACTCAGCATCCACTCCTAGTGTGTGTGAGTTGTCTGTTTGCCATCTCCCCACCTATTCCAGGTTCCTCCCTTAGGTGTCCTCCGTCGTCGTCCCGACAGAACCCGGTCCGCGGCAGGTGGCGCCCAACGTGGGGCTCGAAGCTGAGGCTCAGAGCGGGACACGAAGCAGTCTCTTCAGTCAAGGAACCTTGGGAGGTAAGCATCTCTCTCTTTTCTTTTCACCTGGAATAGTAGTCAGAAGCTCGTTGGGGTGCTGCAGGCCCCTCAGTTGTGACTGAGAAAGATAACGAGTAAATCATGGGGAGTTCATCTTCTAAGAATAAGGATAGTTTGTCTCTATTTTAAAACATATGCTAAAAGCAAGAGGCACTAAAGCCTCCACAGCAGCAAAGGGAGAACAAACTAATCCTCGGTTCCCGCAGGAAAAAGGCAACCATTGAAAAAGTGAATGTAAATCTAAGTTCCATAAAGACGGAACTCCTCCTCGAGAGGAAACAAAAAACGGGCAGAGGGGCAACCAGCCCCTCCCCAAGAGAATAAGAAACAATTAGATCATTTGATACAATTTTCATATTTCAGGAATGGTGAAAGCCTGCAGGTGTGGTCTTGGGGCTGGCGGAGAGTCTTGGCGGACGCGCTATAAGACTGCCAGCGGGGCCAGTGGGAGACGTCCCCTGGACCCCTGGGTGGGGCTGTCCTCGAGATCGGGTAGAGGGGTTTCGAGTCCCCCTGGTCAGTGGTGAGATGTCACCCCATTCACTGAGACCTGATTTTGTCTTTGTGGCCACTTGTTTGTCTTGTTTAGTGTGTGTGTTCGTTTTATGTTTTCTGAGGTAGGGAAGATTTGGGTGAGTATGGCAGGCTCACTCAGCAGACTCTGGATTCAGCTTGCTGAATGAGAACAGCACAGAGATTCAAAAGACTAATTAGTGAATTGCCTTGCTAGATAAGCAAGCTCTGGGAAAATGAAGCCCAACAAAGGTACCTAGTTAAAAGAAATACTGTCTTAAATTTTTGTTTAAAAACTTGAAATAATGTACGTACAACTGATTTTGATTTTTGCGCGCTTTAAGATCTGTGTGTTTTGTGTGTGTCTGTGAACATGTTCAAAGATAAGAATTGTCAGCATGCTGTAACAATTGGGTGAGTTTAAATTTAAAATTCAAAAGGTTATGAGGTTTGGACATTACCAAAGATTTTAAAAAATCTTCACATTGTTTTAAATGGCTTTGTAAAGATTCTTTAACTTGCAAATTAGAAAATCTGGTATTTTAAAAGACTAATGTTTTAAAATGCATAAGACTGTTTATTCTGTAATCAAGTTATCTGGCTTAACAAAAATGCATTGGCTGTTTGGGATCTAATTCCCTTGGCTAAAATTTGGGGATAAATATTAGAAATTTAAATGTAAAGGTTAGTTTAACACTGCCAAAGATGTTACCTGTTTTGTCTGTCTAAAACTGTATTTCATTCGAGAACCAAGAGAAGAGACGGGGAAAAACTTAGAAGCCAACAGAAGACCTATCTTTAGGGGTAAGGGGTGAACAAGCAGAAGTGCAGTTCAGCTGGTCATGCATGGTGGGACAGGCCCTGGGAGGAGTCCACGCATGGTGAGGCAAGCTGGCACAAACGCAGTTCATCTAACCCTAAAGAGTCGGATTGGGTGTGTGCCCATTCCATAGAAGGGGCTGAGTGGCCCATCTTTGTTCTCTCTTTTCCCTGCAGATACAGACTGAAAACATGATGGTTAAAATGAGTGATGTGATGATCTGATTAGTATTGCTAAAACTTCCCCTTGGATGTGTTAACATTAAAATTAGAAAGGCCTTAAAAAGAGGGCTAAAAAGTTATTTGTATAATGTGACTTGCTTTTAATGTTTTACAATTAAGATATTTTTGAAAGTTATAGAGGTGTTAAGTCTAGCCTCGTGGTATAATGATGGTGACTGTAATTTTTGCATTAAGGAAAAATTGTCATTTGAGTTTAAAAATCTTAATGTGTGTCTGCTTTAAAACAAGCAACCAAGAGGCAATGAGTGACACTTGGCCTCAAGATTTCAAGGGATCTTTTCAAAACGCAAATGAAAACTAAAGTATGAAATATTAAAGGTAATTAATAAGAGGCTTTTAAAAAAATTAATTAAAAAATGGATTTTTGGATATAAAGTTTAAATGTAAAATTGTTCTTGACATTGGCCTCAATGTGCATAAAGGAAAAATTAAGATTATCAAAAGAATTGCTATTCTAGTTTGCTCTTATAGGTCTTTTTAAGTCTCCAGCAAAGTCCAGAGCAAAACACAGAGGATTCTTAAAAGTTTGTCAAATGTAACTTTGACTCTTAATAAGTTTCAGGTAAGAGCATGCTTAAAAGCTACTTCTATGTTGACCACCTTGTTGCTTTTAATTGGAGTAAAGTGGCCTTTTATAAGACTCACTGATCTGCAAACTGGTTCAAAGCCAGCCCGGGCAGAAAGGTCCCAGTGAGACTGTCATCTCTATTCAGCCGGCAGAGTACTAGCCCTGGACTAAAGAGTCAGGGGACAGTACTCAAGCCCCAAGCTCGAGACTCACAGTGGCAGAGTACTAGCCCTGGACTGAAGAGTTAGGGGACAGTATTCAAGCCCCGAGTCTGGGACTCAAAGTGGCAGAGTGCTAGCCTTGAGCTGTAGAGCTGAGGGACAGTGCTCAGGCCCTGAGTTCGAGTCCAGCGACCAGCTAAAGGGAAATGCCAATGAGGCATTTATCCCAGTGTAGAGAAGACACTCCTGGGACAAGAGCAATGGAGGAGCATCCAGAGGCAGTAAGCCACTGCTTGGATAGCAGAAGTGTCAGATCCTAGAGTCATTTTGTGGCCCTTCAAAAACTGGTCAGAGCCAGGAGGTCATAGGAAGATAGTTTGGAAGCATGCCTAATGTCCATGACTATCTACCTTGTAAGGAACAGAAACTTGCCAGTCCTCTGTGATAGTAAAAAAGCTAATGTTATAAAATGTGGGGGATAGTTTAAATCTCAACCCCTTTATGTGCCAAAAAGCTCTAATTGGCAGCTCTAATTGAGCTGACACTAGTTACATGAAGTTCATCTGCTCAGGAAAATGTTTATAAACCTGAGAGAGTGTTTCTATTGATATCTGTCTAAAGGCCTGCAAAGGTAACTTAGGCATCTTAGGCATTGTTGAGATCACATTCCTAAGCCATCTAGGAAGATGCTTTTGCAAACCAGAGTGCTAAACAAGCTACACTGCTGTAGCCGGAGAAAAGGTCTGTGCAGTTGTCAAAGGTTAAATATTGTTCCTAATGACATCTAACCCTGATAGCCTCTTTGTAAAATAGGCTAAGGTTATAGGTTCCTGGCTAGGTAAGATCAACGCCCCTAAAGTCAGCTTGAAGAAGTTACAGAAGATGGATCTTCTCCCTTCTACCCCCATTTTTAAGATCAAGGGTCCAGAGTCAGAAATTTTGAAAAAAAAAAAAAAAAAAAAAAGGCATAAAGAATAGTGTTAACTGTTGTAGGTATGCAAGGTGTGGAGACAGCATCTGTCAGAGATGGCTACAAGACAGCCTTCTGAGCCTTCTGTGTCTATTTACAAAAATATCTGGTTAGTAAAAATGTTGTGATTTTGGTAAATTGTCCTGGGCTATTGTGGGCTATTGTTTAAAGATCTTAAAAACCAGCAGGATCAAAGCCTGCCAAGCCTATGCAATGTATCCTTAACCAGTCTGTGTAGGAATTTACAGCCCAGCATGAGGTGTGACAGTCCCTTGGAGCCACTGAGAGATCCTGCTGCTGCTGCTGCATACCCTAATGGTTAAAGTTCAACGACTGCCTGACAGCCACCTGGAGAAACTCCTGCCTAAAGATTCCATCACCTCAGTCTGCTTCCTGGTTAACTGCTGCTAAATCTAAGATCTTGTGGGACATTCTTTTGGGTGATATTCAAAAACCCTCTCTTCCCACAGTGGATATTGGGGACAAGGATATCACTGGCTTGCTTGCCAGTGCATAGTGACTGAAAATCCACTCTATGGTCACAGCCTAGTTTGGCTCTGGTATGGTAATAACCTGAGTGTGTTATCAATGGAGGTAATACTCTTAGCCTTAAAATCTAGCAAGCTTCTACATCACAGTGGTGCCTTAAGGCTGTTCTAAGATAAAGGTTCCGCAAGCAAAAGGAAAATTGTGCAGTTTTAAACTACAGCTACAAAGATGCTCAGGGATTGTAAAGAAAGAGGGTGGTAAAGAAAGCCTTGGAAAAGGGATTGTAAAGAAGGTAGTAAAGAAAGCCTTGGGAAAGAAATTGGGGAAAAAATTGACATCCACTTTGGATAAGAAAGGATTTGAAAAGTAAGAATTGTCTTTAAAGAAGACAAACCTCAGAAAGTTTAAGTATGTAGCAAATGGTATGAGTATGTCTTAAAATTGGAGCTTATAAGTACAGCTGGTATAAAATTGAGTTAACTGTGATACACGAAGTCAGGACTGGTGAAAATTAAAAAAAAAAAAAAAAAAAAAAAAAAAAAAAAGGGGCAAATGCCACGCCGACCCCAGTAGAGTCTGCTTAGCATGGGAAACCATCTATCAGACCATGATAGGGGCTTCGAGACCTATCTCCAAGTTTTGGGACTTCACCGAAGTCTACCTCGGAGAATAGGGCTTCTAAGAGGCCTACTCCTGGGAAAAGGCTGGAAAAACCCCTGGGAAAAGATGTGTTTCTGCCTTTCTTCACTGCATAAGAGTGCCTATTAATCTTTTACTGCTTCTACTGCTCTTTGTACTTGCTCATTGTCAACGTTCCCTTATTCAAAGCTCTTTCTTAAGAGTGTTGGCGACTCCAATATCTGATGAGTGTCTTAAAAATATGACTAACTCACCAGAGTTAAGTGCTAACCTAAAACCCCTCTTATGGAGGCTAGTAGACAAGTCATAAGTAAATATTGGGGGTTTCATGATGTCATTTCAGCAGAAGGAATTGTTTGTAAGAGATTTACAAGAAGCTGTAGGCGCGGCTAGAATAGAAGGAATGTATGGCAATTGCTGAGATAACTACTTAGGAGAAAGAACTTCTTGTTACTCTCTTTCATTTACTAAAAGACTTGCTAGATGTAGGCCTCGGTGACCTTGCTATTGAGGAAAGAACGGGAAAGATCTTATGGGACAGTTAAGGCCTCTATAGAAATAAGGTAATGGTTAGTTGATGACAAAACATCAAAACCCATTATATTTCTTAGAGATAAGCCGGAAACAAGTGCCTATCAGGTGACCAGCTGGTGACCACCCAAGAAAGAAGCCCTGCAGCAAGATTGTGTAACCTTTTGCCCTTTCTCATGGAGACTTTTGCTATAAAAGTTTGTTATCCTCTGCATTAAATCGCACTCAGCATCCACTCCTAGTGTGTGTGAGTTGTCTGTTTGCCATCTCCCCACCTATTCCAGGTTCCTCCCTTAGGTGTCCTCCGTCGTCGTCCCGACAGAACCCGGTCCGCGGCACCCAGGGTAAGAATTGGTACCTTCCCACTGCTCCTGAGCACATATCAGATCCCTTGTTATCATGATAATTGACACTGGAGAGTTGTATGAGGTGATTGCAGCTCATTAAGTGGAGCCAGTTCTGCAGCATTGTGGAGTGTGGTCTCTCTGGATGCTTAGGGCAAAGATCCTATAGCTAATGTCAAAGAATGCAATCTACTTGGAGTAGACATTTATAGATGGTACATGCCTGAACACAACAAGCTGATAATGAGTTGCTAGAGGTAGTTCCCTGAAGATCTAACAGCCAAAACTGGAGTGGCAAACGAAGAGCTCTGCACTACATCAGTCCACCATGTCAATTGCTTCTACCCTAGTACTGGGTACCCAGTTTGCACAGCCATGACCTTGTTACCATGATTGCGCCCTACAAATCTTCACAATTTTTATCTTTCAGTTTATTTATGCTTCCTTGTCCCTGCTAAACTGTTCTGGATGCCTGTAGTAGCTACCACAACCCCTGCAAAGCTGTTCCTGCCACTGCAGCACTGCAATTACAGTCACAATTACCCTTTCCCTTGTATCCTAGTCTCTGCTACTCTTTCCTGTTACCCATAATTCTTAGCAACACGGTTCCAGACACCTGATCCCTGACACCCCTGTCTGTGATACCCCATTCCCAAACAAAGTAAGGCAAGAGTGGGCACAGACAGTCGACTTGGGTATTCCTCTTGCTGGCACAATGGACAAGTTATTCCTCAGGTATTTAACATGAGGGACTAACTTGTGCTGAAAAGCAAAGAGGTTACTCAGGGGTAACTAAAATCTAAGGATATCAACTTGTAACTTGTTGCTAGGCATAGCAGGCCCTAAGATGAAAGTTAATGAAAAAAGAAAATTTTACAAAGAATATAGGGAAGATATAAAAGGTTTAGCTTAGTCTCTTCCACTAGTGATCTGAATTATTTTATGACATAGATATGTAACTACTTTGCAGTTTTAGAATTTTATGAAGATGCACTTTTATGTGGTACTTATATTAATTTATGGAATAGTTGCATATGATCACATTAATGATATTCAATATTTTATTCTCTATGATATGATCATGAGTCTGCATTTGGCAATATGAATTGAGCTCTCTAACAACAAATGTAATTTAATTGTCAAATACTACAAGGAGATTACTGCGGCTAGTACAAAAATATAAGCTGGAACAAGAAAAGCTACAAGTTAAAAAAAAGCTACAAATAAAGCTACAAGATTGAAGGGATGGGGTCAGTGGTAAGGGCTATGATAAAAGAAATTCTTCACCATGGAATCTTGGAAGAATAGAATAAGTTTTGTTGAATTTCTAGCTTTTTAAACCTTCTTAGACAGCAGAACATGATTTTTCATTCTTGCTTTTTGGAACCTCTTTAATGAGTGGTTTAACAAAAATTATCAAAATGACTTTGAAAAATCACTGATGTGGAGTTCCGGGAAGATGATGGAGGAGAAGCTGGAATCTGAACGAGCTCTCGCATAGAAAGCAGTTTTAGAGTTCCAGTGAACAGCCTAAGCCAGAGAATCACACCAAGTGTGCCATCTCAGGACAGAGAGTTAGGCCAGAGAGGGGAAACCTAGGCAGGGAGACACATCTGAGGGCTTGCCAGCAGCCGCTGCAGCAGCGGTGGCGGCAGTGACGGCAGGGCACCATACTTGAGCCACAGAGAGTCCAAGACGAAGGAGCCAGATGCAGTGCGCGAGCGGATTCTACTCAACACCAGCAAGAACTGCAAGGAGCAAACATCTTCATCCTGCAGTTCACAGACCAGAGACGACCCAGGAACCCAGACTTGGCATGAGTAGAAGCCCAACATCCTCACTCCTTCCCAGGGAGCAGAGGAGGGAAGGCCACCCACCCCCAGTACTGGAGATCTCCATCTTGGATACCGACAAAGCTCAGCGGAGCTGCTAGCTCCAACTCAGGCCTTGGAATAAAACGAGTCATTTAGCAGGTCACCAGAACTTAACAGCGGCATGACCTGCCAGACTGAGCTCCACCCAGGGAAAAACACCGAGCTCGGGGGCAAGCCCTAGGAGTGGCTTTATTCACTGGGTAATCAGAGCCAGAGGCTGCCCCTCCCTCTAGCAGCTTAGACAATCAATTGAAATTCAGTAAGCAGAAACCCTGAGAATGGCTCCAGGCTGGGCTCTATGAGTTTTTCACAAAATAGCCCCAGGGAAAAGCTACTGTTTGTTGAAAGGCCTCAACTCTACCCAGAACCTAGCCTCCTCACTGCATCCCCCTCTTTTGTGATTCTCAAAGCGGATCAGCCTCCCATTAAACTAACCTGGGAGGAGGATCTCAAAATCCTGGGTAAAGCAGAGCATTTTTCTGCCTGTTCGAACAAACTGACTTAAGAAAGCAACCAAGCCACAGGACCACAAGAGGATCAGAGACTCCAACAAGAGGCTGGTTACAGACACAAGGGAGATACAGGATTTTTCCCACCCCTCCAAAAAAATCAAAGGAAGTTTTCTTCTTCTTCTTCTTCTTCTTCTTCTTCTTCTTCTTCTTCTTCTTCTTCTTCTTCTTCTTCTTCTTCTTCTTCTTCTTCTTCTTCTTCTTCTTCTTCTTCTTCTTCTTCTTCTTCTTCTTCTTCTTCTTCTTCTTCTTCTTCTTCTTCTTCTTCTTCTTCTTCTTCTTCTTCTTCTTCTTCTTCTTCTTCTTCTTCTTCTTCTTCTTCTTCCTCCTCCTCCTCCTCCTCCTCCTCCTCCTCCTCTTCCTCCTCCTCCTCCTCCTCCTCCTCCTCCTCCTCCTCCTCCTCCTCCTCCTCTTCCTCCTCCTCCTCCTCCTCCTCCTCCTCCTCCTGCTCCTCCTCCTCTTCTTCTTCTTCTTCTTTGGTACCTTATACAAAAAAAATTTTTGTCTTTTCTAAAACTTTTTTTAGTCTTTAAATTTTGCCTTTTTTTGAAAAAAAACTGTTTTTCAGTAATTGTTTTTTTTTCCTCTTATAATTTTTATTTTAGGGATACGTGAATGTGCGTTTTTCTTTCTTTTTTGTCTTCTTTCACTTTTTTTTTCTTTTTTAATTATCTTTTTGTTTTTTGTTCAGCTCTACTGAACTTCTGATCTTTTTTTCTTCCTTTCTTACCCTTTCCACATTTTTCTCTCTTTTGTTCTTCTTTATGTGACTTAATTGTTGTCCTGCACATCCTCAGATAAACTCGTAGTTAACTAGTAGTCCCTATCCCACATTGTGTACACACTTAATCCACAAATTTATTTCTCAATTCAAAACCTCTGAGACTTAAATTCCTTAATAGCAGTACTACCTCTTTATACCTATATAATATTTTAAGCATTTTTATTTTTAAGTTTTTCATATCTCCTCTATGTCCCTGCCCTTTTCTCAATATATTCACGTTCTTCTCTAAATAGATTATTTTTGGATCTCCATAATAGTATTAAATTTTACTTTTCTATTTTTCTGGTCTCTTTTCTTTTCCCTTTCCCTTTCTTCTTTTCTCTCTCTCTAAACTTTCATCCTACCCAACCTATTTCCTGCTTTGAGATTAGGACTTAGTTAACTCTCCCTGTGCCTCCCCACACCAATCTATTCCTATTTTTTACCCACATCTCTCCCTAAAACTAATAATTACTGGTTTTCCAAATTCTTCTCTGTGGTTCGAAGCCCATTAACATATACTTGTTTGATGTTGAATAGATGTATCTGTTGAACCAGATTGTATCTGTAGACTATTGACTGTACAAATGCAGACTTTAGTTGATGATTGCCTTAAGATAGTGTTGGAGCACAAAACTGGTGCTATTTTCATCTCAAATGGGCAGAATAAGCCGGAAAAACACAACAAAAATGGCAAATCCGAGTATCTCAATTGCCAATCTTGATAATCAAAGGAAAGAAAAGATAATGAATAATCCAGAGGAGAGTTCCCAAATAGTTCTACAAACACTGCTGGCAAACATGATCAATGAAAAGATAGAAAACATACACAGGACACTGTATGAGCGAGATAGGGAGAGAGAGGAGGCAATCCAAAAGTTTATACAGGAATATCATAAGCGTGAGGAAGCTACGCAAAATCTGATACAGGATTTGCGTGAGCAGCTTGAGAATACTCAAAGAGAAAGGCAGGAATGGCGAGAGCAGGCTGAGAACACTCAAAGAGAACTACAGGAATCCTACGAACGGGAGGATGTTAATCAAAGAGTAATACAGGAATTGAGAGAGCAGGAAGAGAATACACAAAGATCACTAAAGGCATTCATGGAATCCATTAACAAAGAGCTGAAGGAAGTCAGGGAGACCACAAAGGGAATGCTGAATGGAACCCAACAGAAGGAATGGGAGTCCAAAGAAACCATTACCAATCAACTAAGTGATTTGAGAACAAACACTGAACACCAAGTTAAGGAAGTAAAGAAATTCATACAAGATCTAACACAGAGCTTTAACAAATAATTTGAAGCCATCAAAGCTGACCAATTAGAAGGAAAAGAGATAAAAAACAAAGTAGAAAGTCTTGACAGCAGATTAGACCATGCAGAAGATTGAATCTCAGGGATTGAAGACAGCCTAGATATTATAGAAAAAGAACATACAACAATCCAAGACAAGTCCAAGTAATATGATAGATCTATCCAACACTTGGAAGACACCATCAGAAGGCCTAATCTAAGGATAATGGGTGTAGAGGAGCACCTAGAAACAGAAGTTAATGGTCTAGGAAATTTATTTAACAGGATCCTAGCAGAGAACTTCCCAATCATACAAAAAGATAGGCCTATTCAGATACAAGAAGCTTTTAGAACCCCAAATAGACCAGACCAGAATAGGACATCCCAACGTCACATTATAATCCACACAGGATCAACTCAGAACAAGGAAAAGATCCTTAAAACTGTCAAGGAAAAAAGATTAATCACATATAAAGGAAAACTAATTAGAATCACCTCAGATTTCTCAGCAGAGACAATCAAAGCAAGAAGAGCCTGGAATGATGTATGCCATGCCCTAAAAACAAACAACTATCAACCAAGAATACTGTACCCAGCTAAACTCTCCTTCATAACTGAAGGCCAAATAAAAACCTTCCATAGCTAAGAAAAATTGAAACAATACATCTCCAACAAACCAGCCCTACAAAAGATTCTTAAAAATGTCCTACACATAGAAAACAAACAAGACTACAATAAAGGCCAAGAAACTGCACCTAAACTGAGAATCCAAGAACCATAGGAAGAACCCAGTTTTTGCAACCCTCAAGAAGGTGGACAACATGGCAGGAACTCCCAAATACCTACAAGTCTTATCTCTTAATGTTAACGGAATTAACTCTCCAATTAAGCGACATAGGCAGTCAAGTTGGATTAAAAAACAAGACCCTTCTATCTGCTGCCCTCAGAAGTCACATCTTCCCAGTAAAAACAAACACATTTTCAATGTTAAAGCCTGGAACAAAATCTACCAACCAAACAGCCCCCATAATCAGGTGGAAGTTGCAATCCAAATATCAGGTAAGATAGACTTCAGATTAAAATTCCTGAGAAGAGATAAAGAAGGTCGCTACATACTAATTAAGGGATCTCTCCTTCAGGAGGATATTACAATTCTAAATATCTATTCGTCAAACAATGGAGCACCCAATTTATCCAAGAAACACTACTTTCCCTCAAATACCATATACATCCAAAAACATTAATTGTTGGGAATTTTAACACACCACTCTCCCCACTAGATAGATCAACTTGGGAAAACTCAACAGAGAAAGCTCAGATCAAAACAGCTGCATATATCAACTAGACTTAAAAGACATCTACAGAACATTTCCCCCAGCAGCATCAGAATACACGTTTTTCTCAGCAGCACATGGAACATTTTACAAAATAGACCACATTTTAAGCCACAAAGCAAACTTGTCTAAATTCAGAAACATTGAAGTTATACCTTGCATTCTCTCTGACCACAAGGGAATAAAATTAGAACTCAACACCAAAAGCCACCAAAGAAAGTCCGGTATCACATGGAGGCTGAACAACACAATGCTGAATCATGAGTGGTCATGGAAGAGAATAGAAAGGAAATTCAAATGTTGATGCTATTCAACAAAAATGAACACACAAATTACCAGCAACTCTGGGACACAGCAAAGGCAGTACTCAGAGGCAAGTTTATAGCTCTGAGCTCCTACATCAACAAATTGGAGAGATCTGAATCCTACAATTTAATGAAACATATAAACATCCTTGAAAAAGAGCAACAAGATTAACCCCAATCCAGTAGATGGAAAAAAATAATTAAAATTAAATCAGAATTAAATGAATTAGAATCCAAAAAAACTATAGAAAGAATCAACAAAAGAAAGAGTTGGTTCTTCGAAAAACTTAACAAAATTGACAGACCCTTAGCAAATCTTATCAGAAAAAGAAGACAACACCCAAATAAATAAACTCAAAGATGAGAATGAAACATCACCACAGAAACAACCAAGATTCAGAACATTTCTAGGGAATATTTCTCAAAAGTTTATACTCATTCGTTTGAGATCTTTACAGGAATGGACGTTTTCCTAGCAAATATTGACATGCCAAAACTAAACCAAGATGAGTTAAACCATCTTAACACGCCCATATCAAGCACTGAAATAGAAACAGCAATAAGAGACCTCCCAGCTAAGAAAAGTCCAGGACCAGATGGTTTTACAGCGGAATTTTACAAGGCATTCAAAGCAGAGCTCACACCAATACTCCTCCAACTCTTCAATGAAATTGAAAGGGAAAGTTCACTACCGAACACATTATATGAAGCCATCATAACCCTCATCCCAAAACCAGGCAGGGACTCATCAAAGAAAGAGAAATATAGACCCATTTCTTTGATGAATATTGATGCAAAACTTCTCAACAAAATTTTGGCCAATCGACTTCAACAGTTCACCCAAAAAATCATACACCACGATCAAACAGGATTCATTTCAGGGATGCAAAGTTGGTACAATATATGCATCTCAATTAATATTATTCATCACATCAACAGGAGCAAGGATAAGAACCACATCGTTATCTCAATAGATGCAGAAAAAGCATTCGAAAAGATCCAACACCCCTTTATGATGAAAGTTTTGGAAAAATTAGGAATCCATGGAACATTCCTCAATACAATAAAGGTGTATATGACAAACCTACAGCCAGCATAATACTCAATGGTGGAAAACTAAAGCCAATACCTATTAACTCAGGAACAAGACAAGGATGTCCACTCTCTCCACTTCTCTTCAATCTAGTATTAGAAGGCCTAGCTACAGCAATAAGACAAGATGCAGACATAAAGGGAATCCAAATAGGGAAAGAAGAAATAAAACTCTCCCTCTTTGCAGAAGACATGATCTTGTATTTAAAGAATCCCATAGATTCCACTCCCAAATTACTCAAGCTGATTCAAAACTTTGGCAAAGTAGCAGGGTATAAAATTAACCCCCCAAAATCAATGGCTTTTCTGTATGCCAACAATGAGAAAAGTGTGGCTGAAATTAGGAAAGCAACTGCATTTGTAATAGCCCCACAAAAAATAAAATACCTAGGAATTAACTTAACCAAAGAAGTGAAGGACCTCTATGATGAAAACTTTAAAATCTTGAAAAAGGAAATCAACACCGAATTTAAAAAAGCCAAAAACTCCCATGCTCCTGCATTGGAAAGATTAACATCGTGAAAATGGCAATACTTCCCGAGGCTATCTATAAATTCAACCCAATACCTATCAAAATTCCAACCTCATTCTTCAAGGAAATAGAAGAGGCAATCCAAAAATTCATATGGAACAATAAAAAACCCCGAATAGCAAAAACGCTCCTCAACGGAAAGAACACTGGTGGAAGAATATCAATACCAAATTTCAAACTCTACTAGAAAGCCATAGTAATCAAAACAGCTAGGTATTGGCATAAGCACAGACCTCAAGATCAAGGGAATAGAATTGAAAACTCAGAATTGAACATACAGACCTATAGCCATCTAATCTTCGATAAGGGTGCTAAAACTATAGAATAGAAGAAAGACAGTCTCTTCAGTAAATGGTGCTGGCAAAATTGGTTAACTACTTGTAGAAAACTAAACCTAGATCCTTATATATCACCCTGCACCAGAATCAACTCCAAATGGATCAAAGACCTTGAAGTCAAAGCAGACACTCTGAAAACATTACAGGATGGAATAGGAGAAACCCTAGGTCTCCTTGGCACAGGCCGAAATTTTCTGAAGAGAGACCCGGAAGCACAACAAATGAAAGAAAGGTTGGACAAATGGGATTGCATAAAGTTGCAGAGCTTCTGCATGGCAAAGGACATAGCTAGCAAGATCAATAGAAAGCCCACGGATAGGGAGAAGATCTTCACTACTTCACATCCAACGGACAAGGGTTTCATACCGA
Organism: Dipodomys spectabilis; assembly: GCF_019054845.1. Taxonomy (NCBI): domain Eukaryota; kingdom Metazoa; phylum Chordata; class Mammalia; order Rodentia; family Heteromyidae; genus Dipodomys; species Dipodomys spectabilis. The sequence continues at coordinate 715,619 of NW_024871182.1, forward strand.
ATATATATTTGGAACTCAAAAAATTAAATCCCACAACAACAAATTCTCAAAGAAACAACTGCCCAATAAATAAGTGGGCTGAAGACTTAAAGAGAAACTTCTCTGAAGAAAGAAGGATGACCAATAGACACATGAAGAAATGCTCAACATCCCTAGCCATAAAAGAAATGCAAATCAAAACAACATTGAGATACCACTTCACTACAGTTAGAATGTCAAAAATCAAAAACTTTAACAGCAATAGATGCTCGAGGGGATGAGGACAGAAGGGAACCTTACTTCATTGTTGGTGGGAATGTAAACATGTTCAGCCAATTTGGAAAGCAGTATGGAGGTTCCTCAAAAGACTTCACATAGAGCTCCCCAATTACCCAGCAATCCCACTTTTCGGCATTTACCCAAATGTTTGCAAACAAGACCACACTAAAGCTACCAGCACAACTATGTTTACTGCAGCCTTACTTACCATAGCTAAGATATGGAACAAACCCAGATGGCCCTCAGTACATGAATGGATCAAGAAAATATGGTATATATACACAATGGAATTCTATGCCTCCATCAGAAAGAATGACATTGCCCCATTTGTTAGGAAATGGACAAACTTGGAAAAAATTATATTAAGTGAAGTAAGCCAGGCCCAAAGAAACATAGGTCCCATGGTTTCCCTTATTTGCAATATCTAGTATAGGTATGAGTCAAGCGGAAAAGGTCAGATAATGTGATGTTAGGAAAATGAACCCTTAGATATGTATTTTAATGTTTTTTCTTTCATGCATGTGTTTCTAACGCATTTATAAGATTATTTCTTTGTTGGTTTGTATGTCCCTCCCCCACAGTATAACCCCTGCTTTCACGATATTTGATGTCAGTATAACTTGTGGAGGAGATGGGGAAAAACAAGTCATTTTAGAATACAGGTGAACCTGTTGCAACAATGAGAAGTACAAGTTGTCATGTTGAAAACGAGCTTTACAACCTCGGTGCGCGGGGCGGGGGGGGGGGGGGGGGGGGGAGGAGGGGAGAGGATTGGATGGGGGTGGGGGGGGGCTGGGAAGGGATGTGAAGGGTAAACAAAGGAGAGGCTGCAATGCTTGATAAGAAATGTAGGCATTATCCTGCCCATGTAATTGTAACCCCTCTGTACAGTATATTCACAAATAAAATAAAATAAAATAAAATTAAAAAAAAAGAAAAATCACTGATGTCAATTAACAGTATACTCAAAGTTGCCTTGAGATGCAGACCGGCTTGATTCCTTTTCTATTAAATTAATGGAAAAAGCTTCCTTTTCATTGGGTGGACATTCCATGACACTTGTTCCAAAACAAGAAGAAATGCTGGAGGGGAAAAAAAAGGAGGACAGAAACTCAAGGCTGTTGAAATTTTAGCATATTTCCAATTTGGACTATAATGGGTTGTTTATAGAAAGAATTTCTTAGTTTTTTTTGTGGGGGGTGGTCTGGTCGTGGGGACTGAACTCTGGGCCTGGGCACTGCCCCTCAGCTCTTCAGCTCAAGGCTAGCTCTCTACCACTTGAGCCATAGTGCCATTTCCAGCTTTTGTCTTTTAGTTTATGTGGTGCTGGGGAATTGAACCCAGGGCCTCAGGCATGCAAGGCAAGCACTCTACCACTGAGCCACCTTCCCAGCCCGAGGATAAGAATTTCATCTTAACATAATAAATTCAAAAGGGATGGGATACAGGATAGCTTCTGAATGTAATGTTTAAAGCTGTTGGATTACTTGAAGACAAAGGTTTACAGAAAACTATAAATTCCAGAAAAAAAACTGTAATGTACCAATAAACACCTAAAAGAAATGTAATTTAAAAATTCACGGTTCAAAGCAAACCCTGGCAGGAAAGTCTGTGAGACATCTCTAAACAGGAAGTGGCACAATGGCTCAGTTGGTAGAGGGCTCCCCTTGAGCTGAAGAACTCAGGGATATGTTAATACACAGGTCCTGATTTCGAGCCCCAGGACTGTCAAAAAGAAATTTTAAAGAAATAAAGCATTAGCGCTAGGTAGGAGACTCAGTGGTAGAGTGCTTGTCTTGCATGCATGAGGTCCTGGGTTCAATTCCTCAGCACCACATAAGCACAAAACATGGAAGTGGCACTGTGGCTCAAGTGGTAGTGCGCTAGCCTTGAGCTGAAGAGTTCAGGCACAGTGCCAAGACCCAGAGTTCAGGACCCCGTACAAACAACAACAAAAACAAAATTAAAGCATCAAACAACCTTAACATATTGTCCAGAATAATGAGTGCAGCACTATCTGTTTCCATGACTTAGTGACTTGAATCCTAGTTTATCAGGGGAGGTCGTGGGAAATTTGTGTGTTTGCAAAAACCTGAAAAATTATTTTCTACTTTCCCAAGGAGGGAGAAAGGAAGGAATGGGGGAAGGAGAGAAGTGTTTGGTGACCTTGCCTTTTGGTTCAGTTATTATTTTCTGGAGTCAAATTCAGAGAAATTCTGCTAGAAATCCTAGTTGCCTGGGGAATGAAGAAGCTATGCCCTGGAAGTGGTTTTGTCCTGTCCTTGGCCTGGTTCCAACCACCACTAGATAATCCATGTCCCACTTCAGGACCAAGATGCCTTGAAGACTACTGATCCACTGTGCAGGTGGACATAACCACAGCCAGAGAAGGCAGAAAATGCAATGCCCAGGGCAGCAGTGGAAATCTACATCAGGCAGAGATTTTTTATATATTTTTATTGTAAAAATACTGTACAGAGGACTTATACTTACATGACTAGTTAATGAGTACATTTCCTATCGAGCATTGTTCCTCCTCCTTCGTTTTTCCCCTACCTTCCTTTCCCTCCCCAAATCTCCAACTCCTCCCTCCTCGACTTTGTAAATTCATTTTCCACATAGTGTCCTGTACATCTCATCGTCACAATGGGTCAAGCCGCGTCCCCATTTAAGCATTCTGCTATATCGCTGCCAATCCCCAAATTACAAAAACTGTATATATGATGCAGAACACTGGAATCAAATGCAGTTAAAACAGAAATTATACTGTGAGGAGATGAACCAACAAGCAAATCACATAGTGCATTATGAGTATATTAAAAACAAAAGCAAGGAAGAAAAAACCACTTGTGTCTCTGACTTGGGGTACATTTCACTTAACATCATCTTATATGATCATATGTATCTAGCTTTTGATCTTCTCTGCTTGTCCTAGACATGTACTAGTCCTTGCAAACAAGGGAAAAACAAGGTAAACCATGGGACCTATTTTTCTATGGGTCTGGCTTACTTCACCTAATATAATTTTTATCAAGTCTTTCCATTTCCTAACAAAAGGGGGAATGTCATTCGTTCTGATGGAGGGATAGAATTCCATTGTGTGTGTGTGTGTGTGTGTGCGTGTGCTCCCGTGTGTGTATACCACATTTGTTTGATCCATTCATCTACTGTGGTGCATCGGGTTGAGTTCCATATCATAGGTATGGTGAATAGTAAACATGGTTGTGCTGGTAGGATTGGTATGACCTTGTTTGTGATCATTTGGGTAAATGCCCAAAAGTGGGATTGCTGGGTCATAGAAGTGCTCTATGTGGAGTCTTTTGAAGAACTTCCATACTGCTTTCCAAAGTGGTTTAACAAGTTTACACTCCCACCAACAATGCAGTAGGGTTCACTTTTAGCCTCATCCCCTCCAGCATTTTTCGTTAACACATTTCTTCATTATAGCCATTATAACTGGAGTGAGGTGCAATCTCAATGTTTTGATTTGCATTTCTTTTATTACTAGAAAAGTTGAGCATTTCTTCATGAGTCTAATGGACATTTTTATTTCCTCTTCAAAGAAGTCTCTTCCTCTTTAAGTCTTTAGCCCACTTAGTTATGGGGCAGTTGTTTCTTTGAGGATTTGTTGTTGGGGGAATTTAAGTTTTTAAGTTCTAAGTATATTTCAGATATAAGACTTTGGCCGTTTTATGACTCATGAACCTCTTCTCCCAGTACATGGGCTTTTTATTGATCTAGCTAGTTATGACCTTTGCCTTTCAGAAGCTCTGATGTTTCATGCAATCCCATTTGTCCAACCGTTCTTTAATTCGTTTTGTTTCTGGTTCTCTATTAAATAAATTTCAGATTTTGCTAAAGATCTCTAGAGTTTCTCCTATTCCTTCATGTAATATTTTCACTGTTTTTGCTTTAATTTTGAGGTCATTGATCCATTTGGTGGTGATTCTCGTGCAGTGTGATATATATATATATATATATATATATATATATATATATATATATATATATATATGTGTGTGTGTGTGTGTGTGTGTGTGTGTGTGTGTGTGTGTGTATACATATATAGATAGATAGATAGATAGATAGATAGATAGATAGATAGATAGATCTAGCTTTAGTTTTCTACAAGTGTTTAACCAATTTTGCCAACACCATTTACTGAAAAGGCTGTATTTCTTCCATTCCATTTTTTTTAGCTCCCTTGTCAGGGATTAGGGGTCTATATTCCAGTGGGTTCATTTCTAAGTCTTCAATCCTATTCCATTGTCGTCAGGTCTGTTCTTGTGCCAGTACCAAGCTGTTCTTAACACTATGGCTTTTTAGTAAAGCTTGAAATTTGGAACTGATATTGCTCCAGTGCTGCTCTTTCTGCTAAGGATTGACAAACATACAGCCAGCATTATACTTAATGGTGAGAAGTTAAACCCATTTCTTATAAATTCAGGAATGAGATAAGGATGTCTGCTCTCTCCACTCCTCTTCAACTTAGTATTAGAATGCTAGCTGGGGCAATAAGATAAGATAAAATCTTAAAGGTGATCCAAATAGCAAAGGTGAAGTAAAACTCTCCCTCTTTGCAGATGACATGGTCATGTATTTAATGAAACCCATGGACTCCATTCCCAAGTTACTTGAGCTGATCAGAAACTTTGGCAAACTAGCAGAGTATAAAATTAACCTTCAGAAATCAATGGCTTTCCTGTATTACAATAAAGACAAGAGTGCAGCTGAAATTAGGAAAGCAACCAGTTTTTACTAGCCGCACAAAAAATAAAATACCTAGGAGTTAACTTAAGAGGTTAAGGACCTCTATAATGGGAATTTTAAAAACCTGAAAAAGAAAATTAAAGCAGAGCTATGGAAGTGGGAAGCCTCACATTCTCTTGGATTGGGAGGATTAAGATCTTGAAAATGGCAATACTGCCAAAGGCTATATCCAAACTCAATGTAATACCTACCAATATCCCAATGTCACTCTTCAATGAAATAGAAGAAGCAATCCAAAAATTCATACGGAACAATAAAAGACGCTGAATAGCAAAGAAGTTTATTGTGACTCTCATTTTGTATTACCACTTTGATTCTACAAAGTAATTTATGAATTTTAACTTTCTTCCTTCCCTTTGGATAAAGCTCATAAACACCCTGCCTCTACCTCCCAAGACACTTAACTCTTAGCTCTGGAAAATTGTTCCTAGATAGTGAGTTACTTAATTGTATTTTGAGCGCATAAAACATGCATATAAAACCAGCACATTTTGATCTTATGAGAAAACAGCCTTTTTTTAACCCTCTCAAATTTATTTCCTGATAGGCATTTTTAGAGAATCTGTTTTCATTTTTAAATGAAAGACTGGTAGGAAACTATGCTCAGATATAAGATTTTGTCCATTTTATGACTCAAGAAAATCTTCTCTCAGAACATGTGTTTTCTATTGATCTAGCTAGTTATGACCTTTGCCTTTCATAAGCTCTGCTGTTTCATGCAATCCCATTTGTCCAACCGTTCTTTATTTTGTTTTGTTTCTGGTTCTCTATTAAGAAAATTACAGACTGTGCTAAAGAGCTCTAGAGTTTCTCCTATTCCTTCATGTAATATTTTCACTGTATCTGCTTTAATTTTGAGGTCATTGATCCATTTGTTGGTGATTCTCGTGCAGTGTGATATATATATGCGGGTATATATATACATATATATATATATATATGTATATGGATCTAACTTTAGTTTTCTACAGGTGTTTAACCAATTTTGCCAACACCATTTACTGAAAAGGCTGTCTTTCTTCCATTCCGTTTTTTAGCTCCCTTGTCAAAGATTAGGGGGCTATAAGTCAGTGGGTTCATTTCTGAGTCTTCAATCCTATTCCATTATAGTCAGGTCTGTTCTTGTGCCAGTACCAGGATGTTCTTATCACTATGGCTTTTTAGTAAAGTTTGAAATTTGCCTCCAAACAAAGCATCCCCAGAATGGCACCCAGAACTGGACCCATGTGGACTAAAAGGATAACATAGGAGGCTACACAGCAAAGCCAAACGGGCTTCAGGCCCTCAGTGCTACAACTGGTGCACTGCAAGTCCAGGCTCCTCTGGCACTGATGGGCATATGCAGGGATGGCCTTGTACCCGATTCCACAGGGACCAGAATATAGAGGTCCGCAGGGATACTGAAGGGGATCCAGGATGCTGAGCTGCCACAGCTGTCACAAGACTGCTGGCAGAGGGGCCAGCACATGGCTCTAGTCACCAGACCACCTTAAAGACTGATATCAACCAAAGCTGGGCTACCTGGCCCCAAGGGGTTGGACTGCACACACAGCTGTCCTTCACCCGTGGGCTGTGCAGTGTTCAAATATGGTGTCCCCCACTCCACACCCCAGGCAGTAACCCTAGAAGGGAGTCTCACTAGGATGGCACTCACACCCAGGACCACTGGAGACCAGTACCAGCACAGTTGGAGGAGGAGAGGGCAGCAATGGACTCAACTCCAGCCCCATGGCTGCCATCTCCTGGGTGAAATTGAGCAACTGAGACTGGGAAGAGAGGTGGGCAGGGTGGGCATGGCTCATCTGGCAATGCTGGGAAGCATGCACACACTTCCTCTCACTGCACATCCACCACAAGGGATGTGGTACCCACACCCACACCCGCAGGGACTACAGAAATGGGGGTTGAAGTGGTGACTTGGAAAGGGCTCTAGGGCAAAGCCTTGGTGTAGCACTGAACAACTGGAAAAAAAATGAAAAAATGCCCACTAAAACTTTTCATCAATGATAATCTATTATACTTTAAAAACAGTTTTCTTTCCTCTTGTCCTATATTTTTGCATGGGGCCCTCTGAATTAACCAGAAATCTCCAGGATTTCTTCATGCACAGTAATACAAATAAATATAGTGTCTATTGTTTTGTTAATTAAGGGTGGTTGCATTTAGTTCTTTCCCATGTTAGATTCATGAAAAAGAAAACCTGAAGTGCATCTGTAAAACACCAAACTCAAGATTTCTTCTAAACTCCTTACTGAAGAAAGAGAATAAAATGACAGAGCAACAGGTATCACCCATATTGTCACAGTGCTAGCTCTCTCTCTCTCTCTGATTAGAAAGTAATCCTGTCATGCACATGCAAATCACTTATGCAAAATGTTTTCCAATAATTCTTGATGTTATATTGCATTTATCTTCCTCTTCCTGTCTCCTCTCCTGTTCCTCTTCCCCAGGTTATTGTTTCCCTCTTCCTTCCCTGCTTCCCTCTACTTTCTCCCTGTTCCCTCTTCTTCTCCCTCCTGCTATGCCCTTCCTCCTCTCTTACCCCTTCCTCCTCCTTTCCTTTCCTCTTTCTCCTACACTTTCACTTTCTTCTACTTCTTCTTTATGGTCCTGGGGGTTAAACTCACACTAAGCAGATGCTCTGCTGCTTGCTACAGGCCTCCAGTCTGGACTTCATTTCAATGACACTTTATTTCTGATTTGGTTTCAAGTAGCAACCCCAACAAATTCTTTTGATTCATGATTTAATTCATTGTACATATTCTACACCATTAATATGTGCTATTTCATACATTATGGATAATAGGTTTTGATTATACTATGGGCTTCAGATAAATTCATCAGAATCAATGTGTTTGTTAAAATATGTTGCAGTTTTACACAATATCTTATATCTTTTTCTGATCCTAACCCCAGCTCTAACTGGAACACCTTGCCTAATCCTAAACCTACAGATAAATGAATCATAATTTTAATAGCAAGTCTCTAGTTCACATTTATCCTAACTCTTGCTAGGTATGTAGGTCTAAATTTCACTTGCATTTTGAACCTAAAGTTTTTAGATTGTTTTCCTATTTCCTGTCAGGTTTTATTTTCCATTATTTTTAAATTTTTATTTTATTGTAAAGAGGATTACAGAGGAATTACAGTTACATGTGTAAGGTAATGTGTACATTTCTAGTTAAACATTGTTACCCTCTTCTTTGTTGTTCTTTCACTATTCCTTCCCCATTTCCTTCACTCCTCCCTCCTCATGATGTAAAGTTCATTTTCAATATAGTGTGTTGTGAGTATCATTGTTGCAATGGGTCATCTTGTGTTGAAACTAAATTTTCTTTTTCTCTAACCTTAATTCTAATTCTGCCTGGGATCCTAACCCTAATCATAATAATAATGATAGATCAATTCAAAAGTTAACAAAAATATTGAAGTTTTTATTCATCCTGTTAATACTCTGTACATCTTGAATTAAGTTGCAGTTCACCTTAACTCTTCCAAATTAGATTATATCTGCATATATAGATGTCATTTTATATGAACAACAGAAGATCTTTGGAGGAAGGTGAAATGAAAAGGAAAGAGGGAGTATAATCAAATGCTTTAATATATTTTGGAAAGAGCATAATGAAACTGCCACTTTGTCAATTAATAACCATTAACAAAATAACTAAAAATTAGTAAGTAAATAACACACTGCCTTCTAGAGTTCTTTATGAGAGCCATGATATGTCTTTTGAATAAAATACTTGTGTTAGATAAACTTGGTTCATGCATAATTTATATTGTTATTGGTCAATCATTTAACTTAATCAATAAAAATATCAAAAAAGATTCCATTATAAAGAATATAAATCAGTTACTTAGTAATTGTTTGAGAAAAATAGACATGACTTTTAAGAAACTAAATTTCTATTTCCCTATAAAGCAATAATTTAGGTTTACTAATCTAGTATTTCTAGTAAGTTTAGAGAACATAATTGGTATGAAAAACAACTAACTGTACATCTTGTTTCTTGAATGAGTGATGTTTTAAACATTGTCTTTTATTCAAATGAATACTTAGGTTTAGTTTTCAAAATAAATGCAACTTTATCTCCTTTCAGAAGAAGTACTTTCCCAGCAATTAAATTCAGGTATTTAAAAGCTAAATTTTCTATGTTTATTATGTAGCTCTTCATATTCAGAATGTCATGTTTTTCTATTTGTAAATGTGTAACCTCTGGGATTTTTGCTTCATTAATATAAGTTATCTCATGAGGTTGTTGTGAAGGCTCCAGTAAACAGTGTGGTCAAAATTTCTAGAATTCTAAATTTTAAATCTAATAATTTTTAGCCTTTGATTATATCATTCATTGATTTTTCAGAGCAATTAAACTGAAATAAATACTACTTTTAAAACATTTTACTCACATTGTAAATACTAATAACATAGTTTACACAGAAACTAATTATTTCAAAATCACCACATTTGATGATATTAGTGTGAAGAATGTAGAGAGTAGAAAGTCCTTATACTCAACAATATTTTTGGTTAAATTAAATCAAATATATCTGGATTTCTAATTTGGAAGTTAATCACATGGAAACAGGAAAATAATAAGAAAAATGATTACTTTGGGAACATGTTCTTCCTGAAAAATGCAGCAAAATATCTCTAAGAAATATATTTTTTAATAAAATGTTTCAACTTTTAGGTAAAGTGCATTATACATTAATATAAAGTTTATCTCATAATAGAAATTCTGCAGCTAATCTAATGTATGTTTTTATGAACAAAATGCTGTGACTTCTAGTCTTGTTATGTGATTTTAATTATACTTTTAGTTGTGACATGATTCCTATTTACACTTAATAGTAACTTCTGTAATCATACAATCATGCCTGTACACACTAACTTATGTAAGATAATATTCAAACAAAATTATCTTTTTTCCTTTCTCCCACAGGGAAGGGTGAGGTGCTGAAGTATATTAAATGAAAGCACTGTAAAAGAGTCTTTATGAAATGGAATTTATAAAGTGAGGATGGGATCATGAGCACTTTCTACTTGGCTGAACAGGAATTCTCATTTCTACCATACTTTCTAACCTTTTAATCACACAGGGAAATCCACAAAATCTGAAGTTCATATGAAGGAATTACATTCCTAAATGATGTGGCAGCTCTGCTCAAAAGTTTGGTCTCATCACTAGTCCTTTGTGCTTGCTGGCTGATTTACTTCTCCATCATACGTTTTATATTATTTAGCATATTTGTAATTCAGCTGTGAGTACATAGCAGGTGACTCCTGAAATCACAGCTATTGCTGGGTAATATTCAGGAGAGAGAAAAAAGATTTAATTAATCTGCAGTTCCTCCCTTTGGCCTTCACTATACCAACTAATTGTTAAAACAATCACATAAGATGTTAGTTATTTTTTCTTTTTTTAAGTAGAGATTAAGCAAGTGCTTTCGCAGTAAAAAGTGAAGACAGTTGTTATCAGAGCTCTGGTATGAGCACCTTCTCCCTAACAAGTAATGCTCTATGGGCTATAAATATGGAAGCCACACTAAAATTCTCTCTCTCTACACAGATAGTCTCTCTCTCTCTCTCTCTCTCTCTCTCTCTCTTTCACACACACACACACACACACACACACACACACACACACACACACACACAGAGTTGTCACCCAGACACATCAGAGATCAGTTCAATTCCTTTGTAATGATAGTTGACTGATGTTTGCTCCATTGGTTTTTCTTTTCTTCAGGATCTTGCATGGGCCTGCCTTTTTCTCTGAACTCAAGACCGTTGCGCTTAGTATACTGTTTATCTAAGTATTCATAGTATGTTCCTGGCTGGATCAGGCCAATTAACAGTATCCTGAATACAGTTTGCTAAAACTTGACATTCAAGGCAAACTACATGAATTCATACTACCATTCCAAAATACTAAAATTTATTTGATCTAAAAACAAAAATAAATACGTGCCATATTATATTAAGAGGAATTGACATCATGAAAGTAGAATTCTGATCAGGAACTGTAGTAAGAGAACAAAAGTATATGGGAAAATGTAGAATACTGAATGTGTGTTAGAGATATAAAATCATCTTTTATAGGCTCATTAATTGTAAACTTCTCATCCTATAGTGAAATCTCAATTTACATATACAGTTTTCCAGTTACTTTGCTTACCTATCACTTCTTTTTTTATTGTAAAAAAAACTGTACAGAGGGGTTACAATTAAATGGACATCATAATGAGTACATTTCTAATCAAGCTTGTAGCCTCCTCCTTTGGTTCCCCTTCCCATCCCATCCCTCCCGCCACCCCCCACAACCTTTCTCAACCCCACACCAAAGTTGTAAAGTTCGTTTTCGACATAAAGACGTGTAGGTCTCATTATTGCAATGGGTCCACCTGTATCCCTATTTAAACAATTTGTTTTTGCCCTTCCCCTCCACAAATTATACCAACATCAAATACAGTGAAAGAAAGGGTTATACCGTCAGGGAGGGACATACAAAGCAACAAAGAAATAATCTTATAAATGTGTTAGAAACAATCGCATGAAATATAAAAACATTTGAATACATATCTTAGGGTTCATTTCCCTAACATCAACTTATCTGTCCTTTTCTGCTTGACTCAGACATATACTAGTTATTGCAAATAAGGTAAACCATGGGACCTATGTTTCTTTGACTCTGGCTTACTTCACTTAATATAATTTTCTTCAAAGTCTTTCCATTTCCTAACAAATTGGGCAATGTCATTCTTTCTGATGGAGGCATAGAATTCCATTGTGTATATATACCACATTTTCTCGATCCATTCATCTACTGAGGGGTATCTGGGTGGTTCCATATCGTAGATATGGTAAATAAGGCTACAATAAAAATAGTAGTGCTTCTAGCTTTAGTGTGGTCTTGTTTTTGAACATTTGGGTAAATGCTCAAAAGTGGAATTGCTGGATAAAAGGGGAGCTCGATGTGAAGTCTTTTGAGAAACCTCCATACTACTTTCCAAAGTGGTTGAACAAGTTTACATTCCCACCAACAATACAGTAAGGTTCCCTTCTGTCCACAACCCCACTGGCATCTGTTGTTAGTAGAGTTCTTGATTATAGACATTCTAACTGGGGTGAGGTGATAATCTCAATGTTGTTTTGATTTGCATTACTTTTAAGGCTAGAGAGGTTGAGCATTTCTTCATGTGTCTATTGGCGATCCTTCTTTCCTCTTCAGAGAAGTTTCTCTTTAATTCTTCAGCCCACTTATTTATTGCGCAGTTGTTTCTTTGAAAATTTGTTTTTGGGGGATTTAATTTTTTAAGTTCCAGGTATATTTTAGATATGAAACCCTTGTCCATTGTATGACTAATGAAGATCTTCACCCAATCTGTGGGCTTTCTATTGATCTTGCTAGCTAAGTCCTTTGCCATGTAGAAGCTCTGCAATTTCATGCAATCCCATTTGTCCAACCTTTCTTTGATTTGTTTTTCTGGGTCTCTATTAAGAAAATTTCGGCCTGTACCATGGAGACCTGGGGTTTCTCCTATTCCGTCCTGTAATGTTTTCAGAGTGTCTGCTTTGACTCTCAGGTCTTTGATCCATTTGGAGTTGATTCTGGTGCAGGGTGATATATAAGGATCTAGCTTTAGTTTTCTACAAGTAGTTAATCAATTTTGTCAGCACCATTTACTAAAAAGCCTGTCTTTTTTCGTTCTGTTTTTTAGCTCCCTTATGGAAGATAAGATAGCTATAGGTCTGTAGGTTAATTTCTGGGTTTTCAATTTTATCCATTGGTCCTGAGGCCTGTTAATGTGCAAGTACCAAGCTGTTATGATTACTATGGCATTATAGAAGAGTTTGAAATTTGGTATTGATATTCCTCCAAGACTGTTATTTCTGTTAAGAATCGTTTTTGCTATTCGGGGTCTTTAATTGTTCTATATCAATTTTTGGATTGCCTCTTCTAATTCCTTGAAGAATGAGTTTGGAATATTGATAGCTATCTCATGGAATTTGTAGATAGCCTTTGGCAGTTTTGCCTTTTTCATGATGTTGATCTTTCCAATCCAGGAGCATGGGAGTATTTTTTGCCACTTTATAAGTTCTGTTTTGATTTCCTTTTTCCAGATTTTAAGGTTTCCATCATAGAGGTCCTTCACTTATTTGGTTAAGTTAATTCGCAGGTATTTTATTTTTTGTGGGGCTATTAAGAATGGAGTTGCTTTCCTAATTTCAGCCACACTTTTCTCATTTTTGGCATATAGAAAAGCAACTGATTATTGAGGGTTAATTTTATACCCTGATACTTTGCCAAAGTTTTGAATCAGCTTGAGTAAATAGGTTGAAGAGAAGTGGAGAGATTGGACATCCTTTTCTCATTCTTGACTTAAGTGGAAATGTCTTTAGTTTTTCACCATTAAGTATAATGATGGCTGTAGGTTTGCCATATACAGCCTTTATTGTATTGAGGAATGTTCCATGCATTCCTAATTTTTCCAGAACCTTCATCATAATGGGCTGTTGGATCTTGTCAAATACTTTTTCTGCATCTATTGAGTTAAACATGTAGTTCTTATCCTTGCTCCTGTTGATGTGATGAATTATATTAATTCATTTGCATATATTGAACCAGCTTTGCATCCCTGAAATGAATGCTGTTTGATCATGGTGTATGATTTTTTGGATGAATTGTTGAAGTCGATTGGCCAAAATTTTGTTGAGAAGTTTTGCATCAATATTCATCAAAGAATATAAGTATAGTTCTTTTTCTTTGATGAGTCCGTGGCTGGTTTTGGGATGAGTGTTATGATGGCTTCATAGAATGAGTCCGGTAGTGAACTTTCTCTTTCAATTTCACTGAAGAGTTGGAGGAGTATTGGTGTGAGCTCTGCTTTGAAGGGCTTGTTGAACTCTGCTGTAAACCATCTGGTCCTAGGCTTTTTGTAGTAGGGAGGTCTCTTATTGCTGTTTAGATTTCAATGCTTGATATGGGCTTGTTAAGATGGTTTAACTCATCTTGGTTTAGTTTTGGCATGTCAATATTTGCTAGGAAATGGTCCATTTCTGCCAAGTTCTCAAACTTATAAGCATAAAGTTTTAAGGAGTATTCCCTTATAATGTTCTGAATCTTGTTTGTTTCTGTGGTGATATTTCCAGTCTCATCTCTGAGTTTATTTATTTAGGTGTGTTCTCTTCTTTTTCTGATAAGATTTGCTAAGGGTCTGTCAATTTTGGTAATATGTTCATAGAACTATTTTTTTTTATTCTTTCTACAGTGTTTTTTTGGATTATAATTCATTTAATTCTGATTTAATTTTAATTATTTCTTTCCATCTACTGGATTGGGGTTTATCTTTCTGTTCTTTTCAAGTATGTTTATATGTTTCATTAAATTGTTGGTTTCAGATCTCTCCAATTTGTTGATGTAGGAACTCAGAGATATAAACTTGCCCCTGAGTCCTACTTTTGCTTTGTCCCAGAGGAGCTGGTGATTTGTGTGCTCATTTTTGTTGAATATCATGAATATTTGAATTTCCTTTCTAATCTCTTCCATGTCCCAATCGTGATTTAGCAGTGTCTTGTTCAGCCTCCATGTGTTACCGGACTTTCTTTGGTGGCTTTTGGTGTTGAGTTCAAATTTTACTCTCTTGTGATCTGAGAGAATGCAAGGTATAACTTCAATGTTTCTGAATTTGGACAAGTTTGCTTTGTGACCTAAAATGTGGTCTATTTTTGAAAATGTTCCATGTAGTGCTGAGATAAACGTGTATTCTGATGCTGCTGGTTGAAATATGCAGTAGATGTCTTTTAAATCTATTTGATTTATGCAGTTGTTTAGATCTGCGGTTTCTCTGTTGAGTTTTTGCCGAGTTCATCTATCTAGTGGGGAAAGTGTTAAAGTCCCCAACAATTAATGTCTTTGGATCTATGTAGGATTTGTGGGACAGTAATGATTCTTGGATAAACTTTTGTGCTCCTTTGTTTAGTGAATAGATATTTAGAATTGTAAAACCCTCCTAAAGGAGAGATCCCTAAATTAGTATGTAGGGACCTTCATTATCTCTTCTCTTTTAATTTGAAGTCTATTTTATCTGATATTAGGATTGAACTCCCGCCTGTTTATGGGGGCCATTTGTTTGGCACATTTTGTTCCAGCCTTTCACATTGAAAATGTGTTTGTTTTTATGGGCATGAAGTGACTCCTGAAGGCAGCAGATAGAAGGATCTTGCTTTTTCATCCAACTAGACAGTCTATGTTGCTTAATTGGAGAGTTAAGTCCGTTAATGTTGAGAGATAAGACTGAGAGTTATTCGGGAGTTCCTGCCATTTTATCGACCTTGGGGGCTGCGGCACCTGGGGTTTTTCTATGGTTCTTGGATTCTCAGTTTGGGTGCAGTTTCTTGGCCTTTATTTTGGTCTTGTTGGTGTTCTATGTTTAGGGCAACTTTAAGAATCTTTTGTAGGGCTGGTTTGGTGGAGATATATTGTTTCAATATTTCTTTGCTATGGAAGGTTTTACGTAGACCTTCCATTATGCAGCAGAGTTTAGCTGGGTACAGAATTCTTGGTTGATAGTTGTTTGTCTTTAGGGCATAGCATACATCATTCCAGGCTCTGGCTTTGAGTCTAGAGTCTTTTCCTCCAAGATATCCAAGAATAATATTCTCATCCTATGAAGAGTAAATAAGTAATTATTTTAATTAGCTTTGTTTAATATTAATTTACTTGTAGCAAATAGGTTAAAATGTCTGCTATCTTTCTTTCAATGTAATAACATAAATTTCATATTATTACTGTCTCTCCAAATAAGCCTGAAATCACTATTTCAAAGTAACACAAACAAAAAACAAAAATAACCTGATACAATCATCACAAATCCTAAATTATGTGAAAAAATTAGCAACATATAAAATAAATCTGACGAAGAGGAAAAACAATGGCAGAACAGCAACAGAAAATTACCATACCTCTCCCTAATGAAACAGAGATTTAGAGTCCTAGCAGGTACTGCATTTCTAGAGGGTCACATCAAGTCCGTTATAATTATATATAGATATACTATTCAAAAGAAGATTTTATACTGTCTTCACAAGCACACAGATATCTATGAAAAGTTACCCAGCCAGGCAGGTGACTGCTGTGACTGTGTTGGCCAACATATTCAAAAGCACAGATGCAGTGTGGAAATAAAAGGTCCACATTTGAAAAAGCAGGAACAGAAGTATACATTGGAGACAGCCACATCCATACTCAGAGACAGTTCAAGATAACACTGGCAGCCCGAACTGTCACTGGACCCACACGTATTAACATCACAACATCTCATAAGGCTTGGGAAAATTATACTAAGAGAAAATAGAAAGGAATGCATACTCAAAACAATATAGGTTTCATAGATTCATTCATTTATGGTAGCTAGAAGGTGCCTACAAATCTACAAGTGCAAGACGCGATTCTACATAGTCCCAGATAGAATGGCCGATAATGGAAAACTGACAATAGCGAATGCTGACGTGGATATAGCCAAATGGGAACTCTATTACACTGTTGGAAGGAAATTAAACTTGTTCAACCACTCAGGAATGCCGTATGGACTTTCCTCAAAAGACTAAATATAGATTTCCCTTATGACCTCATAATTACTACCATGGACAGTAATCTAATAAATAACAAACAAGCTCACATGAAAGCTACCAGCATAAAAATGTTCAGGGTCCAGGTCCAGAGTTCAAGGACTGGAAAACAAGTTACCACTGCTGGTATTTGTTTCCCCAAATATGAACCTTTTGACATAAGATACCAAATCATTCTATTTGCAACAGCGAGGATAGGACTTGTATGTAGTGGATGATAAACTGGCTTCTTTGTTGAATGCTAGGCAAAGCTGTAGGCAGTCTAAGAAAAGGGAGATTTTTTTGTTGTTGTTGGTCGAGGGGCTTGAAGTCTATGCTTGGCCACTGTCTCTGAGCTCTTCAACCCAAGGTGAGTGCTCTACTTCTTGAACCACAGTACCACTTCTTTTTTTCTTGTGGTTAATTGGAGATGAGTCTCAGGGACTTTCCTGCCCAGGCTGGCTTTGAACGGCAGTCCTCAGATCTCAGGTTCCTGAGTAACTAGGATTACAGCTGGGAGCCACTGGCACCAGTTTAAAAATGGAGGACTTTTATAAAAGAAAATCCACCTCTTGACCTCTGTCTAAACTTCAGATATCACTATTAGAACACTTCATCCTTGACTCATTTCATCAGACATTTGTAAATTTTCTCTTTTCTTTCATGTGGGAATACTGCAGCCAATATCAACTCATTTGAGGGACTGGATCAATTATATTGTAATTGCTCGCACCTAAATCAAGAACATTTACATCAAAACAAATGAAACCCTCATTTGGAATAATTGTTTTCTCTTTTTATTACAAATCTGTGCTTTATTACTTCCTAAAGTGATATTGGACCCCCTAACAGAGTGATGATATTTTCTTTCTCTTCAGCAATTGGCCTTCTTCCACATGTGGTCAAATATGTAAGAATTCAAAGATTTCCATTGAAAATTCATTAACCTGATGTCTAAGAATATGGACATTTCTGGAATGTTGTCTGCTGTCTTGTTCTTACATGCACAGGAATTCTATGATTTATTTGTTCTACAAGGAATACTATTTTCCAATCTTTGTGTGACCAATTTTAATCTCTCTGATCAGACTTTTTGATCCTCTCTCTGGAATCTCATTTCAGTCTGCCCCATCAAAGTATCTTATTTATCAGCTAAATTACTCTCAGATTCTGTTTTTTGCCTGACTTCATGTGGGCTGTGATAGCAGCCTTGACTGGCATTGCTTACTGGAGTTTTTGTTTGTTTTGTTTTTAGTGGTCTAGGATTACTCTTCGATATATTAGCTTCTCTGGGCCCCAGTGATCCACTGGCCTAGAGTCCATGGGTTTTTCTCCTAAACATACAAATATAGCTGACTATATTCCTGTTTTAATTGTCTCAAAATGAGGCAGTCTGGCATCCTTGGAAATCCAGGAATAATCCTCTGTAACCACTTACAGAAATGGTCTATCAAGATGACTTCTCAATGTTGATTGTGAAAAATGTTCATTTCCAACTCACCTCCATAAAACAGATCACATCCCTGGGAGCAAAATTTTGGAAAGAAGGTTCCCCTTCTCTTATGATAGATCAAACCATAATATTCTGCAGTTTTGGACAGCCTGGGACACATTTTCCCAAGAATATTCTGTAGTGTAAAAGAGGACCAACTATCAAAATAAAGTTGAAAATACTTGTCTACTATAGACTGATTTATCTTGCTTATATCTGTTGTTGTTTTCATTACTTCAAACTCATGGGTAACATATTGGGATTAGACAAGTTTCAAAGGGTTAATGGAATAAATATTCAGTTTACTTTCATATATCCAATATAATATGCTTAACCTCTTATGCAAAATTAAATGCAACTGTCAAGAATATAAAATAAGCCTCAATATGTATAATCTGGCACACATACACTATCATCTACTCAGAAATTCAGTCTCTCTATAAGTATTTATTTGGTATAAAATAATAAAAATTTAATTAAAGAATATGACTTTTATGTATCATCTGAAATACTTCTCGTGTATATAATTGTATATAATTTTATAGATGTCACCTAGACAGGAATTTAACATGCAAGTAGAAATCAAATTTCTAGGATTTAAGCTTGATGAGATGAGTCATACCCTCATGTAGTGTGGTGTGAATTTTACCACAGTGCTGAATCCTTCCAGCTCATACCAAGAATCATGTGTGATAATGTATTATTTGATGTTAAGATGAGTGCTAAGTGTAAAATACACTTTGTTTTAATACATTAATTCAGATATGAAACAATAATGATATATCATTTTTTAAAATTCTAATGCTTCTCAATTTTACAATTCATGAAATATATCATTAAAATTAGTTTCACTTTCTTCTTTTCTATAGCTACTAAAATTATATATTAAACATTCAATATTAAGAATTCAATAATAAGTAACCTATTATTAAAATTATATACTATTAAACTGTGATTTGAAGTATAGTTCTAACAAATTTTGATATAAAAATATTTAATAGAATTGTGGGCAATTCTTTTTAAACCTACATGCTTGTTATTTGTTTCCTAGTTGTGTCGTCTGTTATTCTTGGTCCAAGTCATCTCTCCACCTTATTTGTTTAGTTTTCTATTTTTTCTCTATTGGTTTACTGATTGTGCATTTTGTTTTCCCTTTTCAGTGACTGACATGAGGCTGAAAAATCTGTATGGTATTTTATTACTTCCTATGTTATAGTAAAATTCCTGTCATTGAGTTCATTTCACTTGGAATCACCTTATATGGTCATATGTACATAGCAATTAAGCTATTCTGTTCATCTACTAAGATTATCCTTGATGTACACAATAATGCTCCCTTATACCCAGTAATCACACTCCTGTGAATTTACTCAAGTGACCACAAACAAGGCCACACTAAAGCTACCAGCACAATTATGTTTATCACTGTGTTATTTACCATAGCTAAGATGGAATCAATCCAGTTGCCCCTCAGTAGATGAATGGCTCAAGAATATATAACACACACACATAAATGGAATCAACCCAGTTGCCCTCCGTAGATGAATGGCTCAAGAAAACGTAACACACACACATGCACCCATACATACATATGGAATACTATGCTTCCATCAGAAATAATGATACCACAGCATTTGTAAGGAAATGGAAGATCTTGGAAAAATCACATTAAGTAAAGTAAGCCAGAGTTAAAGAAACATAGGTCCCATGGGTTCCCTTATTTGTAATAAACAGTTCATATCAAGGAAAATCTCATGTATTTTAATTTGACATTTTGTTTTATGTTGAGCACACATTATTGCTATATTTTTGTTATTGTTTCTGAAAACAGGCATGTATATTTAAAGAATTACGTTTATCTGATCCATTACTGAAGGAAGAAAAACTAAAAGAGCAAACTAAGATAAAGAACAATTCCTATTTATTTAGCTTCATTCCTATGTAAGTCCAGTGTTGTCCCCTGTATCCTCATGTTGTACATTACAACTCTCTACTTGGTCATTTTGTATATCTACTATCATCTATATTGTGACCTAAATGTTCCAGCAATTGCAGTTTGCTTTACTGTTTGAAAAATTTCTCTGTTGTTTTAGGTTGTGTGTGTGTGTGTGTGTGTGTGTGTGTGTGGTTTTATAAAGATCAGAAAACAACATTTTTCTTCATTTAGAATACATCCTTCAGGTCATTGTAAGTTCTGGCTAATGTGAGAAGTCTCTTGCTATTTTAAGGATGAAACAGAAAACTATATTTGTGCATGCACCAAAGTTGTTTTATTAGTCTGTAGTTGAACACTTACTTTCGATTTATATCTTGCCTGTTGTGAATAATATGAATAACAATGAACTACAGATATATTTATGAGTTACCCAGAGAGAAATAATCATATTATTGGTGGGTCAGATGGTATTTCAACTTTGCATTTCTTAGAAAAATGCATACTACTTTCTATAACAAGAATACTACCCTGTATTTTGACAAAGAGTGTAGAAAAGTTCCTTTTCTCCACACTCTCACCAACATTATTACCTTTTGGAGTTTTTAAAAGGACAGATTTTTACTATGTGCAATACCCCAGACTGGCCTTAGACTCAAATCCTCTTACTCCAACCTCCCAAATTCTTGGAATTACAAGCCTATACCACCACACCAAGTTCCTTTGATTTTTTTTATAAGAGTTATAATAGTTATGAAGTAGTATTATACTAATTTTCAATTGCATTTCTCTAATGAATTCTGTTCAGAAAACATTAAGGTAGCATAGAAGTGGTATTAAACAAAATTTTTAAAACCCACTGGTGATTTTTAGGACTATTTGGAAAACATGTCTATTCAGAACTTTTGTCCATTTTTAATCAAGTTCCTTGTTAATCTCATCAGTAATCTCTACATAGAAAATCAATAATTAATTCAAGGCAGTAGAAAGACAAAATGAGCAACTCCTAATATTTTTCAATGTTTAATAACATGATATTGCTTAAATCATTTTGTGTTTATGCTTGAGACTATATAACTCAATTTAGTTAGACCTTTTATAAGGCTATATATATGCTATATATATATATATATATATATGCTATATATATATATATGTATATATATATGCTATATATATATATATATATATATATATATATATATATATGGCTATATGATTGCTCTTTCCAAAGCCTGCGTGTCTAATTTTCCTGGTCTCATGTAGTTCAGATTTCAAACTGAAGAATAAATTGAAGGAAGCAACCAAAAAATAAAGTAACCCTCATCTGATGATGCCTCTACTAGAATGAGGAAAGATTTCATCCTGCTAAGGATGAGAATTCATTCTTCTAGGTCTTCCCTACCTTTGCAATTTAACTTAAATGATGTAAAACACAATATACTGCTCAGTTACTTTTAGGTTTTATCAGTTTTGCACATTTTCATATGGACTTCACCTCAGTCTACAACATTCCTTCATTATTCTCTCCTTGATATTTTACACTATCAAGACATAAGATAACCAGTTTGATTTACAGCATGAGAAGTTATCCACCTGGCTTCCTTGGATGCAAAGCATAGTCAATGGATAACATTACTTCTGGTTTCTCACTACATGTAATGATTTCTGTAATATATATCACATTCTGTTTAGTATTTAAAAAAACTGTTAGCCGGCACTGGTGGCTCATGCCTATAATCCTAGCTACTGAGGAGGCTGAGATTTGAGGATTGTGGTTCAAAGCCAGCCCGGGCATGAAAGTCTGTGAGACTCTTATCTCCAAAAAAAAAACCACTAGAAAACTGGAAGTGGTGCTGTGGCTTAAGTGGTAGAGCGGTAGCCTTGAAGTGAAGAGCTGAGGGACAGCACCCAAGCCCAGAGTTCAAGCCCTACAACCCACAACAACAACAAAAATCCAGCTGGCTAAGCTGAAACCTCATTCATAAAAGTTTATGTTAATTATTTCACCAGTTTTATGTCTCTTAGTTTTTAAGAAAACGTTTCCTATAATACTAATGTTATTCCCATTTTAGTGTTGAGAAAATTGTAATTAAAGGAACTAAGCTCATGGCCTAAAGACACACAGGAGGAAGGAAATGAGTCAATGTTTTCAAAAACCTTTCAGCAATACAAAAATGGTACGTAAAATCTCTCCATTCTCTTATACTCTCAATTCAATATTCATATTGTCCAATAACTAATAGTATAACAATTATTGCCCATGGTGTGGGGAAATCTGTGGGGAACACAGGTAGCAAAGATGGCGCTGAGAGGAAGTTGAGTGGGCAGAGCTGGATTTGTTTAGGTTCAGTGTGTAAACAACTCATGGAAGGTTAGGTGCATGATAATGTATGGCCTTTCAGTAATTGGTTGGTTCCATTTCTTCCCCTCTCATGCAGTCTTTTGCTTTAAAAAGGGGATGCTCCCTATCAATAAACGAGTTCCTGCTTGGTTTGACTCCCCGCTGCATCTGATTGTCTCCTGGGCTAAGGGAGGCTGGATAACAGGCAAGCGGCGGCACTTTGCACTTACCTTTCCTCGGACCCCATCCATCCAAAGACAGATGAAGACCCAATATCTGGTGCCCAAAGTAGGGCACAAAGGGAAAAGATAATGGCCGGGGCTAAGCGGTCATTCGGGGTATGGGTAATGCTATATCACCAAAGAAGGAGAAGGAGGCAACATTAGGCCTAGAAAGAGTACAGGAGGACTTGGAAAGTGAGAAGGAAAAGAGGTCAAATTGGACCAGGAACACACTATCTGTGCATGCAGGGGTGGAAGCAACTACTTAGGTGCCCCTGACAGTCCTAGGCCCCCTCCCTATTCCCCTGATTGGAAGGGAGGTATGGCGCCCTACGAGACCTGCAAGAGGGACTTGCAGGACCCAGTCCCCTACCCCATGGAGGGCCCAAAGGCTGGATAAGTAACCTACTCGGAGACCTCCTCTGGAAAGGAAGGGCCACCCAAGAGCCCAGACTCTCAGCCACAGGATTCGCTTCCCCAAGCGTATCTGGTCAATGTGGCACCAGGGGCTAATAGGCCCTTGGAATGGTATCCATGGGAAGCTAAGGATCTTAAAGAGCTCCACCAGGCAGTGGTGAAGGATGGCCCAAACTCTCCCTGGGCCACAGCACATACAAGAGAAAGGACTAAACATTCACAAGCACATTTTCTTCAATGCTTTCCCACCTTGGGTCTACTAGCACAAGTTAAAACCTATAATGGACCCTGTTTTGTCAGTAAAACAATGTCAGTTTTGGGGGCTGGGAAGGTGGCTCAGTGGTAGAGTGCTTGCCTTGCATGCCTGAGGCCCTGGGTTCGATTCCCCTGCACCACATAAGCAAAAATTAAAAAGCTGGAAATGGCGCGTTATGGCTCAAGTGGCAGAGCGCTAGCCTTGAGCTGAAGAGCTGAGGGACAGCGCCCAGGCCCAGAGTTCAGGCCCCATGACCGGACCCCCCCAAAAAAAAACAATGTCAGTTTTTTGACAAATGGCATATTAATCATACTACAGGAATTCCCTATAATCCCCAAAGCCAAGCAATTATAAAAAGAAATCACCAATGTCTTAAGGAGCAATTAAAATAAAAAGAGGGAGTTAACCCCCTACATACAGTTAACATTTTCAATTTTTCAAAAGGGGCAACTGACTGGGGACAACTAAACCCTAAGCCCGAGTGAAAGTCAGGTGGAAGGACCCCCTGACATAACAATGGAGAGGACCTGACCCCCTAGTTACCATGGACAGGGGATTTGGATGTATTTTTCCCATAGGGGAGACAGCCCCCATTTGGATTCCTGCCAGGAACCTTAAGTTTTTACCCATTTCCTCTCTACAGGAGGATGCCTAAGGATAAACTAACCATCCCCAATGGCAACCAGCCCTTGAGAGGCTCTTGTGTTCTTTAACATTTGCAGATGGTGATACTCTAGCTAATGGCTGTCCTGACCTTCCCAGTCCCGGCAATGGCTACGGAATCCACATCAACCTCAATGGGTGACCTGGGCAGTGATCAGCACTGGCAATGCAGAAATCATCAATAGCATCACAAGAGAAGCTGTCCCTTCGACCTGGTGGCCTGACCTTCATTTTGATCACCACCCTATGTCATTACGTATGGACTGTTTAAAACATATTTCTGTAGGAGCTATCTATTTTAATGTTACCTGCTCTAATTGTTCTTTTACTAATTGCTTGTGCAACCACCTTTTGTTATGTGTCCTGTAAATATGTCTAAAACCTACTCTAGAATGAGCCCCACCTCTGGGCTCTAAAGTGGCAAAGACTGCTATCCCATCCTTGGCTAATGATAAAGGGCTAATGAAATTGGTGGCCTGGGAATGCTTTTGCTGATGGTTTTTCTATGCCTTCCTTGCATTATACGTGCACTGCAAAACTCTTATGAGCCAGCCAGTTACATAAGATCAAGCTCCAAGTGTGAATAAAGTTCCCCCGAGAGGAACTGCAGCCAGACATGGGTAAGAGGGAGTGCCAGTCTGACCAACCTAAGACAGGGCCTTCAGCTTTGCTCTGAAGAAGTTCCCGATGAAGGGTAAGACAGACAAGGAGATCTACCCAACCTAAGACAGGCGGGTTCGCTTCTTTAAACAGAGACAGGGTGTTGGGAGCTGATAATAAAGTTTAAAGGTCATTTTGACCCCTGTCCTCTCTTGAAGGCACGTACAAGGAAGTGGCTTACTTGAAAGACACCAGGTGCCCGGGATTGCTTTGCTATGTCTGCACAGTTTGTTTTAAATTTTACTGCTTGGGAATTTCTAGCTGTGGTGGGGCTAATGATTATTATTGTGCTAGGTGGGGATTAGAGGTAACTGGGGCGGGTTCTTATGCACAAGGGACCTCCTTCCAGACTTGCCTCCAACCCCTTGCGTGGCCAAATGTAATCCTGTTAAAATAACCTTTACAGAGGAGGGGAAAAAGATAACTAACTGGAAGGTGGATCTGCCATTAAAACAAAAAGGGTGAATATGTGGGGAAATCTGTGGGGAACACAGGTATCAAAGATGGCCCTGAGAGGAAGTTGAGTGGGCAAAGCCGGATTTGTTTAGGTTCAATGTGTAAACAACTCATGGAAGCTTAGGTGCATGATAAGGTATGGCCTTTCAGTGATTGGTTGGTTCCATTTCCTTCCCTCCCATGCAGTCTTTTGCTTTAAAAAGGGGATGTTCCCTGTTAATAAAGGAGTTCCTCCTTGGTTTGACTCCCCGCTGCATCTGATTGTCTCCTGGGCTAATGGAGGCTGGGGAACAGGCAAGCGGCTGCACTTTGCACTTACCTTTCCTCGGACCCCATCCGTCCAAAGACGGACGAAGACCCAACACATGGTAATTGCTTTCTGCCACATTTTGTCTTCAACACAGACTGTGTTGGTGACATTGTGTTATCATGCCCAGACTGAGATTATAAATTGAGGTCCAAAGAGAGCCCAATTTCTTCTGTCCCACAGTTCTAGTATCCTTTTAAAAAAGTACTTAAACTTTTAAATACCATCACTTACTGTCTTGTAAGAATCCCAAAACGAAATAAATTCACATATAATCACTCCAAAATGCTTTAAAAGTAGGAAATGATAAAAGAGGATTCCGTGAAGTAAAGTTTCTTCTACTTTTAAAATTATTCTTAAAGACTTGTTCGGGTTGGTCACACCTGTAATCCTGTCCACTTGGCATATCTACTCAGGAGCTTGAGATCTGTGGATAAGTGTTGGAAGCCAATCAGGGCAAAAAATAATTCATAAAATTATTTTTTTAAAAATGTGAATGAACTAGAAAAGGGCCAGGAATGGAAATGTAGCTGATATACTAGCTCACCAATCTAGAGCAGAAAGGCCTAGCAAGACCTTGAAGCCCTGAGTTCAAACTGAGCACGCCAACAAACAGGCATGCACATGCACTCACGTGCACGTGCACACACACACACATACTTATTCAAAATATCTTCAGGTCAGTGTTTTGTATTAATTTCTTTGTTAACGTTATTATATGGGTAAAATAATAGCAATAAACTATTCTATCTCAGAACATTTTTTTTTGTCGGCCGTGGGGCTTGAACTCTGGGCCTGGGCGCTGTCCCTCAGCTCTTCAGCTCAAGGCGAGCGTTCTACCACTTGAGCTACAGCGCCACTTCCGGTTTTCTGGTGGTTTATTGGAGATAGGTGTCTCACGGTCTCTCCTGCCTGGGCTGGCTTTGAACCGTGATCCTCAGATCTCAGCCTCCTGAGTAGCTAGGATTACAGGCGTGAGCCACCAGCACCCGGCCCTCAGAACATTTTTAAATGTTTTTTATTGTAAAAAATACTTTACAGAGGGTTTACAGTTACATGAGCAAGATAATGAGTACATTTCCTATGAAGAATTGTTACCTCCCTTTTGTTTTTCCCCCACCATCCCTTCCCTTCCACCTCCACAAGTACACTCCTCACCCCCCATCACCCCTCCACCCTAACCCCGCCTAAATTGTAAAGTTCGTATTTCAACATAGTGTCTTGTGCATCTCATTTTTTCAATGTGTCAACCTGTATCTCTATTTAAGCATTTTGTTTTTTCCCTTTCCCTCTCCAAATTAGAGAAGTGTATATACAAGATGCAGGCGCACCAACATCAAATACTGTGAAAATAGGGGTTATGCTGTGTTGGAGGTCCATATAAAAAACAAAAAAATAACATCGTACATTACAAATGCGTTAAAAACAACAGCAAGAAAAAAAAAAAAACACTTGTGTTTCTATCTTGAGGTTCATTTGGCTTAACATCACCTTATCTAGTCATATGCATATAGCTTTTGACCATTTCTGCTTATCACAGACATAGATTTACTTATTGCAAATAAGGGATACCATGGACCTATGTTTCTTTGGACTTGGTTTACTTCAGTTAATATAATTTTTTCTAAGTTTTTCCATTTTATAACAAATTGGGTGATGTCATTCATTCTGATGGACGATAGAATTCCCATACACACACACACACACACACACACACACACACACACACACACACACACACACACACACAAGGTTTTCTTGATATATTCATCTACTGAGGGGTATCGGGGTTGGTTATATATCTTACCTATGGTAAATAATGCTGCAATAAACATAGTTGTGCTGGTAGTTTTAGTATGGTCGTATTTGCAATCATTTGGGTGAATGCCCAAAAGTGGAATTTTTGGGTCATAGGGGAGCTGTATGTGGAATCTTTTGAGGAACTTCCGTACTGCTTTCCAAGTGTTTGAACAAGTTTACACTCCCCCCAAGAATGCAATAGGGTTCCCTTCTGGCCACATCCCCTCCAGCATCTGTTGTAAAAATTTGGAACACTTCACGAATTTGCCTGTCATCCTTGTGCAGGGACCGTGCTATTCTTCTGCGTATTGTTCCAATTTTAGTGTATGTGCTGCTGAATTGAGCACAGAACATTTTTTATTTATAATGTGGAATTGATTTTCTTAAACTAGATAATTCAGCAAAAAGTAAGTTCAAAAGTATTGTCGTGAAATTTTAGAACCATATATTTCTGACATAAGCACACATTTAAGAATAAATTCAAGATTGATATGTCAAAAACAAAATAATTCCAGGTTTTTGTTGTTCAAGAGATGTGTAGCAGGAGGAATTCAATTTTTCTATACAAGGCACCTGTCATAATGAACACTGAAGCAAGTGTTAAGGTTTGTTAAAGGTTTAATGTTTTGGGCTGAGAAGGTGGATCAGTGGTAGAGCACTTGCCTTGCATGCATGAGGCCCTTGGTTAGATTCC
Source organism: Dipodomys spectabilis (assembly GCF_019054845.1). Lineage (NCBI taxonomy): Eukaryota > Metazoa > Chordata > Mammalia > Rodentia > Heteromyidae > Dipodomys > Dipodomys spectabilis. The sequence continues at coordinate 743,504 of NW_024871182.1, forward strand.
TCAGCACCACATAAGTAGAAAAAAAGCCAGAAGTGGTGCTGTAGCTCAAGTGGTAGAGTGCTAGCCTTTATCTAAAGAGCCACGGGACAGAGCCCAGGCCCAGACTTCTGGACTCACAACCGGACCCTCCCCTCAAAAAGTTTTAATGTTTTAAATATATTTAATTTTGGGAATTTGCTTATATATGCCAAAATTAAGACTTTTGGCAGGTCATAAAACTTTTCCATAATGTATTTAAGATTTATGGTAGCAGACATATACTATTAAGTATGTACATTTCAGAGTTGATAGAAACATTACTAATGAGAAGTTGCAAAGTCTTTGTGTAAAGAAAGAGTGTGAAAAGTTAAGACATTAAATACAAAGTTTCTGTTAAAACTTTAGGGCTTCCTTTCTTTATATGTTAGGGAGGAACAAATGATGACATAAGCCATGTATAAATGATGAGATAAAAAATAAATCTTAATCTAAGAGGGTAACTATAAGTCTACTCATAGCCAAAAAATCTCTTGTTGAACATCATAATATTAGCCAGTTTTAAATGTGCAGGAATGTAGTACACTTCAAATACTGGAAACACTGGTATTTGGTTTTTATTCTATTAATCATTAACATTTAATTATTGGTTTAAATATTTGTAGAATTGTTTTCCTTGTTATAATATAATACAAATTTTTGTGAGTCGTCATTACTATGTACCTTGAGAATGTTACTGAGATGGCCACACCATTTTTTATAGGTGCATGTGAATTTACAAAGAGCAAAATTAAGAACAAAGTATTGATTAAAATTTTTCTCAAGTAGAGTCTGAATAAGGATTGTTGATAAATGTCCACACCTAAAATTTTAGCCCTAGGCTGAATCAGTGGTATTACAGAGTTGGGGCCACAAAAGTGAGAGACTGTGTTTTGCTTAGTTTTTTGGTTTGGTTTTTGTTAGTTGTGGGGCTTGAACTCTGAGTCCTAGGTGCTGTTCCTCAGCTCTTCAGCTCAAGGCTAGTGCTACCACTTGAGCCACAGCTCCACTTCGGTCTTTTTCTGCTTATGTTTTGCTGAGGAATCAAACCCAGTGCATGCAAGACAAGCACTCTACCACTGAGCCAGCTTCCCAGCACCTGAGAGACTGTATTTTAAAAGTCATCTAAACAACATTTGCTTTCTGCTTTGGGTTATATAATGAAATATATGAATATCTTTTTATATTTTTGTGAATTGGCGTTCTTGTAAATTTATACTAACTTCAGCCACTTTATCCTTTTAAAAGTCAAGAAATATCTCAGAGTTTGCTTCTGTGAAGATTCTTTTTGCATTTATAATTTCTTCTGAGTAACCTTTATTTTTTATCAAAATCACTTTATATTTTATATTGATGGGTTATTATACTTCAAATACCTTCAAATGTACATGTAGAGTCTCAAGATAGCAGTATGAATATTCTCATAAAACTCTTGTTTATCTGTTATGCACTTTAAGTATTATGATATTTTTCTCTCTCTTTCACTCTCATTTCCGCTCTTTCTCTTTCATGCTCCATATCTGCTACTTATAATTTCTGCTAGTCTACTATTATCCTTCAGGGTCCACTGGTTTTGTGGGAACATGATAAGGACCATCAGTTACGCTTGCATTCTTTAAGAGTTATAACAGTGACGTGAAATTTTTCTTTGTCATTCTAAATGGCAAAACAACAGATCTAGGAATTCCTTTTCACTTTTAGTACTATTATAAATTTTATCTCATACGAATCATTGGGACAGATAAGATAATTTTAACCTATGACCTGAAAGTTCTTCCTCTTTCACATACAACTTTTTTCTTTTGTTATCAGTAAGTAACAAAAATAAAGCTATCCTAGGCTGAAGTTGTTCACAGGGATGAAAAACAAGGTAATGGGTGATCCTCAGAGCAGTTTATCATGTACATTTTGTTTGAATGACAATGTGCTGGGAACTCTAGATTAAATCACTGAACACCTTATATATACATATACATATATACATACATTCTCATATATTTGTATATGTACATTTATTTATGTATGCATATATGTGGGTATATGCCCTTATATATGCACACAAATATACACATACATATACACGTGTATGCATGGACATATGGGAAAGACACATAGATACAACCAGCACAAGTTTCAGTACCTGTTGAATATGCCTTAGATGGAATGTTTTGAACCAAATATGTTAAAGATGTATTTGTCACTAAAGATGTATTGTCTCTTCAAACTGGTAGGTTTTGACAGATTTGACTTGCAAAATGTAGTACAAGTGATAACAAATCACACAGGAATCTCAGTAAGTAAAGGTAATAAGGTCATATGGTGTCTCCTAGCTCCCCATGGAATGCTTTGCTCTTGTAGACACTCTCAACAACCAAAAGCAGCAAGAGAATACCCTGGTGAAGAATAATGTTGTAAGGCTTTAAATGGCATCCTTCCTTGAGCTCTTTTCCAACAGCCAGCATCAATTCCTAAGCAGATGAGTAAGTCCTCAGAAGACTGGAGCTCAGGTAAACATTTAAAAGTTCTATGAGAGAAATGCGGACTGAGGTGTTGCTGATTTACTGGCCAAGAAAATAAGAAAAAATAATATTATAAATGCTTTAGAAACAAATGCATGAAAGAAAAAAAACATTTAAATACATATCTTAGGGTTCATTTTCCTAAGATCACCTTATATGACCTTTTCTGGTTGACTCATATATATACTAGATATTGCAAATAAGGAAAACCATGGGACCTATGTTTCTTTGGGCCTGGCTTACTTCACTTAATATGATTTTTTCAAGTCTTTCCATTTCCTAACAAATGGGGCAATGTCATTCTTTCTGATGGAGGCATAGAATTCCATTGTTTATATATACCACATTTTCTTGATCCATTCATCTATTGAGGAGCATCTGGGTTGGTTCCAGATCTTAGCTATGGTAAGTAATGCTGCAATAAACATAGTCGTGCTGGTAGCTGTAGTGTGGTCTTGTTTGTAAACATTTGGGTAAATGTCCAAAAGTGGGATTTCTGGGTCATAGGGGAGCTCGCCTTCCCCCACAGTATAACCCCGTCTTTCTCTGTATTTGCTGTCGGTATAATTTGTGGAGGGGAAGGGGAAAATCAAGTCGTTTAAATAAGGATACAGGTGGACCCGTCTCAGCAATAAGAAGTACAAGTTGTCATGTCGAAAATGAACTTTACAACTTTGGTGTGGGGGGGAGGATTAGGTGGGGGAGTGGGGGGAGGCTGAGAATGGATGGGAAGGGTAAACAAAGGAGGAGGCTACAATGCTTGATAAGAAATGTACTCACTATTTTGCCCATGTGATTGTAAACCCTCTGTACAGTATTTTCACAATTAAAAAAAAAAATCTGATACCAAAACAAAAGAAAAAAGAAAATAAGAAAAAAATAAAGTATTTTTAATGTATTAAAATTTGAGAATAATTTGTAACCTGTCAATAAATGTGTAAAATACAATTATACAACATGATGGACAAAATGGCAGGAACTCCCAAATATCTCTCAACATTAATGGGCTTCACTCTCCAATTAAGCTACATAGACTGTCTAGTTGGATTAAAAAGCAAGATCCTACTAACTGCTGCCTTCAGGAGTCACATCTTGCAATAAAAACAAACACATTTTCAATGTGAAAGGCTAGAACAAAATTTACCAAGCAAACGGTCCCCATAAACATCTGGAGATGCAATCCTAATATTAGATAAAATAGACTTCAAATTAAAATTAGTGAGAAGAGATAAAGAAGCTCACTGCATACTAACTAAGGGATCTCTCCCTCAGGAGGATTTTACAATTCTAAATATCTATTCACCAAACAAAGGAGCACCCAAATTTATGCAAGAAACACTACTTCCCTCAAATCGCACTTAGATCCAAAGACATTAATTGTTGGGAACTTTAACACACCACTTTCCCAACTGGATAGACCAACTTCACAAAACCTCAACAGAGAAACCGCAGATCTAACTGCATAGATCAATTAGATTTAACAGAAACCTACTGCATATTTCACCCAGCAGCATCAGAATATACATTTCTCAGCAGCACATGGAACATATTCCAAAATAGACCACATTTTAGGCCACAAAGCAAACTTGCCCAAATTCAGAAACATTGAAGTTATACCTTGCATCCTCTCTGACCACAAGGGAGTAAAATTAGAACTCAACAATAAAAGCCACCAAAGAAAGTCCGGTAAAACATGGAGGCTGAACAACACACTGCTGAATCACAAGTGGGTCATGGAAGAGATGAGAAAGGAAATTCAAATGTTCATGATATTCAACAAAAATGAACCCACAAATTACCAGCTCCTCTGGGACACAGCAAAGGCAGTACTCAGGGGCAAGTTTATAGCTTTGAGTTCGTACATCAACATATTGGAGAGATCTGAAACCAACAATTTAATGAGACAACTGAGCCTCCTTGAAAAAGAGCAGCAAGATAAACCCCAATCCAGTAGACAAAAAGAAATAGTTAAAATTAAATCAGAATTAAATGAATTAGAATCCACAAAAAAACCATACAAAAAATCAACAAAACAGAGTTGATTCTTCGAAAAAATTAACAAAATTGACAGACCCTTAGCAAATCTTATGAGAAAAAGAAGAGAACACACCCAAATAAATAAACTAAGAGATGAGAATGGAAATATCACCACAGAAACAAGCAAGATTCAGAATATTATAAGGGAATATTCTCAAAACTATATACGCCTAAGTTTGAGAATTTTGAGTTAAACCATCTTAACAGGCCCATATCAAGCATCGAAATACAGTAATAAGAGACCTCGCATCTAAGAAAAGCCCAGGACCAGACGGTTTTACAGCAGAATTCAACAAGCCCTTCAAAGCAGAGCTCACACCAATACTCCTCCAACTTTTCAATGAAATTGAAAGAGAAAGTTCACTATCGAATTCATTCTATAAAGCCATCATAACCCTCATCACATAACCAGGCAAGGCTCATCAAAGAAAAAGAACTATAGACCCATTTCTTTGATGAACATTGATGCAAAACTTCTCAACAAAATTTTGGCCAATTGACTTCAACAATTCATCCAATCGAACAGGATTCATTTCAGGGATGCAAAACTGGTTCAATATATGCAAATCAATTAATATAATTCATCACATCAACAAGAGCAAGGATAAGAACCACATGGTTGTCTCAATAGATATTTAAAAAGCATTTGACAAGTTCCAACAGCCCTTTATGATGAAGGTTCTGGCAAAATTAGGAATCCATGGAACATTCCTCAATACAATAAAGGCTGTATATAACAAACCTACAGCCAGCATTATACTTAATGGTGAAAATCTAAAGCCATTTCCTTTTAAGTCAGGACCAAGACAAGGAATGTCCACTCTCTCCACTTCTCTTCAATCTAGGATTAGAATGCCTAGCTACAGTGAAAGAAAAGAAGCAAACATACAGGGAATCCAACTAGGGAAAGAAGAAGTAAAACTCTCCCTCTTTGCAGATGAAATGGTCTTGTATTTAAAGAATCCCAGAGATTCCACTCCTAAATTACTCAAGTTGATTCAAAACTTTGGCAAATTAGCAGGGTATAAAATTAACCCTCAAAACTTCATGGCTTTTCTTTATTCCAACAATGAGAAAAGTGTGGCTGAAATTAGGAAAGCAACACCATTCATAATAACCCAACAAATAATAAAGTACCTAGGAATTAACTTAACCAAAGAAGTGAAGGACCTCTATGCTGAAAACTTTAAAAACTTGAAAAAGGAATTCAAAACAGAACTTAGAAAGTGGCAAAATCTCCCATGCTAATGGATTGGAAAGATCAATATCGTGAAAATGGGAATCATTCCCAAGGCTATCTACAAATTCAATGTGATACCTATCAATATTCCAACCTCATTCTTTAAAGAAATTGAAGTGGCTATCCAAAAATCTATAACAACAATAAAAGACACCAAATAGCAAAAACGATGCTCAACAGAAAGAACAATGCTGGAGGAATAACAATACCAAATTTCAAACTCAACTACAAAGCCATAGTGATCAAAACAGCTTGGTACCTTCACAAGACTAGACCTCAGTACCAATGGAATAGAATTGAAAACCCAGAAATGAACCTTACAGACCAATAGTCATCTAATCTTTTATAAGGGAGCTAAAAAATAGAATGGAAGAAAGAGAGCCTCTTCAGTAAATGGCACAGGCAAAATTGGTTAACTACTTGTAGAAAACTAAATTTAGATCTTTATATATCACCCTGCACCGGAATCAACTCCAAATGGATCAAAGATCTCGGAGTCAAAGCAGACACTCTGAAAACGGTAGATAATGGAATAGAAGAAACCATAGGTCTCCTTGGCACAGGCCAAAATTTTCTTAATAGAGACCCAGAAACACAACACATCCAAGAAAGGTTGGACAAATGGGATTGTATGAAATTGCAGAGTTTCTGCATGGCAAAGGACATAGCTAGCAAGATCAATAGAAAGCCCACAGATTGGGAGAAGATCTTCACTAGTCATACAACGGACAAAGGTCTCATATCTAAATTATACCTGGAACTCAAAAATCTAAATCCCCCAACAACAAATCCTAAAAGAAACAACTGCCCAAGAAATAAGTGGGCTAGAGACTTAAGGAGAAACTTGTCTGAAGAAGACAGAATGATGGCCAATAGACACATGAAGAAATGCTCAACCTCCCTAGCCATAAAAGAAATGCAAATCAAAACACCATTGGGATACCAGCTCACTCCAGTTAGAATGGCTAAATTCAAGAACTCTAATAACAACAGATGCTGGAGGGGATGTGGACAGAAGGGAACCTTACTGCATTGTTGGTGGGAATGTAAACTTGTTCAACCACTTTGGAAAGCAGTATGGAGGTTCCTCAAAATACTCCACATAGAGCTCCCTATGATCCAGCAATCCCACTTTTGGGAATTTACCCAAATGTTTACAAACAAGACCAAACTAAAGCTACCAGCACGACTATGTTTATTGCAGCATTATTTACTATAGCTAAGATCTGGAACCAACCCAGATGCCCCTCAGTAGATGAATGGATCAAGAAAATGAGTTATGTATACACAATGGAATTCTATGTCTCCATCAGAAAGAATAACATTGACCCATTTGTTAGGAAATGGAAATGCTTGGAAACATTATATTAAGTGAAATAAGCCAGGCCCAAAGAAAGACAGGTCCCATGGTTTCCCTTATTTGCAATATCTACTAGTTGTCTGAGTCAAGCAGAAAAGGTCAGATAAGTTGATGTTAGGGAAATGAACCCTAAGATATGTATTCAAATGTTTTATTTTCTTTCATGCGATTGTTTCTAACACATTGATAAGATTATTTCTTGGTTGTTATGTGTGTCCCTCCCTCACAGTATAGCCCCTGCTTTGACTGTATTTGATGTCGGTATAATTTGTGGAGGGGAAGGGGAAAAAATCATCTAAATATGGATACAGGTGGACCCATTGCAACAATGAGATGTACAAGTCATTATGTCAAAAATGAACTTTACAACTTTTTTGCAGGTTGCGGGGGGATGGGGACCACGGAGTATTGGGGGGGGGGGGCGAGTGGAGTATGGGAAGGAATGTGAAGGGGAAATAGAGGAGGCTACAAAGCTTGATAAGAAATGTACTCATTATCTTGCCCATGTAATTGTAAGCCTCTGTACAGTATTTTCACAACAAAAAAAATATATATCACATTAAAAAAATGTACTCATTGGTGCTGGGATGGTGGCTCAGTGGTAGAGCACTTGCCTTGCATGCATGAGGCCCTGGGTTAAATTCCTCAGCACCACATAAGCAAAAAGAAAAAAAGCTGGAAGTGGGGCTGAGGCTCAAGTGGTAGAGCGTTAGCCTTGAGCTGAAGAGCTGAGCAACATCACCCATGCCCAGAGTTCAGGCCCCACGACTGGACACGCTCCCCTCCAAAAAGACATGTACTCATTATGTTGGCCATGTAATTGTAACCCTTTCGTACAGTATTTTCACAAAAAAAGATGTCACATTTTCAGTTCGGGATATAGTGAATCAGGAGATGAAAAGAAATATTTTGGAGTAAATATGTTCAAATACTTTATAACTTAGTATGATCACATAATAAAATTTAAATATAAAAATAGGGTAATGAAATTAATCAAAGGAATAAAATTTAACAAGCTACACTAAGTGGACATATGTGTATAACACAATTAAAAATACATTGTGAAATTAAAATTTCTAATGAAAAGACAAAAATTCATTCCAGTTGTTATAGATTCATATATTAATATCTTTTTTTCAGTTAATTCCTTGATGAAGTAAAAGGAGAAATATATTTTGCTCATTTAGAAAGACAATCTTTTCCAATTAGCATTAAAGTATTGTAGTTAATTACTGTAAATGTGAAATTGTTCAATCAACTTAATTATTATATTAGAATATTTTCAATGTATTCGTCTAAATATTATCTCTATAGGTATATACTTTTGCTATTTATTTAATGTTTTCTTACTTAATTGCTATATGGAATTTTCTGAATGTACTTTGGTGTATGCAACTAGGATATATTATACCTGATCTGGAAATCAATTATTTAAACAGGTTTTTTTTTTTTAAAATAAAAAATGCTTATAGTGAAATAAAGAGGTAAATCCAAATTATGTATATTTAAAGACAATTCTTGGTTAGTCCTCTTCTCACATTACCCATTCCCTTCTTGAGAATAATACACATTGTAAGGAAATGTTTAGAATGTTTTGGAGAAATAGTTTGACTTTAAACCAGTGATTTACTTTAGGCTTCATTTTGTTTACTTTATATCCAGAAAAGCTAAATTCTTTTTTTAAATTATTTTTTATTGTGAAAATACTGTACAGAGGGTTTACAATTACATGGGCAAGATAATGAGTACATTTCTTATCAAGAATTGTAGGCTCATCGTTTGTCTCCCCTTCCCATCCCTTCCCATCCTCCCCTCGCCCCCCCCACTCAATCCTCCCCGCTCCCCCCTGACCCCCTACACCAAAGATAAAAAGTTCATTTTCGACATAATAACTTGTACATCTCTTTGTTGCAATGGGTCCACCTGTATCCATATTTAAATGATTTTGTTTTTCCCCTTCCCCTCCACAAATTATACCGACATCAAATACAGTGAATGCAGAAAAGCTAAATTTTTACCTTATCATTTTCCTTAGACTTTACACTCAGGTTTAATCTCTGATAGATGAAAGATAAAGGTGACACTTTTTAACAGTAGCTAAATTTAGGCTGAGGAATCTAGGTACAAGTATACTCATGCAACCTCATCAGTCATGAGACCGTGATATCAAAATGTTAACCTATGCTTACTGGTGTCATGTTTATGAGATTCTGTGTATTATAAACAGTGATTATGAGTATTTGTTTTGTAATCAACATCATTTCATGGGTTAGGAACTGAAGTGAGACATTATACTCAGAACTAAATTGAAGGAGGAATCCAAAATTAGTTAACAATATACACTTAATGCAATGTTTTTAAAATGTAAGCTAAAGGAAATAATTTATGAAAAAATAAACATTTACAATAAATACAGAATCAGTATGACTGATTTTTTTTATACAGGTTGCAATACGGCTTGCATGATGATTTTTCTGATTATATGTTTAGTTAGGTCTTGATATTTAGTTGGAGAAGTTCTGTTCTTCCATATATTCATTTGTCATATCAAAGAGTAAATGAATTCCATGCCAGAGCCAACATTCATAATAATGTTATAGTTGTATCCTGCTACTTTGCCAAACTTTCAAATCAGCTCGAGTATCTTGAGTCTTTTCTCGATCTCACTAAATAGGTATGCAATTTTGACAGCACTAGAAATATTTTGACCACCATTTTTTTAAATTGTATTTTCCAGAAGCTACTTTTCTCTCTTTTCATGGGATTTTTAATTTCATTTATATAATGTGCTGATGTTTTCTTTTAGATAATCCATGTTCAGTCTTCTACAAACAGTGTAATTTAGAGTAGTTTTAAATTAGGTACACCCATGTAAACTGCTCAGATTCTATTACTTGCATATTTTGTCCTTGTTAAATCAGTGGTATTTAGTTCTCAATATGGATACTATTGGACTTATTCATTGCATTTATGAATATTTTAAGTATGTCATGATTTTTTTATTTAATACTGTAGCATTTTTTCTTTTAAATATGTGTAGATCTTACTTCATATACAGTTACATTTGTTTTCAACAATTAGATCCATTCAAGGGATTTGCTATATTAGGACCACCCAGATGAATTTAATTACAAATTAACACAATCTTATTTCTGAGAGACAGTTATCCTTATAGCTCTAATCAAATTAACATGTATTTGAGGTTTTTGTACTTTAAAAAAACTGTTTTTGTTTTGTACTTTAAAAAAAACATGTTTTTGTTCCTCGGGGAGTTCCACTTTCTTGGTTGTTTTTACAGCTGTGGTAACTGTAACATATGTGTGCATTTTATTTCAATTGTTTTGTGTTTATATTTTCTTTCATATAAGAGAAAGTACAAATATAATCAGTGATTTAGAACTTTTTCAAAAAGAATTCTAAGAGAGACACTTGAATTTTTATGACAACTGGAAATGGGCAGGTCTTAGTGGAGGAGTAGAAAAATCACAGAGACATTGTTGGATGTGAGTTGAATTCTTCCTCCTTTTGCCTCACTATTTCCAATGATATTACTTCAAAGTCTTTAGTGAAAAGAAAATAATTTTGTCTGTATGAACTCAGAATTTTTGGTTTAATTGGGACACACTGCACATTCATATTAGATTTTAACACTGAAATCTTTTTTCCCTTAGTTTAAAAACACAGTTGTGAATTTATAATGTTAAAATATCACCTAATAATTTAAATGAAATTGCCCAAACTATTTTCACTTCACAATATATGCAATATAGAATGTAATAATACTCTGTAAGATAGTATGCTATAATTGACTTTGTGCAAAGTTAATGATAATGGATTATTGTGAGATATTGAGTAATAGAAAAATTATATTTGAATATATTAAAAAATCCCAGTTCCATCTAAAAATAACTCATAGTTATAAATTAATGCTGAAAAAATAAGATTGTTTATTGGAAAAAGCCAGAAGTTTCAATAAGCTTGCTTTTTTAAAATTGACTTGGATCTGGGCTTTGGTGGCTCATGCCTGTAATCCTATCTACTCAGGACTCTGAGATCTGAGGATAGTGGTTGAAAGCTATATGGACAGAAAAGTCTGTGAGACTCTTATCTCCAATAAACGTCCTAAAAACCAGAAATGGCACTGTGGCTCAAGTGGTACAGTGCTAGCCTTGAGCTGAAGAGCTGAGCGGCAGTGTCCAGGGCCAGAGTTCAAGCCCCACGACTGACAAAAAATTGGCATGGAGTTTTACTTTATTATTTCATGATTTTTATGAGTGTTCAGTGAAAATGTCATTGGTTTTTATATTTTGTGTTGGCATAAAATGAGCCTACTATTGTCTTAAATTAATCAGAAAAACTCTGATTCTATGACAGTATAAATTTTGTGGGTAATGGTCAAGACCAAATTGCCTTTTAAAAAAAAAATATATCACACCCCAAAAAAGAGGAACAAATGAAAATATAAGCCAAAAACTTACTCTGTAAATCTTGATGGACTAATAGTCTGTCAGTTTGTTTTAACTATTAATCAAACCTTAAAGTAATACCGGGTAATATTAACCCATTTAAATTTCATCATCCTTGTCATTTAAAAAACACTTTAAAAAGAAATTCAACAGGTGGTAATAGATGAGTTTTGGAATTATGCAGTTTAATAGAGCTCTGAGTTGTGGATATAGGACATTCATCTAAGTGACTAAATATTTAAATTAAATCCACTAAAGTATATTCCTTCAATTTTCTGGCGAAACTAATCTACAATCTAGGTATTTTTAAAAGAAATATTGTATGTTGTTTCCTTGGTGACAACGCAATTGGAAGACTAAAATTTTTCCTATACCATGGCCATCTTAAACATGGTGGATGTATTAGGGTTGGCAGGTAAAACTTTTGGGACAACTTTAATGTTTCAATCTTGGATAGGATTTGATTGGGAATTGTGGCAGACTTTCATGGTTTGAGAAGAAAAATGACAGGCCATACGAAATATTTTTATCTGCTACATTGTTATATTAGTTTTTTTTCAAACACACACATGCACACATACATACACACAGATACACACATTTGTAGTATAAAGACCCACTCCGTCTTCAAGAAAATATTTTAATAGGAATTCCATAAAATTTTAGTCTGCTGAGATCTAATTAGAATTTATAGAAATATCAAGTTGCTTCCACCCCTGGACATGTCATTAATATTGGTGAAGATGTTGCCATTTGAATTTAGAATGCCCCAGAAATAGCTATGTGTTTAAGAAAAATGACTTTCTATTTCTTCCCAGACTCTGGAGAGTACCTGAATAGTTCTTCTGGAGATTAAGTTCTTCAGTGTGAAATCTATGAGAACATACACTCTCATCTGCTGTCTTCTTTCATCTTTTAATCATTCTAAGTCAAAAACTTTTCTCTTTGACATACTCCCCACCTTGATATTGTCTTGTCACACACCCCAAAGCAATAAAACCAACTAAACATACACTGAAACCTTCAAACTTGTAAATGAGTAAGACTTTGTTTAATAAATGGACAATATCACTTATTTTGGTAGGTTATAAAGCTAACACAAGTCTAGTCTTTCTAAGAATGTAGAGTATATTAAATTGTGCTTTATTATAACATATCTAACTTAATGTTTTATTTTATGTTCTAGTTTCTGTTGATCCCAGGGCTAAAACTCAGGGCCTGGATGGTGTTTTCGTGTTCTAGGCCAGTGCTCGACGTACAATCTGAACTGGAATTCCATTTGCCCTGGTGGTTAATTGGAGATAAGAATCTAATGAACTTTTACTCAGATTGGCTTTGAACTGTGATCTTCAGATCTCAACCTCTTAACTAGTTCAGATTACATCCTTGAACCACCAGTGCCTAGCCATGTTGCATATTTTGTGTAATTCCAATTTTCAGGATTATATGGGTGCTGTTACTGCAATAAAAAATTACCCCTGTTTTCACTGTATTTGATGTTGGTATAATTTGTGGAAGGGAAAGGAAAAACCAAATTGTTTAAATAGGGATATAAGTGGACCTACTGCATCAATGAGATGTACAAGATGTTATGTAGAAAAACGAACTTAACAATTTTGGCTTGGGGTTTGTGGGGAGGTTCGTGAGGGGAAGATGGACAGGGATGGTAAGGGGAAACAAAGGAGGAGGTAATAATGCTTGATAAGAAATGTACTTATTATGGGGCTGGGAAGGTGGCTCAGAGGTAAAGCGCTTGCCTTGCATGCATGGGCCCCTGGGTTCGATTCCTCAGCACCACATAAACAAAAAGAAAAAAGCCAGAAATTGAGCTGTGGCTCAAGTGGTAGAGCGCTAGCCTTGAGCTGAAGAGCTGAGGGACAGCACCCAGGCCCAGAGTTCAGGCCCCACGACTGGACCCTCTCACCCCCACCCCCCAAAAAAAAGAAATGTACTCATTTCCTTGCCCATGTAATTGTAACCCCTCGGTACGGTATTTTCACAATAATAAAAAAAACTTAAAACATACTAAGGATATTTGTAAAGTATATAATGAAGAATTTTCATTCTTTACAAAATCTATGCAAAATCTATGCTAAACTATTTCTATTTTAATGTACATTTCCTGCAACCAGTTTGATATAGTTTAATACTTGTCACACCAACTTTCTCTATACTCTACTGGAGATTTAATTGTTCAAGTATGAATGTATATGTATATTTATATGTATATGTATAAGTATCTATCTATATATGTTCCAATGTGGATCATCAGAATTGAAACTTTGCTTTGTTTTGCTGTTCAGCAATTAAACCTGGTCAGCTCATTCTGTTGCAATATTTGTGTTCATTCTGATCATTCATTTATTTACCACACCATGAGCCTTCTAAAATCAGCTTCATTTCCTGGAGAAATTACCAATCAGCCCAACCAATATACACCCAGAGCATTTTAATAAAGCAAGCTTTAATGAAGGAAGATAACATGAAGGGACAACTACAGAATTTCTACAGAGACTTGACATCTTTCACATTTCTGCCTTCTTCCTCATACTTAAGAAAGCATTGAAGAACACTATAAATATACTGTATTTATAACGTAAGGATCAGTTTTTTTTTCCAACCGGAAGTCTTCTTTTCCATGATTTTTGACATAAAATTTTGGGGGATATTTTTTATTGTGATGGGTTTCCATCCAAAATAAAGACATGTGTGTCAAGAAAGTCAATGTTTTCAAATCAGAGTACTAAACAAAAGAGGGAGAAAATTAAGGTTAGCTATATATGTTAAGCACAAATATAGGCAATATCAAGATATTTTGAAATTGTATACTTTTACTGGATAAAGTTGCTCAAACCTATAATATTACTTACTTGGAAAACAGAGATTAGAGAATTCCATCTCCAAGCAAGCCCAAACACAAAAAGAAGTTTCAGATACTCTAACCATTTGCTAGGTGCAATGTTTTATGTTTGTCTTAGGAAGACCACAGTCCAAGCATACCCAGGCATAGTGATACTACCTCAAAATAAGAAATCGAATTATAATCTGCAGATATGGTAGTAGTAGAGATGCTGTTTCAAAAGTAAAGGGTTTTGGGTTCAATCCTCCAGTTCCCCTAGAAATTTAAGTGTGTGCCAGTTTAAGAATTTGGCATATCTAAGGTCAAGATTTTATACTCGTTTAACAAGCTCTAATAAAGCCTTTACATTTTTTGCTATTTTTAAAAAGTATAACCATAACTTCCATGCCACAAACAAATGATTTCCTATTAGAGATTTTCTTTCATCCATTAAGTAATATGTTATGTGTTGGATATTGTCCCACTGAAATCATAATACAGATCAAAAACATATTGTCTTAGAAAGTGACTGCATAGGGAAACAGAATCTCAATGGTAGCATTTAAGTTGAAGTCTCCTCTAAGAGAAGCAGAAGGTCATGAATATGCCAAGGAAAGAGGACTCAGAAGAAGCAAGCTCTGATCTTGGAGTTTTAGTTCCACCAACTCAGAGGAAATGTATTTACAGTGTTAATGCACTCAAGCTGTGGTAATATAATATTACAATTACTAGCAAAATGTGTATTCTATAAGACATGAAAAGTCATTGACTGTTGGGGTCCATGACTCATCTCTATAATGCTAGTGATTAAGAAGGTTGAAATTTGGGGGATAATGGTTTTCTGTCTGGTAGGAAAGTTCATGAGGTTCTATCTCCAATTAACTACAAAAATTTCTGGACTGGGGCATGGTTCAAATGGTAGACTGACTACTGTTAGCAAACTGAGCATGTGTTATGTTCAAGCACCAAATTGGGAGAAAGAAAAAGTCCTTAGAAAACTACTATGAGAAACAGAATTATGAATAGGAAAGCAGAAACAAAAGAAATAAACTTATAGATACAAACAAAGCTTCCCAATATGAAATATGGCACAAACTATAATATTTAGGGTTTTCCTTCCTATGCAGTATAACTAAATGGTATTTTGACTTGACGAAACTAAAATGTAAAACTGTATGCAATAAATAATCACATTACTTTTATGTTTCCATAATTTAACTTCTTCTCCTACAAATTTCAAAATAGTGTAGCTATGGAAAAAATCAATAAATGTTTCATTTTCATATGGGATTACATATCCTTGCAGGTGTTGTCTAAAATTGTTCTATACTGAAATGATCATCATTGATATCTTTCTCAAGATACCAAATGTTTATACTTTCAGCTGACCTTCCACAAAACTCATACTCCAAACATAAATTTTTAGTTTGTTCATGCAATCAAAAGAATATAAACATGTGTCTCAAAAATGTTAATTACTTTTACCTGCTGTCATTAATGTAGTAAAACTAATAGAATTAATTATATACCCTGAGAGAAATAAGACACTTGCTTCTAAATACAGACTGGCAGCCACACACACACATACACACACGCATACACACACAAACATTTTTACCACTTTCACTCAGGTTAGGTTCCTGATATTGGGTATCAGACAATGATCTAATAATCAATCTTCCTTCCCAGACACAATATACATTAATAATTCCACAATACAAAAACACCAGATAATTCAAAATAATGAGAAGATTTCACAGAACCAACCAGCTCTTGGGCCATCTACTCCCTGATTTCATTTATTCATGATGATGCATTTTTCATATCATAATTAAAAATATTTTTGAGTCTCCTTGATTAGCAGACAAAAATAAGGTATCATATAATAGGAAATGTATGTAAAATTACCTGTCTGTAAGTAATCTTTAATATATCTTAACAAAGATTCCTGTTTCCTTCTTGCAGAGCCTGTTTCTGGCATTTTGCCCTAATGTTTAATATTAAATTACAAAGGACATGCCATATTCCTTAATTCATTTTTCATAAAGGTTATGCTATGGAATTGAATCTGATTTGTTTGCTTATTCTAAAGTAAATTTTCTCAACAATTTGAATTATTGTTTCTGTTACTCCTAAGCAATTTGAAATATCAAATAAAACTGGAAATTCCCTTCAGCAATGATTTGTGAATGGCATTAATGTTTGTGGAGGGATGCAGGACTTGAATTATCTAGAGTGCCTTAAAAATGGCACTGTTGGGGTTGGGAAGTTGTCTCAGTTGTAGAGTGCTTGTCTTGCAAGCATGAGGCCCTGGGTTCTATTCCTCAGCACCACATAAGCAAAAAGAAAAAAAGCCCGAAGTGGCGCTGTGGCTCAAGTGGTAGAGCACTAACCTTGAGCTGAAGAGCGGAGGGACAGCGCCCAGGCCCAGAGGTCGGGCCCCACAACCGGACCTCCCCCCCCCCAAATGGCACTGTTATTCAAAAGGCTGATCGTTTAGTCAGCCTTTAAAGTGTGGTCTTCTTATTTCATCTAATAAGATAAAAGTATGCTTTTCATCACATTCTTTCCTGCAAAAAAGTAGAATTATTTCCTTTGTAGAGTTGATGTCCAGCTGCGACTGTAGTGAAACCAACAAACAACTGCACAGCTGTGTTAGCTGCTCTACATTTTGAAATTTTCTTCCAATAGCCCTTCTGATTTTAGCCCAAATTCATGGGATAGTCACATAATCCACAATTACAAAGCAACAAAATATACAAAGACCACGTGCAAAATGAGGTTCATTTTTTTCTGTTGTTTCCTTTTTTCTTATTGTCTTTTAAGGAGCTAGGGGCTGTTTATTTCTCATTATTGTTGGTGTGACTTAAATAAATTTACCAGATTTTTCAAATAAAATAAAGAGATATTTAGTCACAAAATACAGCCAAGCATTTGCGTGATTTTTTTTTTTTTTTTGCTCGGTTGTGGGGTCTGAACTCTGGGCCTGAGCACTGTCCCTCAGCTCTTCAGCTCAAGGCTAACCCTCTACCACTTGAGCCTCAGCCCCTTTCCGGCTTTTTCTGCTTATATGGTGCTGAGGAATCGAACCCAGGGCCTCATGTATGCAAGGCAAGTGCTCTACCACTGAGCCACCTTCCCAGCCCTTGCGTGATTTTTTTTTAATCTAGTCCTGTTCTCAGTTATCTTCAAATAACATAGAGATGACCCAATCATGTGTGTAAATCGACACGTATCAAGCACACAGAACTCTAATTTCTATATCAACTTCACCTAGAAATGAAAATTAACACTTGTTTCATGTCTTAAGTAACCTACTTAAAACAAGTTTTATTAATTTTATCAATAAATTTCATAATCTATGGAATTGATGCATTGCATAAGTATTTGATTCCTTATTTCCAATGAATTAATATTACATATAGTTTACTTTTTTACATATGAAATAATGATATTCTTGAGGATAAAAGATACCTGTTTTTCATTTTGGTGGCCAAAATGGAAATATTAGGCATTTTGAAAATTTAACTTTAAATCTAAGCCTTTAAATTTCACTAGGACTTGAATTGTGTTACTTACAACTTTCATATTAAAATAAAAAGCATTATTAAATAGAAAGCAAAATTATTCTATCACACCTGAACTCACAATTTTCATATTAAAATAAAAAGCATTATTAAATAGAAAGCAAAATTATGTTATCACAACTGAATCCCTGAATTAACTTTATGATAAAAAACAATTATATTTATATAACAAGATATACATATGCAAACAAACTATGAGATATTGAAACAGAAAAGTCTTTTTTTGTTTTGTGTTTGTTGTTTATACTTTGTGATGATTCTCTTTTCTTTACCTTATGCCTGGTATATTCATTGTATATCTTCAGGAAGGTGAGGGGTGGGCACAGAGCTTTAGGGAAAAGAGCGAAAAATTGTAACAATGGAGTTTATTGAACATTGATGAAAGTGAACTATTTAACACATGGGTGGTGACAGGAGGGTGGGACTGGGAACAAGTGAGGGAACTGAAGACATTTCACAAAAGGAAATGTACTCTTTACCTGACTCATGTAATTGTAATCCATCTATAAATCACCTTAATAAGAACAACAGAGTAAATTTATTTTAAAAAGGCAAAAAATGTTGTTTCTTAGAATCCTAGAAGTTTGTTTTGTTCACTGGTTTTAGCTGGTTGAGTCTATCTCTGAAAATATCTAGGTTGACATTCATTGGGCAAATATGTGAGCTACTAGTAGATAAATGTCAAATATGATTTACGTTTTTTTAAGAATAATTCATTTATTTTTAAATCTAATTTGTATTATTTCTGTTTACCAGTTTTTGGTTTGGCTTGTTCCTGTTTTTCAAGGACCTAGTGCCACATCCTTAGTGCTGATTCAAGATTGTTCTAATTTGTTGATTTGTATACTCAAAGACATAAATTTTCCTCTCAGTATTGCCTGTGTTGTTGTGTCCCAGAGGTGGTATTATTGTGTATGTTGACTTCCACTGAATTCCATAAACGTTGCAACTTTCCTCCATATCTCTTCAGTGACTCACTAATGATTTAGCAATGTGTTATTCAGTCTGTGAGTTTCAGAATTTTCTGTGATGCCTCTTGATGCCAAGATCTAAGTTGGTCCCATATGGTTTGACAAGATACGAAGAGTAATTTCATTTTTATTTTTGAATTTTCAAAGATTTTCCTTGTGATCTAAGATATGACCTATTTTGGAAAATGTTCCATGGGCTGCCGAGAGGAATATGTATTGTGAAGCTGTTAGGTGAAATAGTCTGTAGATATCTGTTAGGTATAGCTTGTCAATGCAGTTATTTAGCTCTGAAGTTTTTTGCTAAGGTTTTACCTGGGTGGCCTGTTCAGAGGTAAGAATGATGTATTCAAGCAACCACCAATGTATTTGGATGTATGCATGTTTTTAGAGTAAGTAGTATTATCTGATGAATTTGGGAGCTCTAGGATTCATGGTATTGATAATTAAAATTGTTATATACCTCTGATGGAGAGTTTTCTTTATGGATATTTAATATCGTTCTTTGTCTCTTTTTTACTTTCATATCACTTTTAATTTAAAGCATATTTTATCTAATATTAGTATAGCTACTCTGACCTGTTTATGAGGTCCATTTTTAATTTGTAAAGATCATGTACAGTAGGGTTATCATTACATAAGTCAAATAATGAGCACATTTCTTTTTGAAAAGTGTCACCTCTTCCCTCATATCCTCCCAGTTTTTCCCTTTCAACCTCCCTCCCCCATAAGTTGTATAGTTCATTTACAATGTAGTGTCTATTGAGTAGCACTGCTGTATTTTGTTAACCCTGTGTCTCACCATTTCTGTGTTCTCCCTTGCGCTTTCCAAACTTACATATGAGACAAAAGGTGCAGAAATATAAAAAATACAGTATCAGAACACAGAAGGAAAAAGCAAAATAATAAAAAAAACTCTCATTGTCATTTCTTGGAGATTATTTTAATGAACATTATTTTATATGATGACATTCAAATAGCTATTTAGCTTTGGTGATCTTCTACAAAGGGCATCCTCCTTTTACTTCACTGTATAAATGTTTAGAATCCCTTATAATTTATCATGTGCAAGTGTAATGTTTTCTCTTTTACCATACAAGTGTTTTTAGTTTTAGAATTAGAGACACATTCTAATACAGCAAATGTGGGAAATCAGGCAACTTATATTTCTTTGAGTCTGTCTTCCTTCACTTAATATAAGTTTCGTTCAAGTCTTTCCATTTCCTTATGAATGGAGTAATATCATTCTTTCTGTGTGAATAGAATTGCATCATACTGAAGAGTTTCTTCATGGCAAAGGAAAAAGTTAGCAGGATATATAGAAAGAGAACAGAATGGAACAAGATTTTTACTAACTAAGCATCAGAAAATTGGTTTCATAATTAATCCATATTTAGAGATCAAAAATTTAAACCCAACAAAAATAAACCCTCAAATAAACAAGAACCCAATTAATATATGTGATAAATGCTTAAAGATTACTTCTTAGAAGAAGAAGTAAGAATGAGAAATAGACACATCTCTCTACATAAAAGAAATGCAAATCCAAACAACACTGAGATTCATCTCACCCCAGTTACAATGTCATTATGAAAAAATGAACAATCACAGTTATTGATAGATGTGGCCCAAAGAAAACGCTATTACCCTGTTGTTGGGAATGTAATCTTGTTCAACCGCTTTGGAAAACACTATGGAAATTGCTTAGAGAACTGAATAGAGAGCTACCTATGATCCAGCAATTCCACTTATGGGCATTTATACAATGGAGAAAAACAAGGCCAAACTGAAGCTACCAGCAAAATCATGGTCATTATTGCATTATTTTCTTTAGCCAACGTAAGGGAGCATCCCAGATGCCTCTCATTGTAAAAAGAGATCAAGAATTATATATGTATATATACATAATATATATTATATATATATCTAATGTTGTTATTGATCCCAATTTACAAGTGTATATGTGTGTATATATGTGTATATATATACATACATATATACATGTATATAAACACATATATATGCATGCATAATGGAATTCTGTTCATCCATCAGAAAGAATAATATTGCACCATCTTTAAGGAAAATGAAACAATTAGAAATAATATTAAGTGAAATAAAGCCCACTCAGAGAAACTTAGCTTGCATGATTTTCCTCATTTGTGGTAGATAGACGGTGCCTATAAATGTAAAAGTAAACACACTGCATGGTATGCAAGGAGGTACAAATGAATTATCTGAAGTGTCAGAGTCCATGGAGAGTGAAAATTCCATAATTCTCTTAAAAGACTAAGTCACAGCTCAACAAAATAATTACCAGTAAATATGTACTGCAAGAGAGGATAGTGGGGGGCATTATAGGAGAGGTAGGAAATTGAAGTTTAAAAGGATAGAATACAGTCAAGAATCCATTATATAATTCCCAGAATTGAAATATACAAAGGAAAGGATAGTGTGAAATGGGAGTGAAGATATTGAAGTGGTAACACAATTCCAGGTGCATTGTACACATAAATTGCTTTGTTAAATGGTAAGTAATTCCATAATCTAATATTGAGATACGTAAGGATTGGGGTTGATTGGGAGGGGTGGATGAGAATATTGAAGGAGGTGACAGTGATCAAGATGCACTGCATCCATAAACTGATTCAGTGAATGTACAACTACTTAAAGATAATAAAAATAATCAAAAAATAATCATGACAGTTGAATAGAGTTGAACCTCAATTCAATTCCCATTTAAAAATATTTTTAACCTGTAGATTAGGAGAATAAAATTCAAATAATAAAAATTTTATGAATCTTTTTTATCAGAATTTGTGATATTAACTAAAAATTACTTTACCTTTTGTCAGCCATTGGGCTTTTATAAGAGAATACTTCAAAGTAAGTGGCTTAAAAACAACAGGATTATATTACCTATATGCTAGAAGCTTGAATATTGATTATAAAAATGGTTGTTCAAACAAATTCTTTTTTTTTTGTTTGTTTTTTTTAAATTTTATTTTATTTTATTTGAGAACATACTGTACAGAGGGGTTACAATTACATGGGCAGGATAATGCATACATTTCTTACCAAGTATTGCAGCCTCCTCCTTTGTTTACCCTTCACCTCCCTTCCCAGCCTCCCCCTCCCCCCCACCCAATCATCCCCCCCCTCCCCCCCCCACCGACATTGTAAAGCTGGTTTTGACATGACATTTTGTACTACAAATTCTTATCTTATGGGGGTCCACTTTCTGGTTCATTATAATCTACTTGCTGGACTTTCACATGGCAGAATAATTATATTGGGCTTCTTTCATCAGGATCATTATTGTAGTGTTATTTCTGAAAAGTTGATTCTAATATCACCAGAAGGGGGAATAGAATTCAACATGTGTATCTGGAAGGAGTTACATAGTCCAATACACTTTGCAACATTTGCTTTAACTCAGTGTAGCGTATCATTTGGATATTATTTCATAGAAGATAATAATTAAGGCAAACTTATATCACGTGACTTATGTGAATGATTCTTCTTACAGTGGGAATAATTATAGTGAAAGCAAAGTGAAATATGATTGTTTAGTGCCTCTTGAATCACATCATAGGTAATCATGTAAATGTGTCACAGCCTTTTTAAGGACTTTCTGATGTATTTGAACAATCTCCGATGAGATAATTGCTTTCAGAAATATTCATTTGAGCCAATAAATACAGATCTCCTTTGATTTTAATTACTTCCTGCTATTAGGACTCACACAGACACCAAAATCAGAACATGTTAATTTCTCTGATAAAATACATAATAAAATTTTCATAATTAATATAACATTAAGACTGTAATATTAATAGCAGTATAAATCCTTGTATTCACATTATATAATATATTAACATCCTTTGGTTTAATCAATTTTTAGAATATTTATACCTAAGTGTAAATTGTTTGCAAATATTTATCTGATGATGTATACAAAATGAGAATAATATTTGCATACATATTACTACAGATGCAAACTGATTCAGCAGGTTACTTATGATACTTCATTTGTTGCTTTCATTCATGCATGGAGAACATGCAAAGAAGTCAAAATTGCAAACTTGACTTTACTAACGGATTCATTATATGAAGTTTTTGTTGGGCTAAATATATTTTATAAATTAAATGGTTTTGTCCCTTCCTTTTTCCCTCCCTCCTTCCCTTCCTTCCTTCCTTCCTTCCTTCCTTCCTTCCTTCCTTCCTTCCTTCCTTCCTTCATTCCTTCTTACCTTCTTTCATTCCTCCTTCCTTCCCTCCATCCCTTCTTCTCTCTTTCTTTCTCTCCTTCCTTTCTTTCTATCTTTCTTTGTTTCTTTCTTTTTCCTTCCAATCTTCCTCTCTTTCTTTTACTCAGAATATCTATTATGGCTATGGAAAAAATGCCAATGTTGTATTCCAAGGTGCTTTGAGTAGTTATAAATATTAATTAAATTAATATTAATTTTAATAACCTATGTTGTATCTTAAGACAAATTGTACTAAAAACTTCACAACGTTGCAAGATATGTAACAAATATTACTTTTCATGATATTGTTTATTTCTTCAAACCACAATAAGCATTTAGACTTAATATTGTACTTGTGTATGTATATGTTGTTCTTGTGATTTTAATTCAAGACCTATCCTTTCGTTGTTGTTTCTTTTTTTTTTCTCCTCAAGTATGTTGCTCTATCGTTTGAGCCACAATTCCACTTCTGGCTTTGTGTGTGGTGTGTGTGTGTGTGTGTGTGTGTGTGTGTGTGTGTGTGTGTGTGTGTGACTTGTGCTGTGTGTGTTTAATTGAGATGTGTCTCACAAACTTTCTTGCCAAGGCTGACTTTGCACCCCCCCTTACTGAGTAGTGAGGATTACAAGCTTGAGACACTCATATTTAGCACAGGATTAATATATCTAATAACATAAATTTCATATTATTTGAATTCTAGAGGCTCAATTTAACTAATTAACACTTAAGTATTTATTTAGTTATTAAACTTGAACCTGTAATGCTCAAAATAGTTTTCATTTTTATGAAAAAATATACACTCAAAGGTTTAAATGACAGAATCTTTGGACAAATTGAAATAATCTATTATTCAAAAGCAAAAAAGGGATTGTTAATCAAATTTTTCATGTAAGATAAAAGCAATAGGCTCTGTCAGGCTGAATGCTCTGTCAGGCATTTTTTCATTAAAGTAAATATTATATACTGTAGTCACATGATTTGCTCTTCTTTTAAACATAAACTTTTTTGACATAAAATGTAGATTCATATATTTTTTGTGGGGGGAGGGGGTCTGGTCATGGGGCCTGAACACTATGTCTGAGTGCTGTTCCTCAGCTCTTCAGCTCAAGGCTAGTGAGATTTAATTGGAAATAAGAATCTTACTGACTTTCCTGCCAGGGCTGGCTTCAAACCTCAATCCTCAGCCTCCTGAGTATCTAGGACAACAGGCGTGAGCCTCTAGTGCCTGGCTTAATACAAGGCATCATTTTTATTTTTGGCTAGTCCTGGGAATTTAACTCAGGGTCTTGGCAATGTTCTTGAGTCTCTTTTCCTCATGCTAGCTCTCTATGACTTGTCACAGTGCCAATTCCAAATTGTTTTGTTTATGTAGTACTGAGGAATTAAGCCCAGGGCTTTATACATGCAAGGCAAACAGTCTATCATTAAGCCACATTTCATGTCTAATATAATGCACCTTGAGGTTCATTATCCCTCATTCCTCTCAATCCTATATCATCCCTCAATTTTCATCATTTTGTAGAATATTCACTGACTAGCAATGTCATATATAGTCACTAAGAGGATAAGTCACAGATCATATTTTATTGATAGTCTTATTCATCAACATACTAACCTTATTGATTACAGAATTCTGTGATTTTTTTTGCCGGTCATGGGGCCTAAATTCTGGGCCTGGGCACTCTCCCTCAGCTCTTCAACTCAAGGCTAGGACTCTACCCCTTGAGCCATAGCGCCACTTCTGGCTTTTTCTGTTTATGTGGTGCTGAGGAATAGAACCCAGGGCCTCATGCATGCAAGGCAAGCACTCTACCACTGAGCCACCTTCCCAGTCCCGAATTCTGTGATTTTTAAATTCTAAATTATCACTCAGATTCACCCACTACTATTCTAATTTTTTTGCTAAGGTTAATGCCAATTCAACCTGTAATTCTTCGATAAAGTACAATGATTCATAGAATATTAAAGAGTTGGATTATGAACATCACCTTCAGTTCTAGAACAGTTGTTCGTCACTGCTTTCTCAAAATACTCAAATATTTATTAGTAGTCACTTCCTGTCATCATTTCAACCTTCCCTCCACTTGACCAACCATTACTTCATAGTCTACCACTATAGATATGCCAATGTTAAAAAGGTCACATAATTAGAGAATGTAATTTATTTTATCCATTTCTGCCATGCAATATTAGTGCTTCCCAAGTAAGTAAGTCCATGTAAATTTTTTCATGGATAGAGAATATTGTTTTGTATGCATGTGTATAATTGTATAACGTCCTAAATGGGAATTTCAATATTTTAACATATGTTATTGTAAAAGGTTTTGCTAAGTATATTCTTATACATGTGTCTCATTTGACATAAGTTGAAATATATTTTTTATATAAAATTATGATTGAAAATGCTGGATCATAGAGGTAACTCTATGTGTAATACCTTAAAAATTGTCAGTATGTTTAACAAACTGACGATATCACGTTAAGTTCTGAGCACCAATGTATAAGGATTCCAATTTCTACATAGTGGTTGTGCAGGGATATCTTATTGTTGTTTATATTTCCAATAATCTCTATATGTATGCAATGTCTAGGTATGATATGATCTTCCCTTATTTTTTTATATTATTACAGAAATATGTATTTGAATTTTTTGATAACTTATTCAGGAAGGTTAAAGTTTTTCATTGGCATTAATATTTATAAGTTTATGACAATTTCTAGAATCACCTGAAAAGCACTCTGTCTCATTGACAAAGGAATATAAACTGGAATGTATTTCTCTGTCCAATATTAAAGCTGTTAGTCCATAATTTTTATGTTTGTATTGGAAAGATTACACAGCTCAATGGGTCTGTAAGGCACCCGATTAGATACACATAATTATTATCAAGGAATATTTCATAAGAGTGTAAAACCAAATATTTGTGGAATGATATTCTCTTCAATAAGAGCTGATAGGTTAGAGAGTATTGGGGAGAATTAAAAAATAAACTTAATTTATTCAAATATTAACTTCAAGCAGGATTAAAACATGGCATATAAAACAAAAAGTTTGTAAATGTAAAGCAAAGAAAGATGTCTTGACAATTTTGGAGATGAAGCATCCTTAACTTAGGCATTAAAATTATAGGAAAGGAAAACTTGATATACTAGAACTCAAGAAAAATGTAAAATAATTTGGTCTATGAAAGCTTATATACAAGTAGTGAATAGAATATAGAATTTGGGAGCAGAGGACTCATTTATCACACCCTAGCTACTTGGGAGGCTGTGATTTGAGTATTGCCGTTTGAAGGCAGCCCACAAAATAAAGTTCCTGAGAATCTTATCTCTGATTAATCAGCAAAAAAGCAGAAGAGAGGTATGGCACAAATGGTAAATTGTTAACAAATGCAACAAATCTCAGGGACCCTGTGTTCAAGCTCAAGGACCATACATACATGTACTAAAGTAATAGTAGTGATACTAATAGCGATGATGATGATGATGATGATGATGATGATGATGATGATGTAGCGTATTCATAGTCAAGGATAAAGTATTTGCGAATACGATAACTGAAGAATGCCTCAATTCTAGACTCTACATAGAACTCTAAAAACATAATGTTAAAAAATCAATTAGAAACCAACAAAATACATCTTATAAAAAATAAGCACAAGAAAATCATCATTAGTCATCAAATAAATGCACATTAAAACTAAAATGACATCATAAAACATGTATGAGAATTACTTCACATAATACAATAATGACCATACTAAATGCTATCAAGAAACAGAAACTGGATGCAGGCAAGAATGTCAAATGGGAGGGCCACTTCTAAAAACATTGTGGTAGGTTCCTAGAATATGAAATATGCAAGCACCCACAGTATAGCACTGGGATTGAGCTCTTCAGGCTTTGTCTCATAGAAATAAAATGTAACATTCACCCAAAGGCCAAAACACAGAGGTGTATAGCAGCATTACTTCCTCTAGTCAA
Organism: Dipodomys spectabilis; assembly: GCF_019054845.1. NCBI lineage: Eukaryota > Metazoa > Chordata > Mammalia > Rodentia > Heteromyidae > Dipodomys > Dipodomys spectabilis. The sequence goes on from NW_024871182.1 coordinate 770,769, forward strand.
AAAAATGGAAATCAATTCAGACTTTCTTCAAATAAATGGGAAACAAATTGTGCTACATTCTCTAATGACAGAATCAAAAGGCAACTTGAGTGAATATAATATTAAGGCATAAAATAACTGGGAATATTCTATCATATATTTGAAGGCAAGCTTAAAAGTATATTTACTGCATGATCTAGAAGTCGGAGAAAAAAATTGCGTTGGTTGCCAGGATAAAACAGGTTTGGGATAGGACAAAGAGAAGTAGTGAGTTTCATTATAAAAGGGAAGCATGAGATAGACACATTTTTGGTAAAGAAACGCATTTGTAAATATGGTATATTCATACAGAGTTGATAAAATTATATTGGACTGAATATGTGCACAAAATAATTAAAATAACAAAAGTCTGCATAAGGTACTAATGAAATATCAGTGTCCTACTTGTGATGTCATACTATAAATACTTAAAGAAACAGGAAAAAATATTTCAGGGATATCTCTGTGTTCTTCCTATAACTTCATAAAGATCCATACTAACCTCAAAAGTATTTAATGGTATCTAGAAAACAGAAGTCAATATTGAATGTTTACATTGAAAAATAGTCTGGATCCAAGCTTGAGATGAAATATACCTTGCTAATTTAAAAGCAGAGATTTAGAAGACTGATATCAGGGCCAGTTTGACCAAAAAAATCGTGGGAAATGAGAAAACCAAAGTAAGCTAGATATAGTGTAATTTCCCTGTTATCTCACATTTGTGGAAGTCATAGGTTAGAGATCATTGCTCAAGAGAGGCTTGGCTTGAAAAATGATCTAAAATGGTTAGAGCCTTAGCAACTTCAAGAACCAGTAGTGCCAAAGGAAAAAAGAAAAGACGAAAACAGAAAAGGAAATGAAAGTATAGAAAAGGAAAATATTTCCTCTTCGTTCTTGTAGTTTCATGCCATAGTGTACAAGAATTGAAAGTATTTTGTTTATTCTTTGAGGATTCAGGCCTCTCTAATATGAAAGTATTTATTTCAAGAAACTATTGTATTACTACTATTTATTAACTTATTATTAGGCCTTCTTGGAGATTGAACCCATGGCTTTGTATCTATTAGTCTAGTTCTACAACTGAGCTATACCCCAGCTCTCTTGTATAGTTTTGGAAATTGTGAATTCTTCAATAGTTAGCTATTCTACTTTTCATCTTATCTTTTCTCTCCCATATTTTCCACTGTTCATTTTAGTGTTGAAAACTTTCCTCAACATTATCTTCTAAACTTAGAATGTTGCTGGTGAGTTTACAGAGAACTCAGTTGTTTTATTACATCTTTTAAAATTATATACTTATATATGCAATTCACATGTATGATTGATTCTTAGAGTTCATTGCAATAAGCAACATTTATCTCCTCATATGCACATAGGTATTGAGCCATTGTGATCCTCTCCTAAGAATAGCTTCCCTTCTTCTTGCCATATGAATGCTGAGAGGGCTGTTATTTAATCGTGTCCAACCGTAATTATTTGTCTTTTACTATCTGTTGGATTAACTTGTAGATTTATGGACACAGTACAGTTATTACAATTGAGGAAAACCGTGCAGCATATATTTAATTGGATCTGGATTACTTCACTTAATATCATTTTTTCAGTCTCTCCATTTCCTCAGGAATGGGTAATGTCTTTCTTTCCAAAGGAAGCACAGAATTTCATCAATACAACAGAATTGAAGGCCCAGAAACGAACCCACTCCTATAGACACATAATCCTTGATAAGTAAGTCACAAACACAGGATGGAAGAAAGACCGCCTCTTCAAAAACTTGTGTTGATAGAATTGTCTGTACACAGAAAACTTTAGTTAGAACCTTATATATCCCCCTGCATCAGAATTGATTCCAAATGGATCGAAGACCTCAATGTAAGTCCAGATACCTTGAGAATGTTACAGGAAGAGTTAGGGGAAACAAGAGGGCTCCTTGGCACAGTCAAAATTTCCTAAGTAAGTTTGGATAAATGTGAGTACATCAAACCAAATCAATCATTTGTCACACTCAAAAGCCATGAAGAAAAAAGAAAAGTGTTGCACAGATTTATTAGGGAGTAAACCTACAGATGAGAGCCTCAGCCAATGCTAAACCCTTACTCCTTTATCTACCTAGGTTATTTATAGTGGGTTTATATGAATATAAGAGTTTTCTTGTGGAGAATAGGAAGACAATGCTAAAACATAGATAGCATGTGAAATGAGATGTGGCTGAAAAAAAGGGAGGGATTAAGGTGGGGTAGTAGTCTCTTTCAAAGCCTGGGCTTAGTGCCAGCTAAATAAGGTATAGCTGCACAAAGGAAGAGGGGTAAAACAGGAGTGGTTATAAACAAAAGCACTGGTCTGAAGCCTAAAAATAAGGACCCCACACTGTGTGTGGACCAAACAGTCTCAAACATGAGTTTTTTTTAAATTAACAAACACGATTTTAGATTTTTACAGAGTAGGATGGTGCATAGTCACAGGCAATGTCTGCTATGTCAGGTAATCCAGTCTGCTCTTTCACGTGTTACCCAATAGCCAGGGTTCAACACAAATGACTACAATGAGATTGTACAAATGAGATTGTGACTTTTCCCTCTCATGAACTAAAGTTCTGTCAAATGATTTCTGTCTTGCAGATGTTTACACAACATTTCTCATGATCTTTCCTACTATTTTGTCTTCATTATTGGTGTTCATAGTACTTTTTTGTTGTTGTCTTGAGTGTATGTGCCATTTTTAGGGCTTTAATGTTCTCCATTGTATTTTTTGCTCATGGCTGATGACACTCTATTCCTTGAGCCACATCCTCACCTTCTTTTTCCTGCTGGATAATTGGAGATAAGGTTTCAAATTTTTGTCTGTTTGCACTGACATTGAAATAAAATACTCAGGTCTTGGCCTCCTGAGTTTCTAGGATTCTACACATAAAAATCTAACACCAAGCTTTGCTATACTGTTATTTTAATTATGTGTTAGAAGAAAGTGTAAATATATTTGTGTTAAGTGTGCAATTTTCAAATACAAGTTTGAATCAACTTGATTTAATGTAACTGTTATCAATTTTAACAGAGAAATCTATGAATATTACACATTCTCAAAGAAATATAATTGAAAACAAAAGGAATAATTGTTTTCTTAGAACAAGTAACAGAACCATGAATTTCTTTCACATTATAATTCATGTTTTATATAAATTTAATTAGCAGACTTCCATGACTAAAGGTAAATATATTAATTTTATACAACAAGAAGCAAAGTGATTATAGTTAAGAATAGATATTTCATCACATCCGGAAGATAAGTTTTTGAGCATTCTCTCTAAATAGAAATGTTAAATTAAGAAATTAATGGATATGATGTAGTTTAATCATTAAACTATACATAAATGAATGGGATTACCACTCCATACTTCATAAATGTTTAAAAAATAATTATGTAGGTAGGTGCCAGAGGCTCATGCTTGTAACCTTACCTATTAAGGAGGCTGAAAGCTGAGAATCATGGTTCAAAACCAGCCTAGGCATGAAAGTCCATGAGACTCTTATCTCCAATGAGCCACCAGAAAACTGGCAGTGGCTCAAGTGGTAGAGTACTAGTCTTGAGCTGAAGAGCTGAGTGACAGTGTCCAGGCCAAGATTTCAAGCCCCACAACCTACAAAAATTAAAAACAAACAGTTACAAATAAATATTTTGACATAAATGTTAAAAATATATATTCTAAAACATTTATATTGTTACTAGATTGTGGAGCACATGGGCAGCAAAGATGGCGCTGGCAGGGGGTTGAGTGGGCAGAGTCTAATTTACTGTAGAGCACATAGCCAGCCAAGATGGCTTTGGGAGGGGGTTGAGTGGGCAGACCCCAATTGATCTTCTGATCAGTGCCTAGCCAGCCCATGAAGGCTCAGGTGAATGATAGGGTGTGACCTTGACAGTGATTGGTTCCTCTTCCTCCCTTACCATACCACCCACCCTTGTTGTCTTTAAAAGGGGCTGCTCTCTGTTAATAAACGAGTTTTTCTACCTGCTGGATTTGGCTCCCCGCTGTGTCTGATTGTCTCCTGGGCTGAGGGAGGCTGGGGAACGGGCGAGCGCCGCACTTACCTTTTCTCGGACCCCATCTGTCTTTCATGGGACGGACGAAGACCCAACATCTGGCACCCAACGTGGGGCATGAAAGGAAAAGATACTGGCCGAGGCTAAGCGGTCTCTCGGGGTAAGTGAAACCCTAAATATGGGTAATGCTATATCACAGAAGAAGGAGGAGGAGGCAACATTAGGCCTACAAGGAGTACAGGAAGATTTGGAATGTAAAAAGGAAAAGGTCAAATTCGACCGGGAACGCACTATCTGTGCATGCAGGGGCGAAGGCAGCTACTCAGGTGCCCCGGACGGTCCTAGGCCCCCTCCTTATTCCCCTGATTGGAAGGGAGGTACGGTGCCCTACGAGACCTGCGAGAGGGACTTGCAAAACCCAGACCCCTACCACATGGAGGGACCAAGGACTGAGGAAGTAACCTACTCAGAGACCTCCTCTGGAAAGGAAGGGCCACCCAAGTGCCCTGGAAAGGAAGAGCCACCCAAGAGCCCAGATTCTCAGCCACAGGATTCGCTTCCCCAAGCGTATCCGGTCAATGTGGCATCAGGGGCTAACAGGCCCTTGGAATGGTATCCATGGGAAGCTAAGGATCTTAAAGAGTTCCACAAGGCGGTGCCAGAGGATGGCCCAAACTCTCCCTGGGCCCAGACCACTAGTTCTCAGTTTATTAAATGGTGTGCTTTCTTTAAGGAGGAATGCAGAGTGCGAGCAGAGAGTAACCTGCAGGCTCAACCTGCAATACCTATTACTTATGCCATGCTAGCAGGGACGGGGGAAGGGTACTCCACAGGTGTCCAACAGGCCGCAATACCTGGCCCGTACCGTGACCAGGTGAGGCAGGCAGGATTTGCCGCGTGGTACAAACTAGATGATGGGCCCACTGAGTCCCCCATAGCAGGAGTGAGACAAAAACCGGGTGAGTCTCTACCTGATTTCATAGACCGAGTCCAACAGAGCGTTCACCGCAAGCATCTGACAGGGAACCTCTGAGATCAGTTTGTAAAGCTGCTGGTCTGGGAAGGGATGAATGCAGACCACCGCATGACCTGCACAGGATTGAGAGAGAGTTCCCTGAGCAGATGGGTGGTGGCCTCACAGGATGTGGGAACGCAACAGTATCAGTCCCAATCACTAGCTTTAGCTTTGCAGGCTCAGGCATCTACAATGACTTAGGCCATTACTCAGGTGCTGGCAGCCCAGGGCCAAGGAACCCCAAGGCCATCAGTGAGAGGGACTTGTTTTAAATGGGGGCAGGAGGGGCACTTTAAGAGGGATTGTTTACAACAATCTCCTGCCAACTGGCCCGTGGGCAAACCGCCCCGTATACCCTGCCCCAGGGGCAGGGAGGGATACAAGTTTGATTTAAATGGGAAGTCTTTAAACTTGGGGATGGGCATCCTCTAGCCCCTTTAACTCAAGGAGGAACCCCCTCTGCTGTGAGGCCCAGGCTTTGCTTTCTCTATACCTTCTCTTAATTTCTCCCAGCCTGATCGGAGGTTTGAATGGACGGTACTGCCACAGGGTATGGCCAATAGCCCTGCCTTCTGCCAACAATACTTGGCCACACTTTTAGGGCCTGTGCTGGGTTCAAATACCTCCCTTGCTTATGCCTACATGGATGATATAATTCTGGGGCACTGAGACCCAAGCTGCCTGGAGGGCCTTCTGGCCCAGGTTCTGGACATATTAAAAAAGGGTGGTTTTACCATAGCCCTTAATAAAATTCAAAAGGTAGCTCCTTTTAAGGTGCTCGGGACCCACCTTACCTTGACTCAGGCCAGCCCCCTTAAGCCTTTGCTGGATAAGCCAGCCTCTCTAGCCTTAACCCAACTTCAGAGTCTTTTAGGGGAAATCAATTGGCTGTTGCCATGGGTTTCTGTCCCTAAAGATAGTCTACTGCCCTTATTTGCCCTGCTAAAAGACAGGACGCCATAAAAAGTTATTACAATTACAATATAAGGAAATGCTGGCCGTAATTATGGCCTTTCAGGACATTCAAAAACCCTTTAATTTGTATTCTGATAGCCTATAAAACAAAAAAGGGGGAGTTAGCCCCCATATACAGTTACAGATAGCTTTGTTTTTAAATTTTTTAAAAGGGGCAACTGAACCCTAAGCCCCAAGTGAAAGTCAGGGGGAAGGACCCCCTGACACAAAAATGGAGAGGACCTGACCCCCTAGCTACTATGGGCAGGGGATTTGGATGTGTTTTCCCCATAGGGGTGCCCGCTCCCATTTGGATCCCTGCCAGGAACCTTAAGTTTTTACCCATTTCCTCTATACAGGAAGATGCCCAAGAATAAGCTAACCAACAAGAAAAAAAATAAAAAGGCCATGGCCGAGGCTTGTGTTTTAAAGACAAAAGCCAGAAAGACAATTATTAACCATCCCCAAGGGCAACTAGCCCTTGAGAAGCTCTTGTGTTCTCTAACAATTGCAGATGGCGATACTCCAGCTGTTGGCTGTCCTGACTCCCAATCCTGTGAACGGCCCTACGGAACCTGCATCAACCTCAACAGGTGACCTGGGCAGTGATCAATGCTGGCAATGCAGAAATCGTCAGGAGCACCACAAGAGAAGCTGTCCCTTCGACCTGGTGGCCTGACCTTCATTTTGATCACCACCCTATGGACTGTTTCATATTTTTGTAGGAGTTAATTATTTTAATGTTACCTGCTTTAATTGTTCTTCTACGAATTGCTTGTATAGCAGCATTGAATCCATACTTATTGTTAAACAACCACCTTTTGTTATGCTTCCAGTTTAGATCTTGTCCTACCCCACAGGCAAATAGCTGGATTAGAACAATCCCCACCTCTGGACTCTGAAGTGGCAAAAACTGCTATCCCATCCTTCACTAAGGTTAAAGGACTAGTAGTGACATTTCCTGGCCTGGTAATGCTTTTGCTGATGGTTTTTTCTATGCCTTCCTTGAATTATGAGCTTAGCCAGCCAGTTATCAAGCTCCAAATGAATGAATTCCCCCCCCCCCCCCCCCGATAGGAATCGCAGCCAGAGACGGGTAAGAGGGGTTGTCAGTCTGACCAACCTAAGACAGGGCCTTCAGCTTCGCTCTGAAGACGTTCCAGATGACGGGTAAGGCAGACAAGGCGATCCACCCAACCTAAGACAGGCGGGTTCACTTCTTTAAGCAAAGATGGGGGGAGATGATGTTGGGAGCAATTGGGAGCTGACAGTAAAGCTCAAAGGTCTTCTTGACTCCTGTGCTAGCTTAAAGGCACGTACAAGGAACTGGCTTACTTAAAAGACACCAGTTGCCCAGGAATTAATTGAACTGCTTTGGACATTTCTAACTGTGGTGGGACTGATGTTTATTACTGTGCTAGGTGGGTCTGCCATTAAAACAAAAAAAAAAAAAAAAGGGGGAATCTGTGGAGCACATGGGCAGCAAAGATGGCTTTGGGAGGGGGTTGAGTGGGCAGACCCCAATTGATCTTCTGATCAGTGCCTAGCCAGCCCCTGAAGGCTCAGGTGAATGATAGGGTGTGACCTTGACAGTGATTGGTTCCTCTTCCTCCCTTACCATACCACCCACCCTTGTTGTCTTTAAAAGGGGCTGCTCTCTGTTAATAAACGAGTTTTTCTACCTGCTGGATTTGGCTCCCCGCTGTGTCTGATTGTCTCCTGGGCTGAGGGAGGCTGGGGAACGTGCGAGCGCCGCACTTACCTTTCCTCGGACCCCGTCCGTCTTTCGTGGGACGGGTGAAGACCCAACACTAGATATAATAGTTTATATAAAGGTAGAGAAGTGTTTTCTGGTTTAAGTTGTCATTGAATCAATTGTGTAAATCACACATTTCTCACTCAATTCATATTTGTATGTTTATATGCTTATATGACATAAGTATAATTAACTGATAAGTGTTAGGCAGTGCTGTTTTAGGAATCTCCCTTGGCTTTCTAATAATAACAGTTCTACCCTAAAATTGATATGTCCTTCAACCTTGTAAGATGTTTCATGTCATTACGGTAGAAAAGTATAAGCCATAATCATTGTTTGGAACAAGTTTAACATTTTACATGCATTTTACTTAGTTTAAGAACCAAAACATTTAAGTCATCTTAACCATGCCAGTAATAGGAAAATTTCTTCTGAGGTTTTAGTTTCTTTAACAGATGAAAATCTTTAATTATACATCTATTTTTCTCTGCCTAACATCCTATTCCTTAGGAAGATCTTGTTGTGTAACCCTGTGTTCCTGATTAGAAGACTGGAACAAAGGCAATAATGAAAATAGCCAATGAAAATACTTGAAAACCATTTTTAAAAAACCACAGACACTCCTGTTTGCACAGGTTGCATTGAGAATATACATAAAAGTAACAAGTTTTTTTTTATCATATAAAGAGTAATAATTAAACTTTAATTAGCAGTGAAGAAGGGAACAGAAAACTTTGTTTTAAGACAGCTTGACTTTGTATTATCCAACATAACCATAATGGATTTATCTTGTTTTTCTATGTAGTTGCCACAACAATAGAGAGCAGCACCCAAAGACAGGAAAATACCTAAGCCAAAGCAGACAACATTTGTCTATAAAATAATTGTGAGGGTCTAACTTTTTCAGAGTCAGGATTGCAAAGAGGAAAAGTGTATTTGCTTTAGTGTGAACAATAAAAAATATAAAAATCCTTTATTAATATTTTAGATAATTTGACAAGGACTTCTTGTGTTGGAGAAGTGGAAAGGTATGAAAAAGTTCAAGACTGAGTATTCCCAAAAGTCATTCATATTTATCAGCTATAACAACGGAAGTAGCCTTGGTTACTCTTAGTATCATGATTGTTTACATTTAGAAGCATTATTTGTTGCTGGGTTATAAGCTACAAACCCTTGAGTATTAATAAAGAGTCATTTCCTGAGAGAGGAAAGTTGCTGTGTAAACAAACTTAAAATATCAAGGACTTAGCATAGTGGAAACTATTTTCTATCTATATCACAATCTGTAGGTATAGATTTTGTTTCCCATTTTCCAGGCGACTCATTTTTATTACCTTGTTTTTCTTCATCTAGTGATCTTATAACATCTTATACCATCCATGGATACCTGTGTTTTTACTGGATTCTCTAATTTCTGTTGGAAAGTTAGAAGGATATAAAATTGGGTTTCTGTTTCTGTTTTACCTCATTTTTTTTTTTTTTTTACTTTAGAAACGATAACTCAAAATGACATAAATTATCTTTATAATATGAGGAGACAGATTGAATTTCCATATTCTTACCCTAGCCTTCTACATAATTTTGGTACTTAGATATTATTTATAATTTTGAGACTTCATTAATGCAAGGCCCTTATTAGTATATCCATCATACATGTGAACAAAGCCAGTGGCAACTTTTTCTTATTCTCAGAAACTAGGATATGTGGTGTCCCTGTAGTTGCTTGAGGAAAAGGCTGTAGTTGACTTAGTTTACTAAACCAAATCTGCTGTAAAAAATTTCTACAAGTTAATTGGCTTGAATAATCCGTATTTATCATTTTACAGTTCTAAAGGATAGAAATCTTCAAGAAGCCTCACCAGATTAAAATCGAGCCAGCGACAGAGCTGAAATACTTTTCAGATGATTATAGTGGAAACGGCATTCACTTCCTGTTCCGCTTTCGAGAAACTTTAGAATCTGGGTTCTTGTCTTTTCCTTTATCTTCTAATGTAGCATCTTTACATCTTTCTGATGGTTCTTACCTAATCATGTCTCTTTTAAACTACTGCTGGGACTTTTAAGTACCCATTTGAGTATACTTTCCCCATCAGAAAATTATTCAAATTTGTGTTCCTTGGGTAAGGAAAGGTGATAATTTTACGAACTTGTTTATGTGTGTGTATATATATATATATATATATACATATATATATATATATATACACACACACACATACATACATACATATATATTTATATTAGAAAATCAACATTTGAGGGACTAGATATTTGGGGATGATAGACATTTTGGGAAGTTATTTTGCTGTGTACCGCAATGAGTATGTAGCATACTTTCTACTATAAACTATTATCCTTTCATTAAATTTGAACAACATATTTCTTCTATGAAATATAACTAAATAAATTTAGTTCCTGAAAGCAGTTAATCCTGGTTAAAACATTGTCATATACTAGAAACCCTAAATCTCAGAGAACAGCTCCAAAAGCAGTTCTGGCACTATCACTTATTATACATTCTTCTTAAAATCTTCTCTTTTCATGATTGCTATTATTTTGGAATTATGGTTAATATTTATTTGACTTATATTTTTAAATAATCCCCCACCCAGTACTGGTTTTCTTTTTCTAACTTTTTGTGTTTAATCTATTTCTGAAGCACAGTTATTTGAATTACATGAAAGTCTTATTGTAGTTGAGTCATTGTGGAGAGGAAAAGAAAAGATGTCTCTGTGTGCATGTCACATTAAAATTGTGCCTTCAAGCTTTTTATATTAAAATCATTGATTTTTCATTATGTTTAAATTCTGATAAAATTTAGCCTCTCAACTTACCCAATATAAATGCAGTCTTACTTCATGCCTTCCAAAAGCAAACAACAATTTACTACTTATTTTAAAAATGCTTTAAATTTTTAAAATTATTATTTATTTAAAAATATATTTTTAAAAAATTAGCCAAGGTAAGTTGTTTCTTAGATATTTAGAGTCATATTCAGTCTTTATTGTGGAAGCCAGAAAGGGGAAAATATTGCTTTTATTCTTCCTTGAGCCACTCTGATTTACTTCATCTATTTCTGAAAGAATGAAATTCTAGCTTTGAAGCCTTTTGCTTGATATCCACAATATGTCATTCTTCCTTTATTAATAGGAGAATTTGGAGAAAGGCTGAGAATTCACACTAGAAAAAGGAGTAGAGGAAAAGAGGAGAAATTTCGACATTTTTTTCGTCCTCATCTCAATCCCAATCTCTTAATAATGATTGTGGATATTAGATACAGTGGTCTAGAGTGATTAAACACATTTATAGAAAAAGATAACCCCAAAGTGATCACATGGAGAATGATTATTTATAAAATAAAAATGTAATAGCATCAAGTAGGAAGTGTTATCTTTTTGATTAGTTCTTGTTTAGTAATTGTTAAATTCTGGTGTGCTATAGTCAACTATCTTAAAGGTATACAAGAATGGTTAGAAACTAACATCTTAATATTATATTCTAATATTAGCTTAATTCTTGCTGTATTATATATATATGTTGCTGTATTTGAGTGTTGCCTCAATTTCACATTCTATATTCTTCCAGTATATAAGTTGAAAGAAGCCTCCCTCTGGAAATATGCTATTTTTATAGATAAGGGAAAAGAAGCCCGCTAATAGACCCAGAAAAGGAGATAGAAATATTCTTCTAGAAATAACCTTTGACGACTTCTGGTTCATTATTGCAAGCTGAAGTAAGTCACATGACCCAACGTGACTTTTCAGAGTAGAGGTAAATGTCACCTACAGAAGCTGATGCAGGACACAAAGTAATATGCCAAGATATGCAACCCTTGAGATAAAGAAGAAAATGAAGAGCATGATAATAGAATCAATCATACTTGCCATCACGTGTCTCTGCAAGAAGGAAGCTATGATGTAGTTTTGTTTCTAAAACTACTGATACCTTAAAATCATGTCTTTTATTTTTGGATGTTAAAGGAATTAGAGAACATTTTGATACTAAAACAGCATAAAATCTCAAAGAAAGCTGGAGTAATCATTTCAATACTACATTTTGTTCTGCTAGGAAAAGAAACCATTTAATAGACAATACTTTATATTTTCTTACCAAGTATCTTTTTTTTTTCCAGACCTGGATTTTGTTAATATATGTGAATATCCACCAGAATAAATGTCATTTTTCTGCATCTTGTGCAGACAGCATAGTCAATTAGATGTAGGTGGGAGTTCATCACTAGCACTTTTTTAAATTGCAAAAAATTTGGACAGGGTGTGAATATACATATTTTTCAACCATCATATTCCACATCCTCCTTATTCTTTCCTAGGAAACACACCTAATCAACAAAAAGGCTTAGGTATTTGGCTCTTGACCTTGAAAGTGGAAGCAGAATGTTTTGGATGTCTGAGCTGTTAATAGTGTTTTCAATAATAATGTCACATGCAACAGCCCTATGAGTCCTGCAGGTCACAATGTACTTCCTTAGTGATGTGATAGCAATATCAACCTTACTGGACTTAGTATTGTTTTCCACTTCCTTTTCTACCACCTGGCCCAAATTATAATACAAAGTAGTGGAAAGAAATATAATGCCATCTTAAGAAAGTCATTTAGGGTTTTGGGAATTTGGCTTCATGGTACAGTGATTGTTTAGCATGCATGAAACCCTAGGCTCAATTCCTCAGTACAACAAAAACAGAAAAAGAAACACTGGAAGTGGTGCAGTGTCTCAAGTGGTAGAGTGCTAGCTTTGAGCAAAAAACAAAAAAAGCAAAATCTCAGGAACTTTTCTTTGGTCCTGAGTTCAAGCCCCAGGACTGGCAAAAATGTCACTTAGCTTGTAAATGCGGAATAGAGAATCCATACTTGGAATATGTAATTGCTCCTTCCAACTATTACCTAACAGTAGTCCTTAATTCATGTTTTTTTTAATCTATATTAGGATACTGTGTTTTAAAAAAAACCCTTTTTTTAACAGGTCATGGCAATTAGTGTCAGGAATGTGCTTAGTTATCAGGTGAAAATTAATCCTGGAAATTGAAAGATTCCATGCTTTTGAGGGGTCACTCCTAATCACAATGAGAAGGGTAGTCTAAGAGAGATTTGGAAATCGTTTTTGGTCAGTTATGGCACCAAAAAGGCGGAGGCTAATTAATAGTTTTAACAGAAGTGAAGGAATAACTCCAGCTCGAAGAATTAAATGATAATAAAAATTATACCAGAAACTGTTCTAGGGAACTATTTTGTGTTATGGAAGAACTTGTTATCAACTAGGCTTATACCTCATTGCCTTTAGCAATCTAAATCAGGTAGGCTATAGCATTCTTAATCTGTGTGATAAGTTGTATCTCCTTCTATGTTGCTCTTTCATACCTGATATCCTTTGCTTTCTAAAAAATCTCAGTCTTTCTCTATTTCTTTATGAACATTTCCTAATACTAAATAACACCTACACAGATGGCAGAGGATGCTAATGTAAGAGTCCCATTGTTCATGAGTCATTAATATAACAACATGGAAAAATGAGGACATATTTATTCCTACCCCAATTTTTCTGAAAAGCTTCAATGTCATCATTTGATTCAAATTTCCATTCTTTGTCTACATAGTGTTGTTAACTGCACTAAATTCAAATATGAGCCAGGTGCTGGTGGCTCACGCCAGTAATCCTAGCTACTCCAGAGGTTGAGCCAAGAGGATTGTGGTTCAAAGCCAGACTGGTCAGGACTTTTATCTCCAATTAACCCCCAGAAACCTGGAAGTGGTTCTGTAGCTAAAGTGGTAGAGTGATCAACTTGAGCTGAAGAGCTGAGGAACAGTGCCCAGGATCAGAGTTCAAGCCCCACGACAAACAAAAAAAGTGCAAATATGACTTTCAGTTTCCCCCAAAAGAACTACAAAGTCAATAGTAATCTTCTTAAGCATAAAAACTAATTCTGAAATGATTCAGTGCACCTACTTTAGCCGAGTTATTTAAGTTATGGCTTCTTTGATGGATATATTCTCTTATTTAAAAAATTATCAAATATCAGCTTTATAATAAACTTCTTCTAGTATTTCTTGTTTCAAAAGAGAAGTCCATACAGTTGATATCACTTGGTTTTCTCAGTTCAAAGCCAACCCAGGCAGGAGAGTCCGTCACATTCTTATCTCTAATTAAACACCAAAAAGCCAGACGTGGGCTTTTAGCTCAAACAATAGTGTACTAGATTTGAGGGCAGGTAGACAAGAAAGACAACTGTTCAGGGACAGGGTCCAGCCTCTGAGTTCAAGCCCCAGATCCAGAAAACACTATACTAATGAAGAAGCAAACAAAAAAAACCCACATATTTCTTTGGGACCATCCTTACAGCACTGGTTTGAGAAGAGGCTCCTTTTGCTTATCATACTCACTGGATCCTGCTTTTTGAAATCCTCATTGCTATGGCGAACAGGACCAGATTAAAGGAATGGATAACTGACTTTTGCAACAAGAGAATCACCTCAGGAGTTAAATATCCATGCATAAGTCACTTTAAAATCTCATGTCTTTGTTTCTTTGAAGTAGAATACTTTAAAACAAAGTTATTTTCTTTTTTTTTATGCTGGTCTTCAAATGGCAGATTGTTTCCTTTTGTAATACTCTCAATTAGAAGTTTATAGAAAAGTTTTATATGAGTAAAGACCACACTGGAACAAGTCAGGGACAGAGTTTCCTTCAAGCCTTGGATTATTTTCTTGTACAGTGAAAAGTACAGCACTAATTAACTTGAACTTGGCCATTTCCCTCTGTTCAATTCCACTCTTGGAATCAGTATCCGCTTCCCATAACAGTTCCTTTCACTTACTTCCAGGAACAATCTCTGGTGCTACTCACAGTAACATGAATGTTTTCTGGCTTCACTGAAATAGCACAAGTACATCTTTGGACATGAGGTAATACGTGTTTCTGAGACAACTTAGTAACTAGAAAATATGGCATTGTCATGGTTTATAAAACATTATCCATGTACATATGGCCATATATGATGATGTTAAGTAAAATGAACCCCAAGATAGGGACACAACTTGTTTTTTCTTTCTTGTCATTGTTTTTAATGTACTATGTGATTTTTTTTGTTTCTCTTCTATTTTCTTCCTCCATGGTGTAACCCCTGTTTTCACTGTATTTGATGTCGTTAACCTGCACTTTGCATATACATTTTTCTAATGTGGGGAGGGGAAGGGAAATAAAACGCTAAAACAAGGATACAGTATGACCCATTGTAACAACGAGACGAACAAGACACTATGTTGTAAACTAACTTTAAAACTTGGGGATGGAAGAGAGGAGTTTGGATGGTGGGGAGAAAAAATATAACAGGGGAAAAACAAAGAGGAGGTAACAATGATAATTAGATAATGTACTTATTAACTTACTTATGTAATTGTACATCATTTTCAAAGTAAAAAACATGAAAAAAATTATCCTGGAATACATTAAGTTGAAATTTCCTATGCTCTGTAAATTAAGCCTGATTTTAATTGGGAAGAAGTTTCTCAGAGACATTTTTTGTGAGTGTGTGTGTTGTTCATTATTTCCCAAGTGTACATAAGTTAACAGTAGGATATACAATAAGAATAATAGGAGAAACAGAAGTTCTTTGTTTAAGTATAATGGTCCAATACACTATAGAAGACTCTGCAAATAAGACAACTTTGAAACAATAATGCCAAGGCCAGTATGTAGATCTATGGGAGTGATATAGAGAAAGCATTACTACTAATGAAACATGAAAGATGAGGCCACTCTCTTTCATCTACTAACTCTAAATCATGGTAGTTAACCATGCAAATTTGTAAAAAGAATGGAAGAATAATTCTGGTTCTGAGCAAGTCAGATATAAGAGCATGGACTTAATTGGACAAAAAAGGCCATGTTGAGAAAGCAGGAATTATACTAGCAATGAACTGGTGGCTAAGATCACATTTCTTTTGCTATTTTTTCTTTCTTTTTTTTTTGGATGGTTTTGGGGCTTGAAGTCTGGACCTCCACTCTTCAGCTGAAAGCTAGCACTCTACCTCTTGAGCCACAGTGCTACTTCCAGTTTTCTGGTGGTTAATTGGAGATAAGTGCCTTAGAAACTTTCCTACTCATGCTGGATTTGAACTGCAATCCTCAAATCTCAGCCTTGTGAGTAGCTAGCATTATATGCATGAGCCACCAGGATCCCGCTTAACATCACATTTCTAAGAGTGTACACTCAGTATATGTAATGTGTATGTTTCTCTATCTTTATATGAACTCGAGTTAAAAATCTGGGCTACAGCTTTTGCACTCACAAAAATGTTTCTAGTTTAAAAGTTGATACTCCTGGAAAAATAGAACTTAAGAATGTAAAGGAGTCTGGGAAATTCAGTTTGCATCCAGCTTGGGAGAACAGTCTTTGACACACTATTTATAATTACCAGCCAAAAGCTGCATTGAAAGAATGGCTCATGTGATGGAATACTAGTAATGAGCAAGATTTCTGAATAAGAGCTTGAGGTTTTCACACACACACACACACACACACACACATATATATACACACACACACACAAACCTGCACATACACACAGAGGCACTTATATGTGCAAACATACATATGAAACAACTTTCAGAATGTGTAGAAATGTTAGAAAATAATAAAAAATATGTCCTCAGACTACAATCAAGTGATAATTTTTTAATGTTAGAAAGTCCTCAAGTGAAATTTCCCCAGAAACGCTTGAGAATATTACATAGTTAGGGACCAGAGATATTAAGAAAGTCAAGTAATCGTTATTGAAGGGGTTGGATCCAAGGAGGAATGAATCAGAGACCCCTGCAGGTGCATCTGAAAATGTTCATATCCTGTGTCAAATGATAGAAGATCATCTAACATAGTACATAAACATTCTGAGCCAACAGTCTTTTGAAAAATATTATCAGATAAGTTCAGAAATGCTAGTCTATATCAAGATTAAATGAACCAACAAAGTATGGTAGGACAATGAGATACAGGGCTGGAATTCTAGAACTCAGAATAAGACAGGAGATTAGAGAGTGGAATTACATAGTGATATCTTCCCTGAACTAGGTAACATAATTTTGTCTCAATAAAGCAAAACACGAAAGGAATAAAAAAAACAGGAAAGGAATACACAGTTGCAAGTTTGGGCTTATTTTGTCATTATGTTTTGAGAAGTCAAGTTTCTTATTGAAATGCAACTCATATATAATCCTCAGTTGTGTTTTAAATGCTCTCTTCATTATAGAACATGCCTAGATGCAAAATAGCTCATGATTCCCAACCAAAAATTTGAAAAAGTAAGCATCATTCTGTTGGATTCCAAAGAAATGATGAAGGATTACAGAAGCTTAATCCTGGAGAAATAGCGAAGTTCATTAAATGTAGGACTTTGTAGACCTGGCCAAATTAGAATTTAGATATTTAATAAATATTTTTGTTTGTAATTTTTCTTTGTAATTTAATATTCTATTTCATATTGTATTTCATATTCTATAGGATAGAAGATTTAATTCACAAATTCACAAGTGATTCTGGCATTCTATTTGCCTAAAATATTCTTTCAAGTGAGGTATAATTAGAACTTAGTTAATCGATAATTGCAACAGTTCCTGTGTAACAAGATAATGTGAATAATCTAGAAAAAGTTGCCAACAAATTTATGATATTAATTTATAAATTTATAAAAAGAGGAATTTTTTGAGACTTTAGTGCACCATGGTATGAATAGAGTAATTGTGTGACATCTTTTTCTTCTACCTATATATAACACAGGAAGAAATTACCTCAATTACATACCTCTGTATACAATGAGAAAAATGCTAGGTTTGGGGTTTATTTTTATTTTGTTTTTGTTGTTTGCTTTGTCCTAGGGCTTAAATTCTGGGCTGGGGACTGTCCCTGAGCCTGTTTTTGCTCACGGCTACTGCTCTTCTACATGAACAACAGTGCCACTTGTGTCTGGCTTTTTGTGAGCAGTCTATTGGAGAATCTAAAGACCTTCCTTCCTGGGTGGGCTTTGAACCATAAGTTTCAGATCTTCATATTCAGATATTCAGATATCCTGAATATCTGTGATAGTTAAAATATAGCTATAAATAATATTTGCAAGTGTTTTGATCTCAAGAATACCACTGGAGGGAATATGATGCAGCAAAGTTTAGTGCAGTGTTCTTTCCCCAATAGGAAGGGCATCACATTAGCAGAAGTGTAGTATTATTTCATAATAATGATAAGCTAGTCCTGATGTGAATTTAGGGAATTTTAAGGTCCACCTTACAAGTTGGAAACTGTTGGGCTAGGATGCCTTTATAGAATAAAAATTTAGGATTGATGGTCATAGAAATAATAGCTTACTCTGATGAATATATGTTTACACTTGAGGAATTTATTATAGATACTTCATAGTTTTATCATCTATCAGAATGTGGCTATTTTTTCTGTTGACTTTTAAATATGTACTCTCCTCCACTGGAAGCTTCATCTATTGCAGAATAAAATACAAACAGTTATTGTTTTGAATGTCTCTGGTATGGCATGTTCAAAATTTAAAAATGAGTAGTTAGTAGTCATAGGAATGTTGAAGAACACATATATTCTGTCCTCTTAACAATTAGTTTTAAAAGTTAGGAGTTTCCATAAAATTGAACTGTTTTCTGTTTTAGTATGAAAACACTAAAATAATGTTTTTTTCAAAATAATGGCAAGTATATTCTGAAAATTTTGTATAGTTTGATAACATTCAATTTGATGACCCTCTGATAAAGAAAGGGGTAATTAATACAAATTAGAAGACAAATAAGGTTCATTTTAAAAAAAAAAGGTAACACACATAGAATAATATTTACTATACCAATACAGTGAAATTATATTTTATGTAGCTTATTTTTTTAATTTAATTTTATTGTCAAGGTGATATATAGAAGGGGTTGCAGTAATTGTAAGGTAGTAAATACATAGCATGTCGAACTTTTTAACTCCTCCCTCATTTTTCTCATACATTTCCTTCACCCCAATACTCCTTACAAGTTGTAATGTAAATTTCCATCAAGTCTTGTGAATATTTCTATTGCACTGATTTGTCTTTTGCCATTTGTCTCGCATTGCGTTGTTCCTCTTCCCTTGCCAAATTAAGATATATGTACATACAATTCACAGGATCCCGAAATCAAAAACAGCAGAGGATAAATCATAGGGGAAAACACAAAGAAAAAAGAAATCACATTGTACATTAAAAACAATAACTACAAAGATAAACCTGTTTCCATGTCTAGGAGTTTATTATCCTCAGCATTATCTTATATGGTCATATATACATAACTATTGAGACATTCGGCTCATCTGCTAGGACTATTCTAGACATTTCCTACTTATTACAAATGAGGGAAACCATGGAATCTCTTTGTGTCTTGCTTATTTTACTTAGTAGGATATTTCCAAGTCTTTCCATTTCCTTATGAGTTAGAAGCATAGAATTCCACCGTGTGTGTGTGTGTGTGTGTGTGTGTGTACCACATTTTGTCAAGTCGTTCATCAACTGAGTGGCATTTTGGTTTAAAACATGATTGCATGTAAGTATCAGTTAGGGTCATTCAAAAATGAGAGATTCCACTTCCCCAGACATTCTAAAACCATCATTTCTAAGTAAGGCAAGATTTTATGGTGGCACAAGTGTTGAGATATCTGGATGAGTCTATGTATGTCTTGTACTGAATTATGCAGGAAGATTTCCAATATCATATAGGATAAAAATGGTAGTGTCAAAATATTCCCTTTAGAAAAATACAGGAGGTTGCCAGAAGTATGAAGTAGTTGAGATAATTCTGAAGAATTTAGAAATGTAAGCTCAGGAATGTCTCTTTAAATAATAATTATGTAAGTGGAAGGGAAAAAGAAGGGGAAGAGAAGAAAATAACTGACAGCAGATCATTGTCCCAAATTAGAGTATAAAAGACATAATCTATAACTTCCAAGTTAAAAAGAGACCAATATAATATGTCGCACTTATTTTAGGTACATGCAAAATGTTTATTTGGCTTTTTCCTACTTTAATGCTCCAAAATAATTGAATACATAAGAAAAGTTATGTGATTTCCGTTATTTCAACCTGAACACTAACTGTGATGAGCCCTCTTTTTCTCACTTTGCACTTGGAAAATAGTACCTAAGTTGATGATGTTGTGGCTGATTAGAAGTAGACTAAGGGGCCTCTACTTGTACAATTATCCAAGAATAGTTTAAAGCAGTTTTTCTCCCAAGATATCCAACTAAATTTTCTGAAGTTGTGCTTTGCACACACCCTCACACTTGAGCAGATAATTTGAAATTATACTTGAGCATTTCCTTGGCACATTCTACTTTGTGCCTTTGTCTTTTTTGCACATTCCTATTGAGTTCATAGTTGCTCTATTTACATTTCATCTGTAAAAACTGCTAAGAACATTGTTCAACTACCACTTCTTGTTTGCACATGCCCAGTCTATGTATGAAGCTACTTTGTACATGTTAAGCAATAGGGTAGTACTCACTCTCTGAGGAGAAAAGTTCCACATTATAACCCTATGCCCACATTAGAGGGCGTAGAATTTAAAGCATTTTGAGACAAACAGTGATATTAGAATGGAAAAGCTCCTTAGGGGCATTTTCTTGGACCTCATTAGTTTACCCACGAGAAATATAAATATCCACAAAACCTGGAGCGTATTAGTAAGTATCCGAATTAACACAAGATCCTAGATGTTGTGTTAATACAAGTCACCATTGTATTATTGTTACATCAGAATACTTCCCTACTTGCAAATATGGATGAGAAAATGAAAGAAAGGCATTAAAGCAAAATGTCTTAACTTTTTAGGCATTTAATCCTAGTGGTGAGGGTAATGTCTGAACTCTTCCAATCAATAAATGTTTAAAGTTTATAAAAGTATTCCTACATATAAGAATTTGTGGCATGTTGATTGACAGGTTTATTTCAGCATTGAGATATCCCTAACAAGAACTAGATTTAAATAGAGTATATGACAGTTATGATGTGTCAATAAGGCATTTTCTATTCTAAAGAAGAATAAATTGGAGGACTGTTCAGTAACATCAGTAATATCAGTGTTACTTGTCCTACATTTATAATGAATAGGCTGATAAAGTATCCAAACATATCTAAAGATATTTCAATAAAATCCCAAACTGATGTGGATACATGGGTCACTCATTGGAACTGTAGACAAATTAGTCTTATCTGTGCTGCAGTTCAATCTATAATCACCTGGCTAAACAAACTCTTCAAAAATATTCACAGAATTCCTCTAAGTAAAGATCATGACAGTTATATCTGTATAATTCTTCTAAGGTCAGGATAAAAGCATTTGGTCCCAACATTTAAAATCAACAGGATCTGTTGAATTCATGGATCCAGAATTTTATGGCTTCACATTCATATCTCAAAATTTTATTAATCTTACTTTCACCAGAACACTGTTCTTAATGAACTTGTCTATGTCCTTTTAGTTTTCAAATCCAAATAGCATATTTCCTTCAATATCTTCCTGACAATTCGTTCCCTCCTTTACTTCTGTAAATGTTTTTATTACTTTCTTGTTTCTTTACTTGTCTCTTTCTTCTATTCTTGTCCACTATGATGCTCACATTGCTCACATTTGTGTCAGAACTTTCCATTTACTCTTCCGTTTAATCATGCCCCTGATTTTATTATTCTTTTTCATATTAATGGTCGTGAATATTTTAATGATGTCTAAAAAGTCTTACCTATGCATCTGTTTAACATAAATTTTAGAACTATCAGGGAATTTTTCCCTCTAAATCCATTTCCACCTGTATTCTTTATCACCAAGAATATTACTAACATGGTTGCCAGCCAGAGACGTGGAAGCACTTTAGATTTCTTCTTACCATCCTACTTCTGTCCATTAGATAAGATGAATGATCAAGATTTTCTGTTTCTGTCACTAATATAATTTCCATGTACTCCTTTTTATGCCCCTGAAACCAGCCTGTTTCAAATACTCATCATGGGTCACCTAGTCCTAAAACAACCACTTACATAGTATCCTTTTTCCCCATAGACTTTTCATATTGTTCCTCTCCATTACCAAATTACTGCTCCATGTAAACACACAGAGTGAAGATCTCAGACACAAATTCTAGTATCATTATTTACTCACTACATTGACTGTTGGCATTACATTTCTCATCTGTAAATGGATATAATCTACCAGAAATATTGAAGAATATATTTGTTGACTTCTAGAACAAGAAAAAAGAAAAGTGAAGAGTCCTTACATTTTCCACCTTACCTTACAAATAAGGAAAGAGTCAAATTCAGTTTGTTGGTTTAAAATCACAAATTTTTTCATGCAGAAATAAAAATAAGTCATCATCAGGCTACACTGTGGTCATCATCCTCATCAAAATTATTATTAGCATAATATGTGCTAATTATTAAAAGTCTGATATGTGTCTATGACTTTGCTATTATTTGTCTTTGGATTAATAATTTTAATGTTACCACTGTGTATGCATCCATACTAAATTTTGAACAAACAAAGAAACAAAAAAAAAATAAACCATATCAGGTAGCTTGACTATGTGCTTATAACAAATTATGGAATAGATTTTTGAAGCATTGCAAATTACTAACCAGTATGAATTAACTTCCTTTCTCTCCATCACTACACACAAATATTTAAGAGGTTTAACAGAACTTTTTTCAAGTGATATACTGTAAATGTTACTACAATATCGTGTGTATATCTAAAATTTCCTTTAAAGTAATAAATTCTACTTTCAAATCAAGTATTAGTTATTTTATTCTCAGAAACTTTTAGATAAAGACTGTATATCTTTGAAATGAAAAAAGGTCAAAATAGTAGCATAAAAATTTTAGAGGGAATCTGTCTTCAGAAATACATATACATATATATATATATATATATATATGTTATGTGCAGAAATATATACATTTTAGAGGTTATTTGTCATCAGAAATATGTACATATATCTAAGTTTCTGTGTAGGACGATGTACATTATAGTGAAAAATACATCTTAAAACCTAATTAAAATTTAAAAAAATACATCAAACCAAGTGCCAGTGACTCACTCTTATAATTCGAGCAATTCTCGGTGCTGAGATCGTAGAATTGTGTTCGAAACTAGCCCAGACAGAAAAGTACTTGTTAGAGTCTTATCTCCAATTAATAACTAACAACAGGAATTAGCTCTGGGCTTCAAGTTGTGGAGTGCTGGCCTTGAGCATAAAAAGCCTTGGGAACAATGCCAAAGTCTTGCAAACAACAACAACAACAACAAAATGTATCACATTAATTTCACAAAAGCAAATTTTAACTGCTGTGAACATTTCTTAGAAACATGAATACATGCCCCTGGAAAATGTTAAGTAAAAGTACAGAATATTTACGTCTATGTTAAAGACATGACTATTTAGATTGTTTAAGATATTTAGATGATGATTAGGAATTAAGAATAATGATAGGTAATATATTTGGACTGGATTTTTATTGTAATGATTATATAAAATTATTCTTGCTTGGTATATGAATTATAATAAGTGATAAATAATTTTAAATGATTTCCAATGCAAAGGATTATCAATTCTTTTGTAATTTAAAAACAAGAAATCTTTTCCAAGGCTAGTTTGCTCTAAGACTATATTTGTTTTCTAAAATTAATTTAGGAATGAGTTAAGATTTAGATAACACTGCACAGCAGAGGAGAGTGAGAGGGGATAGAATGATGGACCACATAGGAACTGTATGTCATTGGTACTGTGTTTCAAAAAACAGAAACACTTCAGAGAAGAGAAAGAGGAATATAAGGTGTCCTGAATCAAGTTTCATTTTAATCCACCTAATAGTTTTGACTGAGAGTCAGAGAACATGGAAAAATAGAAAATAAAGTAGAAAATAAAGCATTGTATAAACCTGTTACAATGTAAAGAAATTGTAATAGGAAGATGATAATTAATTTCCAAAGAAATAAAAGAAAGAATAGGTAAACTCTAAAGGGTAAAAGAATGAAGAGAGAAAAGAAACAAAGTAAAACCTTTATCAATAACAAACACAAGAGTTTGGAAGTGGAAAAGCAGTAGAAATGTTGTAAATAACAATAAAAATTGCTAACGTGCATAGAAGATGGATCACATTTTATCATATATGATTTTAAAGTCCTAGGAAATGAAAATTTAAAAGTCATAATTTCAAACTCTATTTGAATTATAACTAGACACTACAGCTCAGTGGTAAAACATTGGCCTCACATGTGTGAAGCAATGGTGTGATCGCCCAAGCATTACAAAGTACACACAAAGCACACACACAAAAAACCCACATTAACACACACACACACACACACACACACACACTATACACACATTTGGAATGTTTATATCACCATATTAAACAGAAGAAATTATCATAAATAGTAAAATTATGTTAATATGAAATTATATTATTGCTCATACTATTTAAAAGTTTAGTATAAATAAAATAGTCACAATATACTTGGATTCTTATAGATCAACTAAATAGAAAATTAAGAAACAGAAGAGGTGAGAACTTTTGCAAACACGTTTTAAATAATAAACATTTTGAAACATATATATTTTATTTTGACAAAAGATTGATGTTACTGGTATTTTAACTCAAGATTTAGAATATGATAACCAGGTGCTCTATATCTCGCTAGAGATGGCTATATTTCTAATCATTTCACTCTGGATACTTTTATAATAAGGTCTCATCATTTCAAAACCTCTCCTGAATCACAAACCCTTCTTATACTTCCCACCATAGCTAGAAAATGGAAGCCAGAAATCACCATGCCCTGCTCAAATATTTTTTTAATTCAAGTACAAATATTTCCAAAAAGTGACCAGTTAATGAAGCCTTCTGAATAAAGTATGTGCTTCTTGAAAACACAGTAAGGACAAATATGTTTAGAACTATAAGAAATTAAATTTATTTAAATTCACCAATCATATAAAAATTAAGAAAATAATTTTTAAATATTTTAAAAGCAAAATATATGTGTCTAAATAATTTACATGTGTAAAACTCATGCAAAATTAAATTAACTAATCCTATGACTCTGAAAAAAGAATTACTCTAAAGAAACAAAAGAAAATAATTAAGTTCAAAATTTGAAATTTAGAAAATAAAATGAAGTGCATTCTTTAGTTGACTTAAGTAACTATAAGCCCTTGGTATATCAGTTTTATAATAAAAAATGCATGAACAAAGAAAGCAAAAGTACCCATTGATCAAGAGCAACAGCTAAAGTATCAGTATTTCTTTTTTTGAGTGTAGAAGAAAATCGATGGAGGGGATAACAATGTTCTTTCCATTAAAAAAATGTACTCATTACCTTACTTATGTAACTGTAACCCCTTTGTACATTACCTTTACAATAAAATTAAATTGAAATTAAAAATAAACTAAATAATATACCAATTAAGAATTCTTAGAAGCCATTGGTTAAAAACTTTGTAAAATCTGCCCTAAGTACCCAAAGAATATACTTTGATGATACTATTTAAATACTTAAACTTCAGCAGAGAAGCAAAAAGTTTATAAATGTTACAAAGTAAAGTAATAAATCAGAATATATTGCTATTAATAAAAATCATAAGATGAATTTACAGTTGTAGTTAAATATGAAAGAAATGAGAAAAATTGCCATTCGTTTGCAGTTAATAAGTGAGAAAGAATTTTCTAGGTCTTTTAAAATATATCTTAAGATAATGAAGAAACTATTCTGTCACATTATATGATAATCAGATAAAGATGATATTAAACCAAAGAACAGATTCTATTAAGTTTGGGATCTTAATGTATTTACATATTTTGGTTGGGGGTAATTGTGGGGATTTCAACTTGGAGTATTGCTCTTGCTAGGCTGGAGTCATATCAGTGGTTAATTTTAGAATAGGGGTTCCCATTGCATAAGAACATGCACATGAGCTGCACACCAATTTGTCTAGCTGCCTACCTTGGCTGGCCTGGATTCTGCAGTCCTTCCAATCTTAGACTCTAGCTAGTGCAGGATAGTGGAAATGATACAGTGCACCCAGCAATAGATTGAGAAGGAAGTCCACTAAACTTTTGGCTTGGGTTCTGTTCTCAAGCATCCTAAGTAGTTAAGAGTAGAGATGGGAACCCCTGGTGCCAAGCAGTAACAGTATTTTTAAAGCAACTAAACATATATATAAGTTAGGCTTGTGATTACCTCAGGAAAAGAATAAAAGGGCAGTGAAGCACAAAGGACAGTCAGAATTTTAACTAGCTACTCAGAGGCTGAATCAGCTTAGCTAGCTACTCAAGAGGCTGACATCTGAAGACCACTGTTCAAAGCCAGTCCAATCGTGAAAATACATGTGATTATCTCAAAAAAATAAGAAGTGGAGCAGTGGCTCGAGTGGTAGACCACTATCCTTGGGCACAGAAGCTTAGGGATAGTGCCTAGGCACTATCAAGCTTCAGGAATGATGAATACATGCATGAGCACCTGCATATGTGTGTGTGCATACACACGTGTGCGTGAACACACAAACACATCAATGAGACCTTCTTTATTTTTTTTTACCTTGTTGTACCCTATTGCCATGTATTAGCTCACAAATTAACAAAATCAGCTAAGCAGCTATTTACATGTAACTGATCATATTTCTCTAAATTCTATTCTCTTTTAGCAAGCCTGCTTTTATTTGACTCAAAAGTAAATTATTCAGGAGGGAAATTGATCTCCCTCAACTCTGTAGTATTATATGATTGCTTAGGTTCTTCTTAGCTATATGATTTTGTGAAATCCTGCATCAAACAACCTATTTCTTTCATGAGAAGGGAAGCCTCTGTCAAACAATTAATAATAGGTTTTTGTCCTCCTGGCAAGCATCTTTAGTTTTATTATCTTCATATATTTCATGATCTGTCTGTGTATTCCAAAGACTGCTCTGAAAATAAAAAGACCCTTCTCAGCAATTAGCATTCGTATAACATTCATAGGTATGAAGGTGTTTAAATATTACTGAAATTGCCTTGGAATAAATAATGTTCACCTTGACTATCTTGAGAAAGAAGAATTGGTTTCTTAGCACTTAGGTAAGATCGTGAGTCAAAGAAACAAAAGGATAGTTTGGAACAACTCAACACATACATTCAAATGAAACAAAACAACCCAAGAAAACACAAATTAATTCAGTACTTAAAAACTTGCAGGAAATGCAAAGATTTTTATAAAAATCACCTATGATAAGCTTTTCAGAATCCTGACTACATGAGAGCCTACTGTTGTGAGGACAGTGGTTAAAGCCCAGACTGGACAGAAAGATCTGTAAATAATGCCAGGCACCTGTTATTCTAAGTTATTCTAAATTCCAGGAAGAATAACATAAAGTGGATTGAGCCTAAGATCATACACAAGAAGGAAGCCAGATTCTATCTGAAAAATAATCAGGATAATTTAGGGCTGGGGGCATGACAAAGTGGTAAGAACACCCATTTAGGAGACACAAGGCACTCAATGCAAACTCTATTATGGATATTGAAGAAAAAAGCTATGACTTTAAATAATTGGAATGATTGTAAGATTTGAGTATTTCAGTGGAGAAAAAAGCGATGAGAGAGATAGAGTGAACCCTTGTTGTGATCTTTTCTACTTAAGCTATAATGTTTTGTGGTACTCCAGACATAACAGAGTTATCTTGCAAATGAGCATGGATGTGCATTTGGGTGATGGAAATATTCTACTTACACAGGTGTAAATTAGATTTTTTGGCTAGATTGTAGTTCTTGAACTAAGAGCCTTTGTGATGTCCCTGAGCTTTTTCTCTCAAGGCTACCAATCTACTACTTTGAGCCACAGTTCCAATTTGACTTTCTGTCCGTTGTTTGGAGATAGGAGGCTCATAGACTTTCTTGCACAAGATGGCTTCAAACCATGATCGTCAGATCTCATCCTCCTGAGTAACCAGGATTCCAGGCATAAGCTGTCTATTTTTTAAATAATTTAGTAAATCATACAGTTACAGAAATTATAAATTATCATTACAACCTGTGTAATAGATGTGTGTATGTATGTATCAATGCATACAATTAGAAGTATTTTAACGTATCTTTGTATCTACAGTAGATTTATGAAATATCAACCTTTGTTGTAAAATAAAATGGAAACAAAAGTTATTAAGGAGGAAAACAAAGGGAATTGTCACATGTTTCGTGTTGTTGAATGGAATATGAATTGTGAGAATCTGTGGAAAAACCATCTTAATTTAACAAAATGGATAATGGATATTAATTCCAATCTATTTGCCCATATTGTGCATCCTCACACATGAGTGTCAAAATCAAACCACAATTTTTGCTTTTGTATTTAACGCACCTGTTATAATTTAGGGGATTGATGAAGTAATCAAACAAAGATTAAAATAATAGTAAATGAAGCTATGAGTTAGAGCTGAAAATGTTTTTAAATATTATAATAGCTAATTAAATTGAATTTTTCTTACTTTTACTCTATTGTCATGTCCCTCATTCCCACATTCATTCCCACATTAGAAAAGTACATAGAAGATTCTCATTAAATTATGTGTAAAATCATGAAAAAAATGTATTGAAAGAATATTGGCACAGTGTGGTTTTAGCTTATTGAGACCTGTAGGGGGTAGTGTGTTATTGAGGACTTGCAAAATTTTGTGATGGAGATGAAAGGAGGGATGTGCTTATTCTGGAAAATTGGCTAGAGGATTTCTCCCCGAAAAATAGCGACGAATTCTTCCAAAAGATACAGTAAAATCACTTTCACAACCATGTTCACTGCTGCACTATTTACCGTAGCGAAGTTATGAAAACAGCCCAGATGCTTTATGGTGGAGGGATGGTTGGAGAAAGTGGGGCACGTATACACAATTAGATTGCACCCATCCATTATGAAGACTGTTACATAATTTACAAAGAAATAAATAGACCTAAAAATATCTTAAGTAAACTAAGTCAGAGCCAGACACACAAAGGACCCATGTTCTGTCTCATATTTGGAACATAGGACTTTATGCAAGTTTACACAACAGTATTAACCAAAGCATGCTGTTTGCAGAAGAGTATTTTAAAGGTGTAATTTCTTATAAAATTGAACTTTTATTCCAAAAAAATGAATACCAAGAAACTATCATTTGGAAGATATGAGCAGAAGTCAAAGGGAAGGAATAAAGAGAGTTATGGACAAAGAGAGGGAAGGTATAATATTCAATGCAGAAACTAGAAGAAATGAAAGTGGGATGAGGTTTGGAAGGGTGTGGGATAGTTATGTAAAGATCCATTGTACTCATAAACTGATTTGTTGAATGGAAATTCCTTTGTACAACTATTTAATATAAATATAATTAAAAACAATGGAGACGGCGCTGGGAAGGTGGCTCAGTGGAAGAGAGCTTGCCTTGCATGCCTGAGGCCCTGGGTTCGATTCCTCAGCACCACATAAGCCAAAAGTAAAAAGCCGGAAGTGGCACTGTGCTTCAAGTGGTAGAGATCTAAGCTTGAGCTGAAGAGCTGAAGGACAGCGCCCAGGCACAATGTTCAGGCCCCACGACCAGACCCCCCCCCCCCCAGAAAAAAAACAATGGACACATCTTGGTACAGTGATCCACTTGAGCGGAAAAGCACACTAACAGTACCCAAGCGCCACGACCAACCAAAAAAAAAAAATAAAAGGAAATAGATAACTGTAATATGAAAACTCCAAGTTCATAATCAATTTATACCTCCCTGGTGAAAGGAACTGCTAAACTATAACATTCTTGATTGTAGAAATCATATTCTATCCCATGACAATACTGCATTGCCTGGGGATCCTCATCTCTGTTTAACACAGTTATACTGAAAGAATAACCTCCCCAATTCCTGCTGGAAACATACTTCGGGTCTTATAGACCAGTCATTTTACATTGTAGCTCACATAAGTTGTTTACCATTA
Organism: Dipodomys spectabilis; assembly: GCF_019054845.1. Taxonomy (NCBI): domain Eukaryota; kingdom Metazoa; phylum Chordata; class Mammalia; order Rodentia; family Heteromyidae; genus Dipodomys; species Dipodomys spectabilis. The sequence goes on from NW_024871182.1 coordinate 800,562, forward strand.
GAGGTATTTGATTGGTTTTTGTACCAAACATTTTGAGAGAAACGTACTACTTTAAAATGATATTAAAGCAAGACTGATATAAAAATCACCTTTGACCCCAGATAAATATTTTACCTTTCATATACCCTAAAATGCAGTCTTACCTATCATTAATATTAGGAACGAGAGGTTAAAAATCATAGATACTAAGACCGAAGCATGAATTAAAGTCTCTCCAACTTGTGAATACAAGTGGTTTAAAAAGACATCAAAACTACTGCATATGTTTTTTTCAAAATTTCTTGTGATACTGAAGATTCAATCACAACATATTAACACTTGAAAATAACTCATTTTCTTGGGAGTAGGACACACAACACAAGATTAAACCTAATCATTTTCAAATACCTTTACTTTTCTACAAATTCACTCTTATAATTATCAAGATTATAAAACTACCTGAAGTACAGAGGGACAAAGGAAATAATTGAACTGCATCATCTACGTTCAAAAAATTGTTACTACAAAGCAAAGTTATACTAATAATTAGCTTACCAAATTCACTTATATCCTTTAATTCTATTTCATTTATTTTCATAAAAACTTGGTTTTCATAAAATGATGCATAAAAAGCCGATATACCCACTTACATCTTCAAATTTTAACAATATTTATTTCATAAATGTCTATAGCTCTATAGTCAATGAACTGAAATAATACTAAAATATTCAAAGGCTTTTCAGAAATTGCAAGTCTCGCTCTGATTTGTTATTTATATTGGAAAAGATATTCGAAAAGCCTTATTTGTTAAAGTTGTGATAGTTACTCCCACAAAAGAGCCATTAGTGAAGATCCCATTGCATGTACAAAACAAGTTCTAATGCATCCACAATCTGGAGGTGACACATGCTTTTTGTTTGTTTGTTTTTGAAAGGTATATCTAACAATCATATCCACAATGCTGATTTTAAGTCAATATGATGGGATATTCAAACCTAATAAATACAAGGTTGATTATCTGAGTGAGAATAGATATGATGTTACAAAGAAAATTATTTTCAACAGAAATCCAGAAAGAGTTTATCCACCTTGTGTTTCACAGGAATAACCAGAGAGTAATAGCTGTTTGGTCAAGTCAGTCAAACTCACTCCATGAGTATAGCTTAAAAGTATAACCAATTTAAGAGGTCAAATTCATATTTTGTACTGACAGTCATCTTATAGCAATAAAATACTACCTAATCATATCTGTATGTTCTTACCTAATGCATAATAAGAGCTGAAAGTGGTCTCTTTTATCTAACTTAATATTGTATATGCGTTGATTATGATGATGTTATTATTTGACAAATAAAATGTACAGAAGGGTGGCTCCACAGAAATGACATGAAAGAACACTGATAAATAAAAACATTGCAACACAGTTGGCTCTTTTCAGCCTCACCTTGTCCACACTGGCAAGCAACATTGTAAAAGCACACACACATATACACATACACACATGTGTGCACATGTACACACATATACTTGCATGCTAAATTCAGGGTTTAGTACAAAAAAGTACAAATAAAATATTAGTGATTAGGACAAACGTTAATTTGCCTTATTACAAAATAATACACAATCCAGTCACCATGGTTGTTATATTTTACTTGCCTCACCACATGTGACCACTTAATTTATTTTAATTAATTAATTCATTTGTTTGGTGCTAATACTAGGCTTGAACTCAGGGCCTGGCTCTGTCCCAGAATTTGTTGTTTTTTTGTTTTAGTTTTCTCAAGCTTAGAATTTTACTGCTTGTCCCACAGCTCCATTTCTAGCGTTTGCTGGCTACTTTCAAATCAGAATCTAATGGACGTTTTTTTTGCTTGGTCTGGTTTCAAACCACAATCCTCAGATTTCATCTTTCTGATTAGCTAGGATAAACACAGGAGCCACCCGTGTGGCTTCTAGTTTTTCCTCTATAGCTATCTAATGCACATACTTAGAAAGTAATTTATTTTTTTTAATTTAATTTAATTTTATTTGTGAACATACTGTACAGAGGGGTTAAAATTACATGGGCAGGATAATGCGTACATTTCTTACCAAGCATTGCAGCCTCCTCCTTTGGTTTACCCTTCACATCCCTTCACAGCCACCCCCCTCCCCCCCAATCCCAATCCTTCTCTTCCCCCCCCCCTTTCTGACCCCCCCCCCCCCCCCCCCCCGCCGCACCGACGTTGTAAAGCTCGTTTTGGACATGACAACTTGTACTTCTCATTGTTGCAACAGGTCCAACTGTATCCTTAAACCACTGGTATTTCCCCATCTCCTCCACAAGTTATACTGACATCAAATATAGTGAAAGCAGGGGTTATACTTTGGGGGAGGGACGTACAAAGTAACAAAGAGATAATCTTATAAATGCGTTAGAAACACATGCATGAAAGAAAAAAAAATTAAAATACATATCTAAGGGTTCATTTTCCTGACATCACATTATCTGACCTTTTCCGCTTGACTCATACATATACTAGATATTGCAAATAAGGGAAACCATGGGAAATATGTTTCTTTGGGCCTGGCTTACTTCACTTAATATAATTTTTTCCAAGTTTTACCATTTCCTAACAAATGGGGCAATGTCATTCTTTCTGATGGAGGCATAGAATTCCATTGTGTATATATACCACATTTTCTTGATCCATTCATCTACTGAGGGGCATCTGGGTTGGTTCCATATCTTAGCTATGGTAAATAATGCTGCAATAAACATTGTTGTGCTGGTAGTTTTAGTGTGGTCTTCTTTGTAAACATTTGGGTAAATGCCCAAAAGTGGGATTGCTGGGTCATAGGGGAGTTCTATGTGAAGTCTTTTGAGGAACCTCCATACTGCTTTCCAAATTGGCTGAACAAGTTTACATTCCCACCAACAATGAAGTAAGGTTCCTTTCTGTCCACATCCCCTCCAGCATCTGTTGTTAGAGTTCTTGATTTTTGCCGTTCTAACTGGTGTGAGGTGATATCTGAATGTTGTTTTGATTTGCATTTCTTTTATGGCTAGGGATGTTGAACATTTCTTCATGTGTCTGTTGGCTATCCTTCTTTCTTCTTCAGAGAAGTTTCTCTTTAAGTCTTCTGCCCACTTATTTATTGGGCAGTTGTTTCTTTGAGGATTTGTTGTTGGGGGATTTAATTTTTTGAGTTCCAAGTATATTTTAGATATGAGACCCTTGTCCGTTGTATGGCTAGTGAAGATCTTCTCCCAATCCGCAGGCTTTCTATTGATCTTGCTAGCTATGTCATTTGCCCTGCAGAAGCTCTGCAACTTTATGCAATCCCATTTGTCCAAGGTTTCTTTGATTTGTTGTGTTTCCGGGTCTCTATTCAAAAAATTTCGGCCTGAGCCAAGGAGACCTAGGGTTTCTCCTATTCCATCCTGTAATGTTTTCAGAGTGTCTGCTTTGACTTCAAGGTCTTTGATCCATTTGGAGTTGATTCTGGTGCAGGGTGATATATAAGGATCTAGTTTTAGTTTTCTACATGTAGTTAAACACCATTTACTGAAGAGGCTGTCTGTCTTCCATTCTATTGTTTTAGCTCCCTTATCGAAGATTAGATGGCTATAGCTCTGTAGGTTCATTTCTGGGTTTTCAATTCTATTCCATTGGTCCTGAAGTCTGTTCTTATGCCAATACCAAGCTCTTTTTTTTACTATGGCTTTATAGTAGAGTTTGAAATTTGGTATTGATACTCCTCCAGCAGTGTTCTTTCCGTTGAGGAGCGTTTTTGCTATTCGGGGTCTTTTATTGTTCCATATGAATTTTTGGATTGCCTCTTCTATTTCCTTGAAGAATGAGGTTGGAATTTTGATAGGTATTGCATTGAATTTGTAGATAGCCTTGGGAAGTATTGTCATTTTCACGATGTTAATCTTTCCAATCAAGGAGCATGGGAGGCTTTGCCATTTTTTTAGTTCTGTGTTGATTTCCTTTTTCAAGATTTTAAAGTTTTCATCATAGAGGTCCTTCACTTCTTTAGTCAAGTTAATTCCTAGGTATTTTATTTTTTGTGGGGCTATTACAAATGGAGTTACTTTCCTAATTTCAGCCACATTTTTCTCATTGTTCGCATACAGAAAAGCCATTGATTTTTGGGGGTTAATTTTATAACCTGCTACTTTGCCAAAGTTTTGAATCAGCTTGAGTTATTTGGGAGTGGATTCTATGGGATTCTTTAAATACAAGATCATGCCATCTGCACAGATGGAGAGTTTTCTTTTTTCCCTATTTGGATTCCCTTTATGTCTGCATCTTGTCTTATTGCTGTAGCTAGGCCTTCTAATACTACATTGAAGAGAAGTGGAGAGAGTGGGCATCCTTGTCTTGTTCCTGAGTTAAGGGGAAATGGCTTTAGTTTTTCACCATTGAGTATAATGCTGGTTGTAGGTTTGCCATATACAGCCTTTATTGTATTGAGGAATGTTCCATGGATTCCTAATTTTTCCAAAACCTTCATCATGAAGGGGTGTTGGATCTTGTCGAATGCTTTTTCTGCATCTATTGAGATAACCATGTGTTTCTTATTCTTGCTCCTGTTGATGTGATGAATAATATTAATTGATTTGCATATATTGAACCAGCTTTGCATCCCTGAAATGAATCCTGTTTGATCGTGGTGTATGATTTTTTGGATGCATTGTTGAAGTCGATTGGCCAAAATTTTGTTGGGAAGTTTTGCATCAATATTCATCAAAGAAATGGGTCTATAGTTCTCTTTCTTTGATGAGTCCCTGCCTGGTTTTGGGATGAGGGTTATGATAGCTTCATAGAATGTGTTCGGTAGTGAGCTCTCTCTTTCAATTTCATTGAAGAGTTGGAGCAGTATTGGTGTGAGCTCTGCTTTGAAGGCCTTGTAAAATTCCGCTGTAAAACCATCTGGTCCTGGACTTTTCTTACCTGGGAGGTCTCTTATTGCTGTTTCTATTTCAGTGCTTGATATGGGCCTGTTAAGATTGTTAAACTCATCTTGGTTTAGTTTTGGCATGTCAATATTTGCTAGGAAAAGGTCCATTTTTGTCAAGTTCTCAAACTTATTAGCATAAAGTTTTGAGATGTATTCCCTTATAATGTTCTGAATCTTGGTTGTTTCTGTGGTGATGTTTCCATTCTCATCTCTGAGTTTATTAATTTGGGTGTGTTCTCTTCTTTTCCGATAAGATTTGCTAAGGGTCTGTCAATTTTGTTAAGTTTTTCGAAGAACCAACTCTTTGTTTTGTTGATTATTTCTATAGTTTTTTTGGATTCTAATTCATTTAGTTCTGATTTAATTTTGATTATTTCTTTCCGTCTACTGGCTTGGGGTTTATCTTGCTGCTCTTTTTCAAGGAGTTTTAGATGTGTCATTAAATTGTTAGTTTCAGATCTCTCTAATTTGTTGATGTAGGAGCTCAGAGCTATAACCTTGCCTCTGAGTACTGCCTTTGCTGTGTCCCAGAGGAGCTGGTAATTTGAGTGTTCATTTTTGTTGAATAGCATCAACATTTGAATTTCCTTTCTAATCTCTTCCATGACCCATTCATGATTCAGCAGTGTGTTGTTCAGCCTCCATGTGATGCCGGACTTTCTTTGGTGGCTTTTGGTGTTGAGTTCTAATTTTATTCCCTTGTGGTCAGAGAGGATGCAAGGTATAACTTCAATGTTTCTGAATTTGGGCAAGTTTGCTTTGTGGCCTAAAATGTGGTCTATTTTAGAAAACGTTCCATGTGCTGTTGGGAAAAACGTGTATTCTGATGCTGCTGGGTGAAATGTTCGGTAGATGTCTGTTAAGTCTAGTTGATCTATGCAGCTGTTTAGATCTGCGCTTTCTCTGTTGCGATTTTGCCGAGTTGATCTATCTAGTGGGGAGAGTGGTGTGTTAAAATCCTCAACAATTAATGTCTTTGGATCTATATGGGATTTGAGGGAAAGTAGTGTTTCTTTGATAAATTTGGGTGCTCCACTGTTTGGCGAATAGATATTTAGAATTGTAATATCCTCCTAAAGGACAGATCCTTTAATTAGTATGTAGCGACCTTCTTTATCTCTTCTCAACAATTTTAATTTGAAGTCTATTTTATCTGATATTAGGATTGCAACTCCCTCCTGTTTATGGGGGTCGTTTGCTTGGTAGATTTTGTTCCAGCCTTTAACACTGAAAATGTGTTTGTTTTTACGGGCAAGATGTGACTCCTGCAGGCAGCAGATATAAGGGTCTTGTTTTTTAATCCAACTAGACAGTCTATGTCGCTTAATTGGAGAGTTAAGTCCGTTAACTTTAATAGATAGGACTGAGAGGTATTTGGGAGTTCCTGCCATGTTATCCGCTTTCTTGGGTGCTGTAAAAACTGGGTTCTTCCTATGGTTCTTGGATTCTCAGTTTGGGTGCAGTTTCTTGGCCTTTATTGCGGTCTTGTTGGTTTTCTATGTGTAGGACATCTTTAAGAATCTTTTGTAGGGCTGGTTTGGTGGAGATGTATTGTTTCAATTTTTCTTTGCTATGGAAGGAGAGTTTAGCTGGGTACAGTATTCTTGGTTGATAGTTGTTTGTTTTTAGGGCATGGCATACATCATTGCAGGCTCTTCTTGCTTTGATTTTCTCTGCTGAGAAATCTGAGGTGATTCTAATTGGTTTCCTTTTATAGGTGATTACCCTTTTCTCCTTGACAGCTTTAAGGATCTTTTCCTTGGTCTGAGTTGATCCTGTGTGGATTATAATGTGACGGTGGGATGTCCTATTCTGGTCTGGTCTATTTGGGGTTCTAAAAGCTTCTTGTATATGAATAGGCCTATCTTTTTGTATGTTTGGGAAGTTCTCTGCTAGGATCCTGTTAAACAAATTTCCTAGACCATTAACTTCTGTTTCTAGGTGCTCCTCTACACCCATTATCCTTAGATTAGGCCTTCTGATGGTGTCTTCCAGGTGTTGGATAGATCTATCATATTTCTTGGACTTGTCTTGTATGGTTGTATGTTCTTTCTCTATAATATCTTGGCTGCCTTCAATCCCTGAGATTTGATCTTCTGCATGGTCTAACCTGCTGTCAATACTCTCTACTTTGTTTTTTTTATCTCGTTTCCTTCTAATTGGTCAGCTTTGGTGGCTTCACTTTCTTTGTTGAAGCTCTGTTTTAGGTCTTGTATGAATTTCTTTACTTCCTTAATTTGGTGTTCAGTGTTTGTTCTCAAATCACTTAGTTGATTGGTTATGGTTTCTTTGGACTCCCATTCCTTCTGTTGGGTTCCATTCAGCATTCCCTTTGTGGTCTCCCTGACTTCCTTCAGCTCTTTGTTAATGGATTCCATGAATGCCTTTAGTGATCTTTGTGTATTCTCTACCTGGTCTCTCAATTCCTGTATTACTCTTTGATTAGCTTCCTCCAGTTCATGGGATTCCTGTAGTTCTCTTTCCTCCTGTTCGTGGGATTCCTGTAGTTCTCTTTGAGTATTCTCAAGTTGTTCATGCAAATCCTGTATCAGTTTTTGAGTAGCTTCTTCACGCTTATGATATTCCTGTATAAGCTTTTGGGATGCCGCCTCTCTCTCCCTTTCATGCTCATACAGAGTCCTTTGTAGGTTGTCAAACTTCTCATTTATCATGTTTGCCAGAGCTATTTGGGAACTCTCCTCTGGATTATTCATTATCTGTTCTGACCCCTGATTATCAAGATTGGGAATTGAGATATCCGGATTTGCCATTTTTCTTGTGTTTTTCCGGCTTACTCTGCCCATTTGAGATGAAAATAGCACCAGTTTTGTGCTAGAACATTATCTTAAGGCAACCATCAATCAAAGTTTGCATTTGTACAGTCAATAGTCTACAGATACAATCTAGTTCAACAGATACATCTATTCCACATCAAACTACTATATGTTAATGGACTTCGAACCGCAGAGAAGAATTTGGAAAACCAGAAATTCTTAGGGTTAGGGAGAGATGTGGGTAAAAAATAGGAATAGATTAGTGTGGGGAGGCACAGGGAGAGTTAACTATGTCCTAATCCCAATGCAGGAAATAGGTTGGGTAGGATGCAAGTATAGAGAGAGAGAAAAAGAAGAAAGGGAAAGGGAAATGAAAAGAGACCAGAAAAAATTAGAAACGTAAAAATTAATATTATTATGGAGTATAAAAGACCATCTATTTAGAGAGGTATGTGAGTATATTACGAGAAGGGAAGGGACATAGTGGAGAAGTGAAAAACTTAAAAAAATGCTTAAAATATTATATAGGTATAAAGAGGTAGTACTGCTATTAAGGAATTTAAGTCTCAGAGGTTTTGAATTGAGTAATATATTTGTGGATTAAGTGTGTACACAATGGGGGATAGGGTCTACTAGTTAACTACGGGTTTATCTGAGGATGTGCAGGACAAGAGTTAAGTCACATAAAGCAGATCAAAAGAGAGGAAAAGGTGGAAAGGATAAGAAAGGGAGAAAAAAAGACCAGAAGTTCAGTAGAGATAGACAAAAAACAAAAAGATAGTAAAGAAAGAAAGAAAAAGAGAAAGAAGACAAGAAAAGAAAGGAAAACGCACATTCACGTATTCCTAAAATAAAAATATAAGAGGAAAAAAAGTTCCTGGAAAACAATTATTTTTTCAAAAAAGGCAAAAATTAAAGATTAATAAAATTTTTAGAAAAGGGAAAAAAAATTTTGTATATATATAAGGTACCAAAAAAAAAAAATAAGAAAAGAAAAAAAAAAAGAAAAGAAGAAGAAAAAAAAAAAAGTTCTTTGATTTTTTTTTTTTTTATTTTTTTGGGAGGGGTGGGAAGAATCCTGTATCTCCCTTTTGTCTCTAACCAGCCTCTTGTTGGAGTCTCGGGTCAGCCTGAGGTCCTCTGGCTTGACTGGTTTCTTAAGTCAGTTTGTTTGAATAGGCAGAAAAATGCTCTGCTTTACCCAAGATTTTGAGATCCCCCTCCCAGATTAGTTTAATGGGAGGGTGATCTGCTTTGAGAATCACAAAAGAGGGGGATGTAGTGGTGAGGCTAGGTTCTGGGTAGAGTTGAGGCCTTTCAACAATCTGTAGCTTTTCCCTAGGACTATTTTGTGAAAAAACTCACAGAGCCAGCCTGAAGCCATTCTCAGGGTTTCTGTTTTTCAATTGATTGTTGAGGCTGCTAGAGGGAGGGGCAGCCTCTGGCTCTGGTTACCCAGTGAGGAAAGCCACTCCAATGGCTGGCACCTGAGCTGGGTCACTTTTCCCTGGATGGAACTGAGTCTGGCAGGTCACTTCGCCGTTAAGTTCTTGTGACCTGCTAAATGACTCGTTTTATTCCAAGGCCTGAGTTGGAGCTGGCAGCTCCTCCGAGCTTTGTTGTTATCCAAGATGGAGATCACCGGTGCTCGGGGGGAAGGGTGGCCTTCCCTCCTCTGCTGCCTGAGAAGGAGTGAGGATGTCGGGCTTCTACTTATGCCGAGTCTTGTATCTTGGGTCGTTTCTGGTCTGCAAAATGCAGGATGAAGATGTCCGCTTCTTGCTTGTGTTGAGTAGAATCCGCTCGCTCCTTCGTCCCGGACTCTCTGTGTGAGCGCTCAGGTATGGTCCTGGCTGCAGTCTCCGCCGGGACCCTGCCGCTGCCGCTACGGCGGCTGCTGGCAAGGGCTCAGATGTGTCTTCTTGCCTTGGCTTTCCCTCTCTTGTCTAACTCTCTGTCCTGTGATGGCACACTTGGTGTGATTCTCTGTCTTGGGACTGTTCACTGGAACTGTAAAACTGCTTTCTATGTGAGAGCTTGTTCAGATTCCAGCTTCTCCTCCGCCATCTTCCCGGAACCCCTTTCAGAAAGTAATTTAAAACTTAGAATATAGAAGCAAGTTGTACAGTGATGATATTGTCCTGTCAGAAATTTAAGCTAGTAAATTTCTTCTTAAAACCATAAACAAAAATACCATGATATAATATAAGAGAACTCACTATTGAACATATGAGCTTTAAGAGCTTTCTAATAGATCCATTATTTGTTACCCAACATTAGAAAAAAACTGTATAATGCAGTAGCAAAATAGAAGTCCTTTGTAGGAATACATAATTACCTTGTTTTTAAAGACACTTGTTTTCATCTAAAAAGGTAGGCCTGTCTATTGTTTTCATGTGGTTTTGATGATTGAAGTTGCTTAATGAGAAGTCAAAGTGCATTGTTAATCCTTTGCTATCAATTAAATCTCATCTTTTCGTCTTGGAACATATAATGATTAAAGCAATAGTTCAGGAATTAATCCTTGATACCATTTTCCACAAAGTTTTGTCCCAGATACAATTGGCCTGCCTTCTCTAGCTGCTTTCCTAGCCTGGAACTATTCCTTCACTCTACAGTAAAAGTGTGATTCAACTGATTTCAGGCCTATCTGTTACTAGAATTATCAGGGATTTAGATTTTTCTCTGTAATTTTGTCAAAGCTATGTCTCTTTATGAAGGCTATTAAAATGCATGTACTAATTTCAATAAATACATAAATTCTATTTCCATCTCTTTTAAAAAATGAAATTGTTTTCTCTATAAATTGATCAGAGGCATGGATTTTGTGGCTAGCTAGGTCATTGCACATCTGTCTCTCTCTTCCTCTCTCCTTTTCATGGTTCTCATACATAATATGACTGCTCCATAATTATCCTAACTTATTTTGCTTTTATATTTTTGGTTGCATCATTTCACTTTCTGTTCTGCCATTTCCCAAATCATTTACATAGAAGGCATTATTTCATATTTTCTCATTCCTAGAATAAGCTGCACATCAAGACACCACTGGTCCTCATTTTCAGTCTGTTCCTTTGAATATGGAGGAAAACCTTTCCTCTGCTCTCTATCAATTCCCTACTCTCCAGTTAGAATAATTTCGAATAGTAAAATTGGTAAAAGAGAAAAAAATCATGGTGAAATAGAAGATGTAGAAAATTCACTGGATTTTTCTGACCAGTTCAACCAACATGAACTTTTGGGGAATACATGTGCACCTCATTCCCACTGGTACTCAATGTGTCTGGTTAGGCAATTCTGATGAAGACAAGGAACAAAATGAAAAAGTGAGGAATGGTATCATTTGCAAAGAAATGGAGAAATATTCAAGCAAATATTTGTTTGGGCTGCTGAAAATAATCAGCTTACTACAGTGCAGAGACTACTTTCCAAAAAGGCCACTCGTGAATACTAGGAATGATGATGAGTATACCTCTCTTCATCGGGAAGACTACAGTGGACACTTAGACATTGTCCATGAGTTGGTGGCTCAAGGTAGATACTCATTCAATTACTGTGAATGGCTGGACACCACTGCACAGTGCTTATATGTGGAATAATACCAGAGTGGCTTCTTTCTTAGTTCATCATGATGCAGCTACCAATGCTAAAACTAAAGTCCTCTAGACCCTCTTGCATCTTGCTGCTTGGAATAGAAATAGCAGATATGCTGGATCTCCTTCTATTGAAGCATTATGTCAAACCCGGTCTGAAGAACCACTTGGATGAAACTGCATTTAATATTGCCAAAAGGAAAAATATGTATCACTACCTCTTTGAAGTTGTGGAAGGCTGTAAAAATTGTTCTCCTATGTCATAATGATTTGGTTAAGTTTCTTAAATTTCAAAAATGCCAATCCATCTTCGTGTCTGTACAAAATATTTTCACAATACAGAGAAACGGCAATATCTTACTTTAAAAATTCATGGATTCCATGATATCCTTCAAGTGAATTGCCTGACTTTGATGTCAAAATGTATTCAAGAGTTGTTTGTATACATCTATAATGATTTCTGCAGGGCTTGTGATTTTTTAAATCAGAAATCATTTTAAATTATCTGTTGAAATGAGTAGTGCAGAAACTAAAAATATTTATGGTGCTTGTATGAAAAAATTATTTTTTAAAATAATCTGTATTTTGTTTGTATAATGTCCATAATCTATTTAATTCTCTCCTAGATATAATACTTTAAATTCTACATTGTTTTATTATATATATAGGTTCATTAATAAATGTGTTATTTCAGATAGCATTCCATATAGAAAAAGTTTAAGATTCCTTTTTTTCCTAGTTCCTTATAGCATTTTATTTATTTTGGGATAAAAAGACAGTTATCTAATTTCAGTAGTTTTGTAAAGATTATGCTATGTAAAGGCCTTTCTAAGGTGAGGATTTAATGCACTGATGTCAAACTAATTTTCAGTTCAATGAATTACATGTATTGTTACATTTGAATTTTTTAATTTTTTTATTGTGAAAATACTGTACAGAGGGGTTACAATTACATGGGCAAGATAATGAGTACATTTCTTATCAAGTACTGTAGCCTCCTCATTTGTTTCCCCTTCCCATCCATTCCCATCCTTCCCCCGCCCCCCACTCAATCCTCGCCGCTACTCCCCCCCACACCAAAGATGTCAAGTTCATTTTTCGACATAACGACTTGTATTTTTGTAATCAATTTTTAATAACTGTTTTTCATTTCTTGCATCTGAAGAATGAAAAATATGGAATACTTCACAAATTTTCATATCATCCTTGTGCAAGTGCCATGATAATCTCTATATTGTTGTCATTTGGCTAAACATGCTACTGAAGCATGTAGTATCCTGTAAATTTAAGTAGTTAATGATACAATCTTTATACAGGCATATATCCTTGGTTGACTGTTTGTAACTAGGAAACCTTACTGCTCCTAAAAATGCTATTGATCTTACTTCTCTAAAATTCTGTGTATATTGGAAAAAACTTATATTGTTTGGTCGATTGCTCACATTTGCAATTTTTTTGTCAATGACTATTTTAAGTCTTTTTCATCTTAAATTTGATCATACATTGAAGCCTTTATAGCTAGGTTCAAAGGTGATGGCTTTTCAAGTACTTATTTATCAACTGAGTTAGCTTTGTGGAGCTAATGGATTCAAAGTAAGCCTTGCTTAAGATCTACTTCTAAACTTCTGCAGCTCAAAAATTCCTAAATGAGGTCTTAGTGGCACAAATGTCTACCTGACCCTTTACCCTTGCTCCATTTAGGAACAGACAAACCAGAATATCTTACCCTGATAGCATAGATTTTCTTATTGGAACAAAACTAATCTTAGATAAAAGGGATCATAGAGAAACAGTTAAGACAGAATCGTTTAGACTAGAAGGTATTTTATCAAAATATAATTGATTTTTATACCTAAACTTTCAAAAGTAGCTAAAGCCAAGAAGGTGAAAAAATTTTTCACATGCATGATTACCTAATGTCCTGGCCAGTCTACCATCCAACCAGGCAGGAATTTACACTACTGCCTTTCTTTCACCAAATATTTTTATAGTTACAAGAGAAGTCTATATCTTTCTCCTCGATAATAGGGCTTAAATTGCTAATGTTTTAATCACAGTGTTTCCTCTTGTCTCTAGGCTGTAAATCTACAAATGGTAAAGCTTTAGGTCCAATTCTACCAAACACTGAGGTAGAAATAATGGAATAATACTTTAAAACATAGTTGCCTTTGATACCCTAACCACAGCAGAGCATTGCAAAACATGTGCCTTTTTCTTATATTATATATAGTTATATATTTTATATTTATACGTGCTGATATTTTATTTCACACAGTGAAACTTACTAGAATTGATCATTTGACAAATAAATAGATATTTATTACAATAAATGTATTGGAATATAAATAATAAGGTTTAGAATTTACATTAGAATATAAAAAGTATCAATGCAATGTCTTCGGTATAAACTTGTGATGTGTTCTAAGTGTTCTAGATCTTCTGAATTCACATTGTAAAAAAAAAATTGTTGTTTTCCTCTATTCTATAGGGGATTTTACTCTTCTGCTCTGTTTATTGTTCTAACTCACTGGATCCAAAATGTTTTCTCCATATTTCTGAAGCATTCCTACTGATTATACCCAAATTTTGCTGATATGATATCTAAAATGTATCGTTCTTCAGCAGGACCCACGGGTCCTAGGATCCCAGGCCCCAGTTATCCGCTTCATCAGATAACAAGAGCAAGATTTCTCACCTAGGCTCATGAAGCATGCCAAAAGAAAGTAATTGAAAATCCATCTCAATTCCTTATGACACTGGAATTAGCAGTAAACAATTGTGAAATGCAATGCAACTTAAAATGAAAGATGAAATAACAAAATCTGAGAGAAAGTACAGTAATTCAAACTTTCAGTTTACAAATGACCAGCCCATATGAGTGACCAAGATCACAAATGTCACAAAATTATTTTTCACACCCCTCTTATAATGATTACTCAAAGATTTCAGTCCAGCATAAGTAGTCCAAAAAATAGTTCCTAGAACGATAGATCCATAATTGGTCTACCAAGGCCAGGAAAACTTGACTTAGAGGTCAAATATAATTCACAAACACATTAATTGAGAAGATAGTTAATGCTTCAAAATACTGGTAGTTCAGTAAAACTTGGTTCTGTAGAATAAAAATGTTATCATTCTCAAAACAATGATAACCTACATTTAATCTCCTGAAAACAAATTCCTGTTCAAATGATCTTTTAAAAATCACATTCACCAAAATATCATTTGACAAGTAGATGATAGTGACATTACAAATTTTTCAAGTTTAAGGTGCAAGTTACAATTGAGTTGATTTATTTACCCAGCACTAATGCCAAACAGGTTCAACCATTCATTAAAGTGTAGAACTAGTGCCACCCACCATTTGTGTTGTTCAGTAGATGCCTTCCAGAAATGTGTCACATAGAACAACCTCCCATAATTCAAACCCAATCACTAGCTAATAAAGAAAGTTTCATCACTTAATAAGGTATATTTTAAAAAGACACAAATAGCTGCCTTATCATATGTTGTTTTATGTTTTCCCTATCTGTCTATCATAGTAATAAATATGACTTAAAGTCATGAATATGGGTACTCATCAGAGATGTGACAAACATAAAGTCTGTCTTCTATTTCTACCATATTCCTGTATTGTAGTAAAACGTAGTCTTCTTTTTTCCAAAACTTATAGGTATAGAAAATATTATCCCATGTAAAATAAAATAATCACAAACGTTTTACAAAGCCATTTATAAAATTTGTTAGTTAAGAATATATTCTAAGCCATTTTTAAACTTTCTTGTTGACTAAAGATTAATCTTCCAACTGGATGAGAATAAAATCATGTCTAGGTGCTTCATGTCTCCAGTCTTGCAAATTGTTTTTGCAGATGAATGAATTATGGAACTATAAGCTGATATCAGTACAAGTATATGCAGGACTGAAACTCCATGGAATGTATATAAACCTTTCAAAATATTAACAATTTAACAGAATGACTTTCAGGAAGTTGAAACCAGAGAGGAATAATAGTAAAGACATAGAATGAATGAAAAATGGAACAAGGGGCAAGTACAGCTAGAATACTCAATGTACACATGTGATAAAGGAAGTGGTAAATCTGAAATAAATCTTGGAGAAGGGGTTAGTTGAGAATGATAGAAGGAGTCACTCTGATCGAGGAGCATTGGACAATTAGATGGACATATTTATTGTAATACACTTGCACAACCTTTTGAAATTTAGTTAAAAAACACAACAAAAAACAAAAACACACAAAATTACAACCAAACAGCAATCTCTAGAGAGGATGAATATGACCTCTCAAAATTTTAAATAGTTAATGAAGAGTAGTCTTGGGAAAAGCAAACAAAGCTGTTCCAAGAGGGCAGTTTGGGTAGCAGAGAATTTTGAACAGATTTAAATAGATTGTCTAAGATTATGAATCACCTACATCTGCTGCAAATATTTTCTTCTGTGAGTTCTCTTTGTCTGCAATGGATACTCCAGTCCTCAGCCACACTTGATAGCTTGTGAAGATAGAATGGAAGAAACAAGGTCAAGAACCCATTACTCCACTGGTGACAGAAGAGTCCTTTATGTTTTCGCTCCTCTCTCTTCGTTACTCTTTCTTCATACTTTTAAGTCAAGTGATTTTGAATCATATCTTTCATTCTTTGTTCTGGCAAAGTAATTAGCCAAACTAATTTACTATTATTTGCCATTTTTTTCTGCCATGCTCTTTACTTGTCCAAGAGAGTACATTAAACTTCACCCTTGCATTTGTTTGACACGAAAACCCAACGTCTATGTTAATGAGGACAAACTCTAATGTAAAACTTTGTCTCCGAAAAACCATTCCAAGAAGCTGTCATCACAAATACTTAGCTATACTTTTTTTCTTTTACCTTGAAAGTCTTCTTGTGTCTAAAGTGCCACCAAAATAAGTACTCCACTACTTTTTGGTTCAGTCACTTCTAACCTCAAAGGTATATTTTGCTAACAAGATGCTTAGAGGAAACCGTAGTATACTCCACTTTTATGTTCTCTCTTAAGATTCTCCTTAGATACCATATCATGATCAGTGAAGTTATTCTTTGAAAAATTATTTCAATAGATTATTTTTTTCTTGGTCTTGCATTTGCTCAGCAAGATGTATGGAATAGAATAGAGTTAAATTATCCATACCTTGGGTGACAGTGTCTGTTACAAAGGACAATGCTTCTATGTCCTAATTCTATATCCTCCTCTTAGCTCTTGTCTGATTTCCAATTAAGCACAGCTTCTTGGCTTCAAGTCCAGTGAAGCTGAAAGACTATAAGATCTCCTCCCCACCCCGCCCCACTACATCTTCATGGTTTCTCTTTTAATCCTCTTTTAAATTGCCTCATTTGGACGTAGAATTTATTTTCCTGTCTTCATTCAATCTGTTCTGTATTGTAGTGAGCCAAATAGGCTCTGTAAAATCACTTTAGGTAGGAAAAATATTAAGACAATCTATATCAAAAATTTTGGCCTCCCTCCACTGCTGAAGTCAATGCTTAGATAGGGCTTCTAAGAACATTGTTTTCTTACCCTTTCAATTTTCTCAATTCTTTTCTGATCCCAAACTTTTTGGCTTATGTAATAAGAGAAGTCTTCACTACCTCATGTTAATAAGGATATTATTTTTTGTGAGCTACTTAGAAATGTGTAATCATTGGAGTATCCAATCAGATTTTTTACGGCGTTTCAGTGCTTCACGTGCAAAGACATTGTGGAAAGTGTTACAAACAGAAAAGTGTGAACCCAATACCTTCTTTCATTTTGGAGGGCACTTTCTCCCTAAATATTTTGACCCAAATTATCTTTTTCAAAGAATAATTTTGGTAATTAAAGGTCAATTCACAAATTTTGATGTCTTTTTTTTTTTTAAGAATTTGAATTTCACACAGTGAGAGTATATTTCCTGGATAAGGACAATTCTCAAGGGAACCTACAGGATTTACAGTAAAGTTTCTGAAGTTTGTATGTTTAGTGTGAAAATGAGCTATCTTTACCCACATTGCTCCCTCTCAACTAAGTCTCCATAGCTTTCTTTACATGAAAGTCTATTTTGCCCAGGAAATTTTCTTAATAGTCTAAGTTGTTAAAAATTTTGAACAATCAAAATATACCTGTCATAATTTTTAAACTCTTTTGAAATTCCTTTATAATAATCACGTTTTCTCAATCCTAATTCAACCTTTACCATCAAAAACAGTAACATGTTGTTTATATGATATAGAGTCCATGCAACTATTATTTTCCAGTGGCTTTATATGTATATATGAACATAGAAGCTGATGCTGAGCAAAATGAACTCCAAGACATGGAAACAGAGATTTTTTTTGCAGTTGTTTTTAATGTACTATGTGATTTCTATTTTCTTTGGGTTTTTTCCCCTATGGTTTGTCCCCGGCTGTATTTGATTTTGGTACCCTGTGTATTGTGTATACATTTACTTAATTAGAGAAGTGAAGAGGAAAAACAAAGTGGCGAGACAAAGGACAAAGGGCAAGACAATGCAATAGCAATACTCACAAGACAATATGTTGGAAATGTACATTACAACTTGTGAGGAGTATTGAGGTGAAAGAAAACTGTGAGAAAAATGAAAGAGGGTGTAACAAGTAGGAAAAGTTATATATTCACTACCTTACAATTACTATAACCCCATTGTACATCAATTTGATAATAAAATTAAATTAAAAATAAGCTGCACAAAAGATAATTTCACTGTATTGTTATAGTAAATATTATTCTTTATTTTATGTAGTAACTTTTTAAAAAATCAATACTATTTGTCATCTAATTTGAATAGATTACTCATTTTTTATCAGAGAGTCATCAACTTGAATGTTATCCAACTAGACAATATTTTCACACTAAACTTGCCAATATTTTGAGAAAAGAATAAATTTAGTACTTTCTCATACTAAAACCGAAAACAGTTTAATTCTATGGAAACCCATAACTTTAAAAGTAAATAAGTTGTTAAGAGGACAGAATATATGTGTTCCTCAAAATTCCTATGACTAATAACTACTCATTTTCTGAACAATCCATACCTGAGAAATTCAAAACAGTACCTGTTTGCATGTTATGTAATTTTGCAATAGATGCAGTTTCCAATGGAGTGTTACAGATTGAGAAGTCAACAGAAAACTAGCCACATTTCTGGTAGAGGATAAAATTATGAAGCATCTGTAATTAATTCTTCAAGAGTAAGGAAATTTTATCAGAGTAAGCTAATATTTCTATGACCATCAATCCCAAGATTTATGCCATAAAGTCATCCTAGTACAATAGTTTCCAAGTTGTAAAGTGCACCTTAAAATTCCCTTAGTTCACATCATGAATAGCTTATCTCTATTGTGAAAAAATACTACACCTTTGATAATGTGATGCTCTCTTTGTTCTGGAAAGAATATTACAATAAACTGGGTTGCATCATTTTTCCCCCAGTGAGATTCTTGAGATCAGAATACTTGCAAATGTTATTTATATTTATGCTTTTTTAAACTATCACAGATATTCAGGATGCTAAGGTCAGAAGATTATGGTTCAAATCTCCAATAAACTCTGAAAAAGTCAGACACAATTGGCACTGAGACTGAAGTGGTAGCGAATCAGCCTTGAGAATAAACAGGCTTAGAGACAGTATCCAGGCCCAGATTTCAAGCCCTAGGACAAACCAATAATACAAAAACAAACCCCAAATATAGCATTTTTCTCATTGTATACAGAGGCACGTAATTAAGGAAATTGCTTCCTGTGATACATATAGGTGGAAGAAAGAAGATGTCACAATTATTCTCTTCAATGTCATAAAAAATCCGCAAAAATTTCAATTTTTCTATATTTATAAATTAATATCGATTTGTTGCCAACTCTGTCTAGATTATTTACATTATCATTTTATACATGAACTGTTGGAATTATCTATTAACTAAGATCTAATTATAACTCTCTTGAAAGCATATTCTAGGCAAATAGAATGCCAGAATAATTTGTGAATTTGTCAATTAAACCCTCTACTTAAAAAGAATTTTGTAGTATCCTATGAAATATGAAATTACATACAAAATTAAAATATTTATGTTAACTCTAAATTTTAATTTAGCAAGATCTACAAAGTCCTGCATTAGTCCTGAACTTTGCTATTTCTCTAGGCTTAAGATTTTGTAATCCTTCCTCATTTCTTTGGAATCCAACAGAATGATGCTTACTTACTTTTTTTTAAATTTTGGGTGGGAATCATGAGCCATTTTGAATCTAGGAATGTTCTGTAATGAAGAGAGCACTTAAAACACAACTGAAGATTATATACGAGTTGCATTTCAATAGGAAACGACTTCTCAAAACATAATGACAAAATTAGCCCAAACTTGCAACTGTGTATTCCTTTCTTGTTGTTTGGTTTGTTTAATTAGACAAAATTATACTACTTGGTCCAGGGAAGGTATCACTATTTCATTCCACTCTCTAATCTCCTGCCTTAGTCTGAGTGCTAGAATTCCAGGCTTGTATCATATTGCCCTGCCATGGTTTGTTGGTTTATTTAATCTAGACATAGACTAGCAATTCTGAATTTCTCCAATGATATTATCCACTAGACTGACTGCTCAGAGTGTTTATGTACTATTTTCAAAGATCTTCTAACATTTGACACAGGATATGATCATTTTCATATGCACCTGCTGGGATCTCTGATTCATTTGATCCCTTTAATAATAGTTACTTGACTCTCTTACTATGTCTCGTCCCTACCTATGTAATAGTCTCAAACATTTTTGAAAAAAGTTCACTTGAGTACTTTCTAATATTAAAATTTATCTCTTAATTCTTACTCAGGACATATTTTCTATTGCTTTTTAAAAAAAATTCTATGTATTATAAGAGTTGTTTCATTTGTGTATTTGTGTGTGCTCATATAAGTGCCTCTTTGTGTATGTGTATGTTTGTATGTATGTATGCAAAAGCCTAAAGCTCTTATTCATCAATCTTGCTCATGACTGGTATTCCATCACCTTATACATTCTTCCAATCCAGGTTTTGGCTGGTAGTGTGGCAAAGACTGTTCTGCCCAGGATGCATGCAAACTGAACTTCCCAGACTCCTTTACATTCTTAGGTTTTATTTCTGCAGAAGTATCAACTTTTAAACTACAAACATTTTTGTGAGTGAAAAGTCTAAGCTCTAGCCCAGATTTTTAAGTCAAAAATTCATGTAAAGTTAGATGAACATACACATTGCATATGCTGAGTGCACACTGTTAGAAATGTGATCTTAAGTCGGGTGGTGGAGAGATCTGGGAATTGGGGTTAAAATCCAAACCAGGTAGGAAAGTCCCAGAGACTCTTTTCTCTAAATAACTACAAGAAAACTGGAAGTGGCACTGTGGCTCAAGTGGTAGAGCTGCAGCCTTGAGCTGAATAGCAGAGGGATAGCGCCCAGGCCCAGAGTTCAAGTGCCAAGACCAACAACAACAACAAAATGCAAGTAAAGAAAAAGAAATGTGATCTTAGCCACTAGTTCATTGCTAGTATAATCCCTGCTCTCTCAAGATGGACTTTTTATTCCAGTTAAGTCCGTGCCCTTATATTTGACTTGCATTGGAACCAGAATTATTCTTCCATTCTACTTTTTAAAAATTTGTGCGATTAGCAAGCGTGATTTAGAAAGGGAAAGGCCTCATACTTCATGTTCCACTTAGGAACACTCCCATAAATCTACATACTGGACTTGGCCTTATTGTTTCGATGTTGTCTTACTTGTAGTCTTCTATATTGTATTGAACCCTTATACTTAAACACAGAACTTCTCTTTCTCCTATTATTGCAAATGTTTCGCTTACTGTTAACTCATGTGCAGGAGGGAAATAATGCACAGCACATACACTCACAAAAATAATGATCTGAGGACCTTCTTCCCATTTAAAATTTGGCTTAATTTGCAGAGCAATTATGAAGTTTGAACTAAATGTACTCATGGATAACGTATTTATAAGCAATATAAATTTTATATTTTATCTTTACTAAGTTGTTTCTGAAACACCTGTTACCTTATGTCCAAAAGCGTTCTTGTGTTATTTCAATGAAGCCAGAAAACATTCATTAGACCTCAAGAAGCACCAACGATTGTTACTGGACATTGTGGAAACTGATCCCAGGAGAAGAATTGAACATAGAGGAATGATAAAGTTCAAATTAAATTGTGCTTTCCTTTTCACTGTACAAGAAAAGAATCCCAAGGCTTGAATGAAACTCTGTCCCTTACTTTTTCCAGTGTGTTTTTTATTCATATAAACTTGTCTGTAAACTTCTAGTTGAGAGTATTACAAAGGATAATAATGTGCCATGTGAAGGCCAGCATAGAATAAAAGGAATAAATGTTGTTGTTTTTTAGTTAGTTTGTATTTTATTTTTGCCAAATGTGGGGCCTAAACTCTGGGCCTGGGCGCTCTTCTTCAGCTCTTCAGCTCAAGGACAGTGCTCTACCACTTGAACCACAGCACCATTTCTGACATTTTCTGTTTATGTGTTACTGAGAAATCAGGGACTCAAGCATGCAAAGCAAGCACTCTACCACTGAGCCACATTACCGGCCCTTAATAACATTGGTTTAAAATTGTTCTACTGCAAAGAAACAAAGACATGGAGGTTTTAAAGTGTCTTATGGATGAATATTTCACCCCTGAGATGATTCTCTTTTTGCAGGAGACAGTTATCAATTCCTTTAGTCTGATCCTAAGTTCTCCATAGCAATAAGGATTCCAAAAAAGCAGGATCCTGTGAGTATGATCAGCACAAACAGCCTCTTTTCAGACCAGTACTCCTTTCAGGAGAGTCCTAAAGAAATATATGGGGGTTGTTTTTGTTTGCTTGTTTGTTTAGTTTGTCCTGGTTCTGGGGCTTGAACCCAGAGGCTGGACCCTGTCCCTGAACATTTGTCTTTCTTGCCCACCTATCCTCAAAGCTAGTACTCTACTGCTTGAGCCAAAACTCCACTTTAGGCTTTTTTAGTGTTTATTTACAGATAAGATTTTGACAGACTTTCCTGCCAGGGTTGGCTTTGAACTTAAATAGTACGAAAGCCAAGTGATATCAACAATATGGCTTCGCTTTTGAAAAAAGAAATATTAGATGAAGTTTCTTATAAAGCTAATATTAGACAATTTTTAAAAGAAGAGAATATGCCCAGCAAAGAAGCCATAACTTAATTCAGCAAAAGTAGGTGCACTGAATCATTTTGGAATTATTTTTTATGGTTGGAAAGATTACTATTGACCTTGTCATTCCTTTTGGGGAAACTGAAAGTCATATTTGCACTTTTTTTGTTGGTCATGGTGCTTTCACTCTGATCCTGTGCGCTGTCACCTCTTCATCTGAAGTTGAGCACTCTACCAATTTAGCTAAAGCACCACTCCCGGGTTTCCTGTGATTAATTGAGGATAAGGGTCTCATGGACTTTCCTGATAAGGCTTGCTTTGAACTACAATCCTCTGGTCTCATCCTTCTGAGCAGCTAGGATTATAGGCTTGAGCTACCAGCACCTGGCTCATATTTGCATTTATGTGTACTTAATGATACTATGTAGACAGAGAATGGAAATTTGAACCAAATGATGACATTGCAGCTTTTAAGAAAAATTGGGGTAGGAATAAATAGGTCCTCATTTTTCCATGTTGTTATATTAGTGACTCATGAGCTATGGGACTCTTACATTATTATCCTCTGCCATCTGTGTAGGTGTTATTTAGTATTAGGCAATATTCATAGAGTAATACAGAAAGACTGAGATTTTTAGAAAGCAAAGGAGATCAGGTATGAAAGAACAGCATAGAAGGAGATACATTTATCACACTGAGATTAAAAACTAGCCTAAGAGATTTACAATGTCAAAGGCAATGAGGAACGAGCCTAGTTGACAACTAGTTCTTCAATAACCAAAAGTATTTCCCTAGAACATTTTCTGGTATATGTTAGTTACTATCATTTATTCCTTCCATCTGGAGTTATTCCTTCTCTTCTATCACACTGTTAATTAGCCTCTGCCATTTTGGTGCCATGACTGACCAAAAAGATTTCCAAATCTCACTTAGACTAGCCTTCTCTGTGATTATCAGTGACCACTCAAAAGCTTGGAATCTTTGAATTTCCAGAATTCATCTTCACTTGACATCTAAGTACATTCTTGGCATTAACTGCAGTGATCTAATGAACAAAACATTTTTTTCAACACAGTATCCTAATATAGGCAAAATGCATGAATTAGGGACTATTGTCAGGTATCAGTATTGAAGGAGCAATTATATATTGCAAGTATAGTATGTGTTCTTTATTTTGCATTTACTGATTTGTTTTGTTTTTGACAGTACAGGGGGCTTAAACTCAGGGCTAGGGAATTATTCCTGAGCTTTTTTTTCCCTCAAGGCTACCACTCTATCACTTGGGGCACAGCACCACTTTCAGTGTTTTTCTGTGAGGAATTGAACGCAGGGGTTCATGCATGCTAGGCAATCACCACACCATGAAGTCACAGTCTCAGAGCCCTAAATGACTTTCTTAAGATGGCATTACATTTTCATTCCATAACTATATATCATAATTTTGGCCAGGTGCTAGAAAAAAACATACAAAACAACACTAAGTCTAGTAAGGCTGGATGGACAATGAATAACCGTCATGGTCTAGCCAGGACACAGAGGAGCTTACTTCATGGAGCTGGTTCAACAGGCTGAGCAAAACAGCTCCTAACGCACAGCCTACTTCCAGAATGAGAGGGCCACCTTGGGTTCCAGCCACGTGGGGATGCTGGGCCACCTCTTCCAGCATGCATAAAACAGTTCCTGAGAGAGAGAGAGAAAGAAAGCCAGAATTACACTTAAGCTGGGTGCCCATGGTTCAGACCTCTAATCCTAACTACACAGGAGGCTGAGTTATGAGGATCATGGTTCACAGCCAGCCCGGACAGGAATGTCTGTGAGACTCTTATCTCCAAAGAAGCACCAAAAAACTAGAAGCGGTGCTGTGGCTTAAGTAGTAGAGTGCTAACCTTGAGATGAGGAACTCAGGGACAGCGCCTTGGACCAGAGTTCAAGCCCCACGACTGACAAGAATTGGACTTCTCACCACAAGAAGTGGACTGAATAGCACCCATTGTCCTAGGGAGCATGGCAGAGAAGTCAGGCCGAACTTCCGGTGAACTGGAGGCAATGAGTATGTCAACTGGTTTCTCCTTGCCTCAGTATCCCCAGCTGCAAAACTGAACACAGTGAAGGATCCCCTTCCTCATGGGGATAAGGTAAGGATGATAGAGATCCATGTTTTGTTTCATAATCCCTCACCTGTTCCACGATTAATATCAAGCCACACCTGAGCCTTTTCCAGGTATCTTCCTTTCATTTGCTCACAGGATTGCCAAGAACCGTATCTGATGGCTGCTCCCTCTGTGCCCTGTGATAGAGATCCCTCTGTATAAATCCCTTGCTTCCTCACAACTGTCCCAAGAGGAGACTGAGGTCCAATAGTTGAAGCCTAAGCCAGGGCTTAGCCTGTGGTCAAGAATTGGCTGCCATGAACTAAGAGTTTGAGGTAATCCATCTAAACCGATGACTGAACATGGTGCTACATGTCTACTATCCCAACTACCGTGGACCAGGCCTGGTTGAGCATGCCTGTCACAGATAGGAAGATCATGATCCAGCCCAGCCTGACCATATATTTAGTCTCTATCTTGGAAATGCCCAAGACAGAAAGGCTTGGCTCACATGGTGGAAGACCTGACTGGCCAGCCTAAAGCCTTGAGTTCAAACCTTAATATACCAAACAGAATCCGAGGCCCGGTGCCAGAGGCTCATGCCTATAATCCTAGCTACTCAGAAGTCTGAGATCTGAAGATCACAGGTCAAGATTTAAAATAAGGTTGGCCTCATCCATCAGACATCATGATGAGAAGACCTGGAGTCTGACCTATGCTGGTGCACTCCATACTCTCAGGGTGCACATCCTTACTAAGTGCTGGCCACGCACTCTGTCCCCCTGGGAAACTACCTCCTGTCGGACCCACCCCCAGGTCCTCCCAAGCTCCCCCTGCCACCAACCAGGCCCAAGGGAGTAGACAGCTCCAGGGCACACAAATCCCTTGGTCTTGTAACTTAAGTGTGATGAGTTCCCTTCAAGCACCTTACCCTTCCAGGCCCCTAGACCTCAGCCGTGAAGCCCATGCACCCACCACAAAGATAGCAGGAAGAGTTACCAAAGGGTCCGACCATCTTTGTTGCAACCCACTTCTACACCCACACAAATCCAGACTGGTGACAGAAGACTCATCCATGCAGCACCTGAAATTTGCCAAATGATCACTCACCTGAGCACTGTCAGGATGTACAAGTAGAAAGATGATCTCTCTCTCTTTCCCTCTCTCTCTCTCCCTCCCTCTCTCTCTCTCTCTCTAATGCACACACACACACACACACACACACACACACACACACACACACACACACACACGACTCAGATCAGTGCCTCTGTTGTTCCTCATCTGGGACAATGTACAAGGTGGAGCATTGAGGTTCCCTTGAGAGAACCAAGGGCTCCCACCCAAGGGGAGCACCACTCAAATAATGCAGCACCACCCCGCCTCTCCCTTTCTCCAGGGCCAGATCCTTCCCCTTGGGAACAACCAGCCTTGACTCCACATTCACCAAAACCTAGGCCAGGATGCTGGGTGAAGGAGTCCTGAGACAAGTGTCTCCTCAGAACCTGGGAAAGGAAACTAGCAGAGGGTCATGGTGACCTCAGAGGGATGTCTGGCCAGGGGTGGGGGCAGTGTTGGGGAAATGGATGGAGTCCTAAGGCTACATACATCGACATACTCCTTACTTCTAGCCTACATGTTTCAGGGCTAATTGGTGGATTCTTGGGGAGGACGAGGAGACCAAATGGACCAAGAACACCAGCACATGCTGGCAGAGCTTGGAAAGGTGATGACCCTGTGAGAACTTTTTACAGCTGAGGCGTAGGGGAACAGGCCGGGTGTATGTGTGGGGGGGGGGGGGGTTAGGGGGGTTGGGGGTATTCCTCCCAGATTTTCACCTTCTGCTTTGACCCCCAGCGCCCTTCACCTCTCTCTGGGCTTTACTGGGACCCTTTTCAGGTGAAAGGATGACCAAGCACAGAAGACAAAGGCTCACACAGCTGGGGGGGGGGGGCTATCTTCTGCATCCAAAAACCCCCATGCCCAGAAAAAAGGAAAAGACCAGAGAAAGCAGGTGTGGAGGTGCTGTTCCCCACCTTTGATTAAAGCCACCAAGTTCCCACTAGGGAGAGAAAGGGTGCAGATGCATGGCTCTGTGGCTCCCATTGCTCCCTGCCAGGGACAATGTGGTGCCCCCTCTTCATCCATCACTGCATCTGCCCTTGTCCTGGGACAATGGCCGCTGGGATGGGGGTGGGTTCCCCGGGTTGACACCCACCCCCTATCCTTGGGGCACATTAGTGGCAGAGCCCTGGCTGGACTGTGGGGTGTGAGGGAACTGCAAGTCTGGGAACTGGGGAGTGCCAGGTACAGGTGTCGCAGGGTGCAAGCCCACTTGGCGGTCACTCACCTGTGCTGCTGGTAGAAGTTGTTGGCGGATGCTCTTTGTGGCATGAGCAGCAATGGAGGGGGCGTTGCAGACACTCAGGTCCAGAGCAGAGGACCAGGGGCCAGGACCAGGTCACGGCTGCAAGCCTGCAAGCAGCTTGATACCACCTGACGTTTGAAATGCAGTGCCTTGGAAGAAGCAGGGGAGGGGGTTGGGAAGCAGGAGGGCACATCAATTTCCTACTCCAAAGTAGCTTCAAATCTCTTGCTAACTACTCAGCCACCTAAACCTTCTTCAACTGCTGGTAGTGGTGACAACAAACCAAGGGAATGCCGGGGGGTACAGGGCAGCATGGAATGTGGGCGTGGCCACCTTTCTTGTATTCCATTGGTCAGAAAGAAACATTAAATAATGGGGGTGTGGCCAGAATCCTGTGACGCAGGCAGTATGGGCAGAGTTAAGAGGACAGCAACTCCCCCAGCCACTTTCCCATTGAACTATGTCCAATTCATTTAGGGACAAGAGGGTGACCTGCTTTAGCCAGATGGCTGCACAGATTCTTGTGTATGTCTATTTGTTGCCAGTCCCAAACCTTGAACTCAGGATCTGGGCACAGTCCATGAGCTGCTTTTGCTCAAGGCTAGCCTTCTACCACAAGAGCTACACGGCTCTACTTCTGGCTTAGTTGGCACTGAAGTTGGACAGGTGTCTCAAGGACTTTCCTACTTAGGATGACTTTGATCCTCCCATCACAGCCTTGTAATTAACAAGGAGGATTGCTGAGAGCCACTAGTGCCTGCCTCATCATTGGTCTTGCTGATGTTCTTGGACAGAACGGTGAGTTCCCTATCCTCTGGTTTAAGCGGTGGGAGCTGGAGCCCACAGTTCGAATACTGGTCCTGCTACCTCCAAATGGCAGGAGATCCTAAGAAATTCATTCCTATCCATATGATTACCAATGGAATGAGATTAATGTCATGAATGAATGAGCAGTTGTTGAATGATAAAATTATACACAATTATATTATAGGACACTGATTGATTTTAATTAATACTTTATTAAGCATTTAAACTATCACATTCATTAAATGGAGGCATAATGAAATACCTAAGAATTGGACCTCACATACTATAAAGGTACCATTTTTTCTGCGAAGACTGGGATTGGAACTCATGGACTGGGTAACTCTGTTGCACTGTGTGGGAAGCGAAAGATTTCCTCCTTGAAGTCAAGAAATTTCAGTCTATTCCTTAGGCCTGAAATTGATACCCACCACTAGAAAACATCCTACTCATGTACAATTTACATATATGATTTATATTTATATACATATGTTGACTCCATATTGCATTCCATGGAGTTATTCATTTTATTTTTTGTTTTAATCATGTATTGACCATTTATTTTATTGACTATCATGACACATAGAACAATTTTACATTGATTACATAGGACATAGGTCTGCATATGTATTCCACTTCATACCTGACACCCAGAAGATTCACAGTAAAGGAAAACTTGTCACCATCAGCTTCTTACTCCACAATTCATTGTTTGGGAGTGCTGGCATCTGAACTTATGGCCTACAAGGACAAATTCATGAATGGGTGAGTGTCAACACGCCATCCTGGGGCAAATTTAGCTGACAGTCAGTTCCTAGGACCTGAGATCGAGCCCCAGGGTTTGACAAAATAAGAACAGATTGACACACAGATGGCAGTATACCAATAAATACATATCTCTATAGCATGCCAGAGATGTCTGTCCATTATTCACTTATATAGACTACATTTGTACCAATTCTTGGGTATTTATTATGCCTCCATGTAATTATTGTTATTGTTTTCATCCTTAAACTATTAATGAAATCAATCAGTGTCTTGAAATTATTGTGTTGCTGTAAGTAATAGTATTCTTTTAGTGCTTCATAATATTAAATACAATCAATCAGCCTCCTGAAATTATGCTGTCTAATTTTATAGAAGCATTATTTACAATCAACTCATTCAATCGTGACATTGATAACATTCCATTGTTATTCCTATGGATGGGAACAAGTCTCTTAGTATCTCCTGCTATTGGTTGTGTCAGGACAGGGATTCGAAATCAGGGCCTACATTGCCACGTGGTCTTATCCTTCCTCGGTATTCTGACAGCCTTCAGCAATGCAAAGTGAAGTACCCTTTGCAACAGTGTCATTCAGACCCAGGAGGGTCACCGTGCAAAGGAAGAAAACATAAAAAGCTATCTCACAGCATTTTTCTGTGCATTTTTTCCCTGCAAGGCCTGGGGGTTTAGGATTCCAGGAGCAGCTGTGGGCCCAGTGGCTCCATCCCAGCCTTGAGTGAACAAAGCTGAGGCAGAGTTGCTATGACCTGAGTTCAAGTGCCATGCTGAGCATAAAATAAAATAAAATGAAAAATAAAATATAAATTAGCTCCCTGGCTTGAAATTCGCGCTATTTATTCTGCCTGGTTTTGGATTTGAACTCAGAGTCTGGGTACATCTGCAGCACTGTGGATGAAGGGGAATCTTACCATATTGAAGATAAGAAAGTCAGGCCTGTTCATTAGGCCCGAATTCAAGCCCCTGCCCTGGAAAACATACTATTTATATACATTGTAAAGATAGGATTTATACTTACCTATAGATGTTCAGTCCATACATGTTTGGTGTGGTTGTTCCTTGTAATTTTTATTCTTTTATTTACCATTAATTTTATTTACTATGATGACACCCACTCCGTTTATTACATTGATGATATACTATCACATAACATCTAGATTTGTAGGCATGTTCTCCATCCTGCCTAACACCCAGGACTCTCAGAAAAGGAAAATAATTTTCACACTCACTTTCTTATTTCATGATCCACTTGTTGGTAGTCCTGGGATCTGTCTCAGGGCCTATCAGGACCAATTGGTGAATAGGTCAAGGTGAACAAACCAGCCTGTGAGCAAGTAAGGAGCTAGGCCATTCCCAGGATCTGACATTGATGCTCAGGATGCCCCATGATAGTCATAAATTCATTATATAAACATAGGATCTATATTTACATACATGTGTGGACAGCATCTTGCATTCGGTGCACTTCTTATTTTGTGACTAATTCATGGAGGTATTGTGAATTTTACTGAGTATGGTGACAGGTATAACTGTGCTGACATGGATAACAACCTGTTACTATGGTTATAGGGTTGCCTATGAATTCTCCATCCTTGTTGAGACCCCGGATTTTCACAGGAGAGGAAAACATGTGCAACGATTGCCTTCTGACATAAGGATGCATCTTTTGTCAGTGCTGGGATTTTAACACAAGTCTGGGTAGCTCTGTGGCACAGTGGGGGAAGGGGAATCTCACCATCCTTAAAGACTAGAATGTCAGTCCCAGGCCAGGGCCTAATTTGAAGCCCCAGCACTGGACAAAATAATAAGCCCATCTTTTCTAAACATAAGATCTCTCTTTACCTACAGGTGTCGTATGCATCTTGCATTCAGTGTAGTTTTTTTTTTATTTATTTATTTATGGATATATTGTGTATATTATTGAGTATGGTGACAGATATAACATGCTGACCTGGACAACCTATTTCTATGGCTATAGAGTTGCCTATATAGCATTCTCCATCCTCTCTGAGACCCAGGACTTTCACAGGAGAGGAAACCAGGTAGATCGATTGGATTCTCACATAAGGATGAAACTTTTGGCTGTGCTAGGATTTGAACTCAAGGCCTAGCAGACCCAATTGGTGAAAGAGTCATGGTGAGCACACCAGCCTGTGAGCCACTAAGGAGCTAGGCCATTCCCTGGACCTGAGATCCAGCCCTGGTGGGGGACAATATAGTCATAAATTCCTAATTAAACCAAGAATCTATATTTCCATACAGGAGTGGACAGCATCTTGCATTTGGTGTAGTCATTCTCTTTACTTTGTCTCTTAATAATTGATGTATTGTGTATTTTCTTGAGCATCAGACGACAGATAAAACTGTGGCCACCTGGATGACAACCTAGTCCCATAAGTATTGAGTTGCTTATACATTCTCCATTCTAGTTGAAACCCAGAACTTGCACAGCACAGGAAAACAGGTGCAATAACTCACTTCTCACATCAGGGTGAATTTTTGGCAGTGCTTGGATTCACACTAGGGGCCTAGGAGGCCCAACTGCCCAATAAGTCCACGTGAGCACACCAGATTGTGAACCACTAAGGAGCTGGGCTGTTCCCAGGAACTGAGATCGAGCCTTAGGGAGGCCACAAGAGTCCTCAATTCATCATTGAAACATGGGATGTATATTCACATCTGTGTTTAGACTGCATCATGCATTTAGAGTAGTTATTCGATATTTTGTATGCTATTCATGGATATATTGTGTATTTTCTTGAGTATATGATGACAGTTATAACTCGGCTGATGTGGATGACACCCTATTCCCATGGCCACAGGGTGGCCCATGCATTCTCCATCTTAGCTGAGACCCAGGACTTAAACAGGAAAGGAAAACAGGTGCAACGATTGGCTTCTGACATCAGTATGAATCTTTTGGCAGGCTGGGATCTGAACTCGGTGCCTAGCAAGCCCAGTTGGCAAATGGGTCCATATGAGCACAGCACCCTGTGAACCTCCAAGGAGCTAGGCCATTCCTAGGACCTGAGAACGAGTCCCCGGGGAGGGGGAAGGAGGAGCACAATAGTCATCCATTCATAAACTGAAGGTAGTATGCAAATAAGTACATATTTGTATAGAGTAGGAGAGAAGGCAACCTGTGATGGAATCCAATCTACCGTGTGACTACCAATTTTTGGATCTTTCCTGATGCCTCCATTTCATGACTGTGATGATTATTGTCATGCTTCATCAACTCTTCATTACATATAACTGATACCCCATGAGTCTTACCTATCATTTCCTACTCCCATCATGCACAAACTACTCATTCAAGGATGATATCAATTGCACCCATGACACTTCTTAAGTCCAGAAACAAGAATCTCAGCATCTCCTGCAATTCCCTCCTCCTAGGGGGGCTGAATTCAAGCCTCAGTCCTGGAAAATGTACTCATTATATACATTTTAAAGAAAGGATTTCTCCTTCCATACAGATGTTCAGTCCATAACGTGTTTTATTTCTTGTTTTATTCATTTATTTACCATTTATTTTATTTTCTAATAACACCTATACCATTTATTATATTGTTTAAATCCTATCACATAGCATCTAGATTTGTAGATGTGTTCTCCATCATGCCTGGTATTGCTAGGATCTGAACACAGGGCCTAGCAGGCCGAATTCATGAATGGGTGAGTCTGAGCCTGGCATCCTCTGGCCAATGTAGTTGTCAGGTGGTTAATAGGAGCTGAGTATGAGCCCCAGGTTTGGCCAAAACAGCAATAAATAGATAGGCAGACGATGGTATTGAAAAAATAAACATTGATAAAGAGTGCCAGAGCCTTCTATGACTGAATGACACCTACTACGTTCCTACCAACTATTAGGTATTAAAGGAATTATTATTAAAGGAATATTATTCTTTTCATGTTCAATAAACTATTAATATCAATCAGCATCCTAGGATTATTGCATCCAATTTTAGACTCAACTGTTGCATGAATTACTCTTTCAATTGGTATTCGTATGCATAGGAACAAGTCTCTTGCTATCTCCTGCCATTGGTAGGGGTCAGGACCGGGTTTGAACTGGGAGCCTATGTTGACAGGTTGGCCTATGGTTTCCCTGATAGCCCGCCAGTTTTCGGCAATGGCAGGTCAGCTCCACTTCGCAACCATGTAATTAAGACCCAGGATAGTCACCTTGCAAAGAAAAAAAATCGTAAAACCCTCCAGCCCTCTGCAGCTCACCACTTTTTGTGCTTTCCAGCTATTTTTTCTTCCTGCAAGCCCTCTGGGGCTAGGATCCCCCGATCTAATATGGGTCCAGATGCTGCACCCCAGCCTAGGGTGATCAAAGCTAAGGCAGAGTTGTCACAACCTGAGTTCAAGCCCCATGGTTGGCCAAAAAAAAAAAGAACAAATAAAAATTAATTAATTACTTAATTAAATTAAAAAAATAAAACTCACTTGTTTGGAATTTCTGCCAGTTTTCTTTCCTAGCCTGGGACTTGAACTCAGGGTCTTGGTAAATCTGTAGCAATGTGTGGGAAGGTGCAGCTTGAATTCCAACCCTGTGCCAAGCCAAATATTAAAAAATAAGTCACTGACCTGGGCAGGGGGAGTAGTTGTGGAGATGGGAGAGAAGGTATGGTAGGGGGGAAACAAAGGAGGAGGCAACAATGCTCAATAGGAAATGTACTCATTACCTTGCTCATGTAACTGTAACCCCTCTGTACAACATTTTAACAATAAAAATGTACAATAAAAAGAAACAATGTAGTTCTCAGAGAAGCACTTTAGGGGTAAAGGAAGGATCTCTGAATAGCTGTACAAAATTCTCTACTACATTTTTGTTTAATGTTCAGTATGAAACTGAATAAACATAACTGCTTTGATTAAAAAAATTAAGTCTCAGTCTTGGAACTGGGGCCAGTATTTCTGCCATTGCTGGGATTTGATCTCACTGTCCAGTTAACTCTTTTGCACCATGGGTGAAGGTGAATCTCACTGTCCTTCAGGAAAAGAAATTAAGGCTAGAGTTCCCAGTGCCCGAATGAAGGCCCTGCAGTGGAAAAACTATTTCTATACATGTGTAATATATGATATATACTTACATATGTATGTTTATTACATATTATGATTACTATTGATTTTGTATTTTATATTTATTT
Organism: Dipodomys spectabilis; assembly: GCF_019054845.1. Lineage (NCBI taxonomy): Eukaryota > Metazoa > Chordata > Mammalia > Rodentia > Heteromyidae > Dipodomys > Dipodomys spectabilis. Next base: position 834,236 of record NW_024871182.1, read on the forward strand.
GATTCATTTATTGTTTATTGTATTTAGTATTATCATATATGCATATAGATCCATACATATAACTACATATTTTATAGAATGAGACAGATGTCTACATATAATTAAATTATGTATGCATCATGTGTTACTACCAATTATTATGTATTTACTTATGTCCCCATGCAATTTTTGTTCTGTTAGTCCTTAATAAAATATTAACCTTAATGCAGTCCTATAGTTATTATATTTAATTTTATCCTACAATTATTCACTACTAATTCAATTTGTTTATCATTTACTGTAGTGATAATTTTTCCACCTAGTTCATTTATTACATTTATGACATCCTCTTACATAGCATATAGATTTGCATATGAATTATACATCCTACCTGACACTGAGCACTTTCAAAGAAAAAGAAAACATGTGTCACGCTCAGCTTCTCACTCCATGATTACCTTTTGGGCAGTTCTGGGATCTAAACTCTGGGCCTACAAGGTTCAATTCACGAATGGGTGACTGTCAGCACAGCAGCCTCTAGCCAATTCATCTGCCAGGCAGTTCCCAGGCCCTGAGATCAAGCCTCATATGTTGACTCCATATTGCGTTTAGTGTATTCATTTTATTTTTTGTATTATTTATTTATCTACCATTTATTTTATTGACTGCATTTACGCATGGAATATTTATTACATTTATTACATAAGGCATAGATTTGCCTGTGTATGAAACTTCACACCTGACACCCAGGCCTTTCACACAAAAGGAAATCATGTGTCCCTATGGGCTTCTTAATCCACGATTCCATTTTTGTGAGGGCTGGCATCTGAACTTACAGCCTACAAGGTCCAACTCATAAGTCGGTGAGTGTCAGCACGTCAGCCTGGAGCGTATGGAACTGACAAGCAGATCCCAGCATCTGAGATCGAGCCCCAGGGGTTCACAAAATAAGAACAGATTGACATGCAAATGGTAGTACACAAATAAATATAGATCTTTATAGTGCCAGAGATGTTTATACATTATTCAGTTATATATGCTAAATTTCTACCAATTCGTGAGTATTCATTATGACTCCATGTAATTAATATTATTGTTTTCATCCTTAATGAATTATTAATTAAATCAACCACTGTCTTGAAATTATTGTGTCCATGTAATTAATTGTATTCTTTTAATGTGTCAAAAATATTAATTAAAATCCATCGGCCACCTAAAATCACTCTAATTTTATAGTAGTATCATTCAGGAAGTACTAATTCAACCTTGACATTCAAAACCTTCCATTGGTATTCCTATGAATATGAACGAGACTCTTAGAATGTCTTGCCATTGGTAGGGCTCAGAACTGGGCTTTGAACTCAGGGCCTATGTTGCCATGTTGGCCTATGGCTTCCCTGGTAGCCCGCCAGCTTTCAGCAAGCCACCTTAAGAACATTTTTCAGCTGTGTCATTCAGATTCAGATCCAGGATGGTCACCTTGCAAAGAAAACAAATGTAAAACCCTCAGCCATCTGCAAGTTGAACGGTTTTATTCTGTATTGATTTATTTACTTTTTTCCTGTTAACCTTTGGGGCCTAGGAACCCAGGTTTGGTTGTGGATCCAGTGGCTACACCCCAAGCTAGAGCGATAGAAGCTGAGCCAGAGTTGCCACGACCTGGGTTCAAGCCTGTGGCAAAATAAAAATACATACATACATACATACATACATACATACATACACATTTACCCTACAAATATTTAAAAAATCATGAGGCTCCTTGGCTTGGAATTCATGCCATTTTTTTCTGGCAGGCCTGGGATTTGCACTCAGGATCTGGGTAAATCTACAGCACTATGGGAGAAGGGCAAGCTCACTGTGTTGGAAGACAAGAAAGTCAGGCCTGTTCCCAGGGCCTGAATTCAACCCTAGCACTCAAAAAAATAATATTTGTATACATTTTAAATACGTGACTTATATTTACTTACAATTGTTTACTGAAGGGACTGGGAAGGTGACTCAGTGGTAGAGCACTTGCCTTGAATACCTGAGGCCCTCAGCACCACATAAACAAAAAGAAAAAAGCCGGAAGTGGCACTGTGGCTCAAGTGGTACAGTGCTAGCCTTGAGCTGAAGAGCTGAGGGACAGTGCCCAGGCCCAGAGTTCAGGCCCCACTACCAGACCCAAAAACAAATGTTTACTGCATATTGCAGTTAGTGTAGTTAATCATTTTATTTTGTTTTTAATTATTTGTTAAGTATTTTAGTGAGTATGATTACACATATAACATTTTTTACATCCTACCACATAGGACATAGATTTGCATATATATTGTACATCATACTTGAGACCCAGGACTTTCACCAGTAAGGAAAAGATGTGGGACAATTGGCTTCTTCCACCAGGATTAAGTTTTTGGCAATTCTGTGATTTGAACTCAGGGCCTAGAAGGCCCACTTCATAAATGGGTCAATGTTAGCATACCAGTATGATGCAAGTGAAGTTGTCGGGCAAATTTGAGGACCCAAGTTCACGTCCTAGAAGTGGCCAATATATAAACAGATGTGTAGACTGAAGTGTGTGTGTGAAATTACATATGTATATGCATCTATCAATAAATGTATACAGAGACAGACATTTATGTACTTTCTAGTGTATAACTCCATATAAAGTGTGATGTCTATATTGTATCTATCTATCTATCTATCTATCTATCTATCTATCTATCTATCTATCTATCTATCTATCTATCTATCTATCTATCTATATTCTATTACTACCAATTATTTGGTATAAAATTATGCTTCCATTAATTAATCACAGTAGAAGACTTCATAAAGTATTAATTAAATTAATCAATGATCTATATTTATTGTGTACAATCTTATACTAGAATGACTTGCTAATTAGTGATTCAATCAGTACATGTCAACATTCTATTAATGTTCTTATAGATAGGAACGAGTTTCCTAGGATATTCAGCCATGTGTAGGTGGCAATCCCAGGATTGAACTAAGGGCCTCTGTGCCTGGATTGGGCTCAGGCTTCATTGAGGGCCCCCCAGCCTTCGGCTATGCAAGGTCATGTAAAATTTTCAAGCCTATTCACTGTCACCCAGGATGGTTAAAGTGCAAAGGAAACAAAAGTAATACTGTTGTGTAAAACTTCCTCGTTTATTCATCCTCCATTTTTGTTGGTTTGATTTTTTTTGCCAGTGATGGGAGTTGAACTCGGGTTCTAGCATCCCTGGGTCATTTGTGAGTATAAAAGCTGCACCCCAGCTTAGGGTAATCAAAGCTGAGGCATAGTTAGGACAACCTAATTTCAAGACCCATGCCTGCCCCCCCCAAAAATATTAACACATTGACTTGGAATTTGGACCATTTTATCTGCCATACCTTGGATTTGAACTCAGGGGCTAGGTAACTCTATTGTGATCTGGGTGTATATATATATATATGTATATATATATATGTATATGTATATATATGTATGTATATATATGTATGTATATATATGTATGTATATATATGTATGTATATATATATATGTGTGTGTGTATATATATGTATGTATATATGTATATATATTTGTATATATGTAGATATTACATATCGTACCTAGGACACAAGATTTTCACAGAAAGGAAAACAGTTCAACATTGGCTTCTTACTCCACCTATTGACTTTGGCACTGCTGGGATTTGAACTCAGGGCCTGGAATGCCAAATTCATCAGGTGGTCAGTAAGCACAGCAGCCCCAAAAAAATTTACTGCCAGGCAGTTCCCAGGACCTGACTTCTAACCCAAGGAGTAGCCAATATATAAATAGATAGGTGTGTAAATTGCTGCAAATATATATTTGTGTGTATATATATATATATATATATATATATGTGGAGAGATAGAGAGAGAGAGAGAGGGCTGGGGAGAGAGAGATTTATAGGTTTATTCGATTGTATATTTAAATATATAAAAATATTTATAGAATGCGAGATGTCTACATATTAAATTACATGTAACATATTACTAATAATTAATAGGTATTGAATTATGCCTCCACTTAATGATGTATCATGTTTTAAGGCACAATAAAGTGCTTCCTTGAGCAAACGGAGCTCAGAGACAATGTCTAGGTTCACAGTTCAAGACTCAGGACCTGCCGCAAAAAAAAGAGCCAGTAACTCCATGTATCTGTGTATATATGCAAGTATTGCTATTGGTGAACATCCAGAGTCACTATGAAGAAAGGAACCCAGCTAGGAAAACTGCTTTAAATAGAATGATTTCATAGCACAGCTTTCAATACAGTGCATGTTCCAGAACTCCCCTCAGTGTTTCCAGTGTAACCTGAGGGTTTCTGCACACCTCAGGCTACTGGAGGAAATCTGTTCATTGTTGGAACAGGCAAACAAATTAGTGAGGATGAGTGTGGGTGGGCTCTAATGGCCAGGAGAAACAGGCTTCCTTTTATCCCAAACTATCTCTCTCCCCAGTGCTCTGTTTTAACAGGAAGTCTTCATTTGTGCCACCTCCTGTGACAAGCCAAGTTCCCTGTACTCATCCTGTCTGTTACACTATGTTCCAATGTTGAGACAAACTGCTACAATTAATTAAAGAGTCCTTCTGGCAGACATCTAGGGCCATGAATCTAATTAAATGATTCATAATTGGCAGTGTTGCCTCCCTAGGTTTCCGGAAGCTTGCTAAATCTAAGCACTTGTGCAAAATCACAATGCTTCCTGTCATCTAGGGCTGGTGAAGCTCATCAGGATTCGAAACTTTTGACCTCTCCTAGTTGGGTCCTCGGTGGGTGCCTAGGTTTTGGGTTGAACACAGGGCGAAGGTGCTGGCCATGAGTTCAGAGCAGAAGCTCAGTGCTTTCCCATTTGGTATCACAGCTTCACTTCTGGTGTGTGTGTGTGTGTGTGTGTGTGTGTGTGTGTGTGTGTGTGTGTGTGTGTTTGTGTGTGTATGTGTGTTGTGTGTGTAAATACACCAGTCCTGAAGGACTCAGGACCTGACCACTGTACCTGATTTTCTCCTGTACAAGACAGCACTCTACAACTTGAGCCACAGAGCACTTCAGATTTTTTTTTCTAGTGATGGAGTACACACGGTTTCATGCATGCAAAGCACTCTACCGCTAAGACATATTCCCAGCACTCCACTTCAGGTTTCTTTTTTCTTATAAGTTGGAGGAGTTGAAGTCTGGGCCTAGGTGCTGTCTCTGAGCTTATCAGCTCAAGTCTAGAGCTCTACCACTTGTGCTAAAGAGCCCCTTCAGATTTCTGGTGGTTCATTGGAGATAACCATCTCAAGGAATTTCCTGCTCAGGCTGGCTTTGGACTGTGATCCTCAGCGCTCAGCCTCCTGAGTAGCTAGGATGACAGGCACGAGTCACCGGTACCCAGCTTCCACTTCAAGTTTCTAAGTGGTGAATAGAAGATAATAGTCTCATGGGACCTTTTATGTCTGGGATAGTTTGGAACCCAGATCATCAGATTTCAGCTTCCTGAGTAGGCAGGATGACAGACATCAGCTAAAGACACCTAAGCTCTGACACTTTACTGCAAGGGATCGTTGGCTCCACATGGTAGAGTGTTAGCCATGAGCCTAAGATGAAAATCAGCGCCTAGACTCTGAGTTCAAGGTACATGATGGAGAAAACTAAACCAAAATAATTGCCTGCTGGAGACAACTCACTAGATTTCAGTACATACATCATTTTGGCCCTGACATGGGGGTGTATCTGAGCCTCAACTTTCCCATCTGCACAATCATCTTCAAGTGGAGCTCTTACAAGGACCAGATGAAAGAATGTACCCCATGAAGGACTAGGCACACAACAACTCACGAAGAACTCATCACATAGCTGTATCCCACATGCTGTCATTAGAATTAGGATGCTTTCATCAGTATCACCATTCTTTCAGGAACAAACCACAAACCTCACAAAGTTCACATCTAATGATTTAGAGGGGTGGGTATTTTTTGGTGGGGGGAGTCAGCCACGTGGATTGCACTCAGAGGTTGGGGGTACTATCCTAAGATCTTGAGCTCAAGCCTAGAGCTCTGCCACTTTGAGCCACAGGTCAGAGTTTCCCAGACTTCATGCCAGGGCTGAGTTCTAAACCCACCAGTGTCAGATCTCCGCTCCCGAGTACCTTGGATGACAGGAGTGAGTGAGCCAGCAGCATCGGTTTCAGTGGAGCTGGGTTGCAGTGGTTTACCTCTGGCTAAGTTGGGTTACATGTCACACGTCAACACCAGACTCCCAGCTTGTTCTGTGATGAGTTATTTGCAGCCTATCCTTATATTATTGCAGTCAGAACATTCTATCTTTTTTTTTTGTGCCACTACTAGAGTCTTAAGTAAGGGTCTAGACACAGTCCCTATGTTTTTATGCTCAAAGCTAATCCTCGACTACTTAAGCGAGACAGCACAACTTTCGGATTTTTCTGTGCATGTGGCAGTGAGGAATCAAACCCAGGGCTTTGTATGTCCTAAGAGAGCACGCTACCACTGATCCTCAGGAGTGACAAGTGTACAAACAGATAAATGTGTAGATTGGTATATAGATAGGTAGGTAGGTAGGTAGATAGATAGATAGATATAGAGTTATATGCTTAAAACAAGAAAGAGATGTCTGTATATTATGAAATTGCATATACAATATTACTACTGATTATTGGTAATTAAATTATTCCTTACTTTTTTCAGTATCATGATTGAATACATCATAAAGTATTAATTGAAAATTAATACAGTATAATTGTTTTATATAGTTTTATAATATAATCATACACTAGTAATTTATTTGTTACTTTTATAACATTTCATTTGTATGGATGTATATAGGAATGCGCCTTTGAAACTCCCACCATTCATTAGTGGCAGTATCAGGATTCGACCTCCAGGCCTAAGAGGCCTCTTTTGGCTATGGCTTCCCTAATAGCCCGCCAGACATCAGCAATGCAAGGTCATGTACACTTTCATTTAGACCCAGGATGGCCACAACGCAAAGGGGAAAAAAAAGTAAAACCACCTTCTTGAATTTCTCAGGGTTTTTTTTTTTTTTATTGTAAGAATAACATACAGACGAGTTACAATTACATGGGCAAGATAACTAGTACATTTCTTATCAAATATTGTTGCCTCCTCTTTGTTTCCCCTTCCCATCTCAGTTTTATCCTTCTCTTTTGATTTTTTTTGCCAGCCCCAAGATTTGAACTCTGGCCCTAGAATCCCAGGGTTGGTTGTGGCAGAGATGCCAAGACCTGAGTTCAAACCCCATGCTTTGGCCAAAAAAATAGATAATAAGGCCCTGGCTTGGAATTTGCACCATTTTTCTGGCAGGCATTTGATTTGAACTCATGGTCTGGGTAACTCTGTGACACTGTGGGTGAAGGGGAAGATCACCATCCTTGAAAACAAGAAATTCAGACCAATTTCCAGAGGCCGAATTGAAGCCCCAGCACTGGAAAAACTAATACTTATATGTGAGATTTATATTGTATGGGTTTACAACATATGACGTTTATTACACTTATTAATTTAGTATTATTGCACATATAATGTTTCATTACCTCATATCACCTATGATATATTTGCATATGGATTATACATCACACTGAGACCAAGGACTGTCACAGAGAAGAAAAAAATGTGTCAAAATTAGCTTCTTACCCCACGAATAAATTTCTGGCCATGCTGGGATTTCAACTCACAATGACCAATCCATAAATGGGGGCACAGTCTTAGCAACCAGCGTGTGGCAAACTGAGCTCCCAGGAAGTTCTGAGGACCTGTGATCAAGCCACAGTAGTGCCCAATATATAGATAGGTAGAAAGATAGATAGATAGATAGATAGATAGATACATACATACATACATGTGAGTGTGTGTATATATATGCATATATATACATATATATACAGAGAGGGAATGTTAAGATATTATATATATAACCAATTATTACTGATTATATTATGCCTCCATTTAATGAAGTATTATGGTTGAATACTTTCAAAATCTGTAATTAAAACTTAGTCAATATCCTTCCATTAGGTGCTAGAATGGAAGATATAAATCCAGTAATTTGTGTGTGGCATTCTACAATAGAATCAAGAATTAACTGCAAATTATTACTTTTATAACATTCCATTAGCATTCACATGAATAGGGATGAGTTTGTCAGATTCTCCCTCCATTTGTGGGGGACAGTCCTAGCATTCGAAGTCCAGGCCTGGGTAGTTTACTTCGAATGCAAACCGTTGGAATGGCACTGTGAAGACTTCAGATTGTCACGATTAAAAAAAGAACAGGAAGAAAAGAAAGCCAGGTGTCAGTGGCTTCTGCCTAGAATCCTAGCTCCTCAGGAGGCTGAGATGTAGAGAATGTCAGTTTGAATTCAGCTAGGGCAGGAAAGTTCCTGACACTCTTATTTCTACGAGACCACAGGAAAAAAATTCACACATGGGTTGGGCTGTGGCTCAAGGGCAGAGCACGACCCTTGAGCAAAAGGAGCTCAGGGACAGCGCCTAGGCTCATAGTTCAATCCTGGACCTGCCAAAAAAAAAGGAGGAAGTAATTCTGCGTCTATGTGTATAAATGTATGGTGTATGGATGATGGGCATTCAGCAGGTTGTCCATGCCCAGCCCCCAAACCTGGGCAAACTGGGACAAGCACTGAGACAATACTAAATCTGAGCCAGCAGCTTGAACACAGCATCTTTCTCTGCCATTTAAGTACTGAAGCCCCAAAGGCTTTGCCTGGGCTGGAGTGTGCAACAGGTGCATTATGTTGTGGGTGAGGTGTCCCATCAGGACACCTAGAAGCCAGCCACTGTCTCCAGGGAGACCACACTTCCTAGGCTGTAGGAGTTGTCCAAGGTTCTTGCTCCATATTCTAGAACCCTCTGTAGGATGTGGGGCCTGGTGCCTACTACTCATTCATCATTCCTGATTTGCAAGTCTCAGGCTGGTCACAAATCCTGGGAAAGATAAGAAATAGCCAGTGATTTCTACGCTGAAACGGGTTAGCCAATAAATCTCACCCTCATAGCTCCTGTTAGAAGTGAGCCGTGGGCTGCAAATGTGGCTTAGTGGTAGAGTACTTACCTGGATTGCACGAAGTCCTGGGTTCAATTCCTCAGTACCACATAAAAAGAAAAAGCCAAAAGTGGCACTGTGACTTAAGTGATAGAGTGCTAGCCTTAGCAAAAAAAGCTCAGGAACATGCTCAGACCTTGAGTTTAAGCCCCAAGACTGGCAAAAAAAGGGAACCTGGTGAGACATATTATTCTGGGACTCAGAGGAGGGCCAAGGTTTGAAGTACGAGGTAGAGGTCAGGTGCTGGTGGCTCACCGCTGTAATCTTAGCTACTCAAGAGGCTGAGATCTGAGGATCAAAATTACAAGCAGGAAAGACTATAATGAGACACTTTTCTCCAATTAAAAACCCAAAAATCCAGAAGTATAGCTGTGGTTCAAGTACTGGAGTGCTAGCCTTGAACACAAAAGCTCAGGGATACTGTCAAGGTGATGAATTCAAATCCCCAGACTGGCACAAACACACCAAGATAGAGCTTTTGCCAGTTGGCCTGCACAAGTTCCATCTCTAGCAACTCGATATTAAAAAAAAAAGTGGGAGGAGGGAAGGAAAGAGTTGCTCCAGGAGGTGATATAACCAGTGCCAAAATTCCACAGGAGTTCTAAGATGTGGAACAAGACAGAGAGCCTCAGGCAGAAGGTACAGCATGGGCAAAGGTCCTGAGGTATGGTCTAGAGTCGGTGGTGTGGGTAGAATGAAGGTTCTGTGGCTTCAGACAAGTCTTGCAGGACATTCAAGGCTGGGTCAAGGTTGTACTTGAGTCACAGGTAGGGCAGAGTGTGGGGACCTAGAATGAGGCCCATGGGGCAGATTAGCATGGCTTTTCACCATGGACCCCAGCCATTTCCAGTGGCTGGAAGCCTATTTTTCACAACTCCTGACCCTCAGAGGCCTCCTTTGCATGGAGGAGTCAGGGCAAACGCAGGGAAGAACTCTTTCTTAAGAAAAGTTTCTAGCCACCAGTAGCTCAACCTGTGTAAATCCTAGCTATTCAGGAGACTGAGATCAGATATTGTGGGTCAAATCCAGCTCAGGGGAAGAAAGTTAGTGAGACTCTTTTCTTGCCAATGAATTACCAAAAGACAGAAATGGAAATGTGGCCCAAGTGGTAAAGTGCCAGACTTGAGAAAATGTTAAGAAACTAAGGCTCAAACTCTGAGTTCAAGCCCCAGTACTGGCACAGAAAAAAATAAAGAAAAGCTTTAAGAAGCTCCTAGCCCACTGTGTTGAAAGGCCAGATAAGCTAAGCACATGTGGCTCATGCATGTCCTCCTAGATCCTCAGGAAGCTGAGATTAGAGGATCGTGGTTCAAAGCCAGCCCTGGCAAGAAAGTCCAAGAGACACTGATCTCCAAGGAACCACCAGAAAACTGGAAGAGGTGCTGTGGCTCAAGTGGTAAGCTGAAGAGCTGAGCTACAGTGCCCAGGCCCACAGTTTAGCCCCATGACCAACACCTGCTTGGAGCTCAATTTGTGACTCTAGGCAGAGTACTTTCCAATGGGTCCCTGAGGGTCGGGTCTCCCAATGTCTAGGTGTCTTCAGAGCAGTCTCTTTGGTGGCCTTTGTGTATGGAAAGGGCCACAGTATCAGAGAAGGGTCCCGCCTTGGGGCATGGAGTTCATCAGCCGGGTCATGAGAATGGCATCTGTCATGGGTGCAGTGTGCATCTGAGCAGTAAGCCGAAGTCTCAGACCACAGTTCTGGGTCAGGAGGGCCAGGAGCTGCAAGACGGCACAGCAGGTAATGCCCACTCATGCGGGAATCACAAGTTTGCGACTCTGTCAGGCACACCTTGGGCAGGTGTTAAGTTGGCCTCATGAAAGACTTGTAGGCTCAGGAATCCACAGCTGGCTGGCTGATGCTTGTAGCAGTCGCTATCCCAGGAGTCCCAGGGCTCGGAGCCCTGCTTTCCTCTCCACTGCTTGGGGACAGATGAAGGTCTGCAATTTTGGACTGACTACAAAGGAGCATCCATAGTGTCCTTCCCTTGGTCCTGTGGCCGCGTGCACGGATGGAGGGGCAGATTCCATGGAACTTACTGCCATGGCCCAGACCCACTCAGCCCAAGAAGGACTTAGGAAGAAACCACTTGATCTACTTTTAGAATTTACTATGACTATGCCTCAGGACTGCCCCCAGTTCTAGCTCAGCTCATCATTAACACCTTCCTCTGTGTGTGTGAGAGAGAGAGAGAGAGAAAGAGAGAGAGAGCATGTGCGTGTGTGCATGCACACCCATGCATCTTGATGCTAAGGCTTGAACTCAGGGCCTGGGCTCTGTCCCTCAGTGTTTTCGTTCAAGGCTACCACACAACCACTTGAGCCACAGCTTTTCTTCCAGCTTTTGGGTGGTTATTTGCAGAAGAGAATCTTACACACTTTTCTAGCTGGACTGGCTCTGGATGGTAATCCTCACATCTCAGCCTCCTGAGAACCTAGGAATATGACAGCATCAGCTATTAGCATCTGGCCACACTTTCCTTCATGTCTAAAACAAAGTACCTCTCTCCCAGCCGAGTACCCATCTGTAGCTACCCCTCCTAACTAAGGCTTCAGAGGAAACATTCCCTCCCCTGAGGACAAAGAAATAGGATCAAGTTTGAGCTTTATGTTCTCCACACAGTCAGGGGCTGCTGGGAGCTGATGTGGAGGTCAGAGGATATAGGGCAGGCAAGTAGACACTGTTAGAACAGAAGAGAGTATGAGAAGACATTCTTGTAGCTGGATGGCTCATGTCTATAATCCTAGCTACTCAAGAGTGACACCTGAGGATCAATCAAGATTCAAAGCTAGCCTGGGCAGACTCTTCTCTCCAATGAATCACCAAAAAGCTAGGAAGCAGAGCTACCCTCGTTCAAGTGGTACAGCACCAACCTTGTGCAAACAAGCTAAAGGATACCAACTAGGCTCTGAATTCAAGCCCTGGTAAACACACACAAACACACACACACACACACACACACACACACACACACACACAAACACACATGTGCACGTACACATACACACGGTAACATCCTTAGCAGTTGCCAATGGCTCATACCAGCAACCCCAGATACTCAGAGGCTGAGCTCTTAAGATGGCAGCTTGAAGCCAGCCCAGGCAGGATAGTCCACGAGACTCTTCTCTCCACTAAACTACTAAAAAAGGTGCAAGGTGAGCAGTGGCTCAAATGGTAGAGTGTTAGCTCAGGGACAGTGCCTAGGCCCTGAGTTCCAGCTCTGAGATGTTTTTTCTTAATAGACACCCTTTGCCATCCCCATCCCCACAGGCCATACATACAGATTTTCGTTATCCTAGATCTTACTTCTGCTCCTGCCACTTCCACAGCACTGCCACAAGAGGCTGCTGTGTGGCCAGCACTGGATTAAGAAGTGAACATACACAAGGGGGGGCATAGCCAGGTCAAGGCTAATGCCCCAGAACATTGAGTTATTGGCCATACCAGTCTCTTATCCCCCAGTTCCCTGGCCCTGGAATCTAAAGTCTGTGCCTCTATATTCTGGGCATCCGGAATTGTCTAGAAGGACCTGGAGAGGCCTAGCTGGGGCCGGGAGATAGACTTTCCTGTGGTAAGTTACATTGATATTTCATAGACACCGACAGATACTTCCAAGCAACCTTGGCCTCACTTCCCATGTAGCCCCGGAAGATCCTTGGTTGGGGGGCCTTCAGTCAGCTATCATGCTTGAGTTGGCCAGAGCCACTGGCAACCACCCTTCCCCCACTCCACTACCATCCTCCAGGAAGGGACATGCAGCCAGAGGCTCAGCTGAGGAAAAAGACAGGACATCACATGACTGAGCCCCCGCCCCCCCCTCACCCTGTGTCAGGGGAGAGCCTATGCCAGCCTGCCCTGTTAACCCAGAATCCCCTGGAGGTGGCCAAAGACATGCACGACCCCAAAGAAAAGCTGGAATATGCAGGTCTCTGGCAATTTAAGACTCATTGTAGACCCTGATAGGAAGCTAAAGGCAAGGTTGCTTTGCAGGAGGGGCACCATCTGAGGTCATAAAGAGGCAAACAGGCACCAATGGAGGGGAAGAGAAAGATGAGGGAAAAATACACACACACACACACACACACACACACACACACACACACACACACCACAAACGGGTAGCCCAAGGCCTCAGCAGTCCCTGAGCACCTGAACATCCCAACCCTTGAGAAGATGGCACTACCATCCACAGACCAACTGTTGACAAAACTCAGAGCCTCTCACATGTCTGGAATGGCTCATGACACAGCATGCCATTTCCTACTGTACACACCACTATGTAGAAAACTCAGCTACCTTATTTTTGGTTGTTGGTCATGGGGTTTGAACTTTGGGCTTGTGCGCAGTTCCTCAGCTCTTCAGTTGAGCTCTACCACTGGAGCCACAGCGCCACTTCCAGTTTTCTGGTGGTTCACTGGAAATAAAGTTTCACAGATTTTCCTGCCCAAGCTGGCTTTGAAACTCGATCCTCAGATCTCAGCCACCTGGGTAACTAGTATGACAGTTTTGAGCCACTGGCAACACCTGACTTCAGCCACCTTCTCACACCCAGGGGAAACCCACTTTGTCAGGCCACAAACCACATGCAGCCGTTCCCTTCATACTTTGACACCAGTATACAAAACCATTATTCCATGGATGGGGAGAATATAATTGACACTACCCTTCCACCCCTATTCCCATTCACCCACTCCCTGCCTAAGAAAGGCCACGACCTCTGGAGTTCTTGGTAAGGCAAAGCCCACCATGCTGTAACTTCACCCTTGAGCAAAACTGGGGAGTTCTTAGAAATGTCTGCACCTGAGTCCAGCACCTGGTCTCCCAACCACAGCAACCCCACTCCTTCACCACCTCTTGCAGGCAAGGGGTGTCTTTCTTTCTTGTTTTTTTTTTTTTTTTTGGTTGAGGGGCTTAAACTCAGGGCTTAGGTACTGTCCCTGATGATTTTTGCTCAAGACCAGTGCTCTACCATATGAGCCATGGTGCCACTTCTGGTTGGAGTTTGGAGATGAGACTCTCCTGGGACTTTCCTTCCTGTGCTGGGGAAACAAGATACTCCCGAGTAGCCAGGATGACAGGCATGAGCCATCTGAGTATGGTTTATGGTATCTCAGTCTTTATAATTTTCAACTAGTCCTCCTCTAGACACTCCCACCTAGTCACTCCTCTAGATCCCTTAGGGACAACAAAGGGAGGCTCGGAATCTGGGTAGGGCCATAGGCATTAAAGTGCCCTTTCCACATCACTACCCCTCTCTAACCTCCCATCTCCCTCCTCTGGAAGGCCTGGTCCTCTGGGGCAAATCAGACCCACTAGGACTTCTGGGGCCTGCCCTGTATCCCCCTGCCCCACCCAACCGGTATCTGAGGATTTCTGGGGCCAGCTGCTCCATGTCCTGGTGGATGGAAGATATTGGGAGGGTTGCTGATAACTGGGTCCAGGGGATGCCAGGGCAGAAGTAGTGTCCAGCTCCACTCTGTCAAAGAAGGAGACACATAAAAATGGATGGATCTACTAAGAGCTACAGGGCATAGCTATCCACCTGTCACCAAGGACCCTTGGAGTGCTGTTTGATGTTGACAGTCCTGGGGCTTGACCTCGGGGCTTAGGTGTTGTACCCAAGCTTCTTTTGCTCGAGGCCAGTACTCTTCCACCTGAGCCACGGGGCCACTTCCAGCTTTTTCTGTGTATGTGAGACATAGGAATTGAACCCAGGGTTTCCGGTGTGCTAGGCGAGCCCACTACTGCTAAGACACAATCCTAACCCTGGATAGCTGTTCTTTTATAACCCCTTGGGCATGTCTCAGGACAGCCTTGCACATCTGTACCGAGTTTCTCAGCAGCAGCTCTGGCTGGAAGTGAACATGCTCCTCTATGCTGTCCTTTATGTACAGCATCTTTGCTCTGTGTGCTTCCTGTCAGATACTCCTTGTTAAGCAAGACCCCTTTTCCAGTGTTGCTTCTAAGGACCCTGCTCCAATCACCCTGGCAAAGTGGGGTCTTCTCTGCTCTACAGGCTGTTGGCCTTGTCACGCTCTCCCTTCCTGCTGGTGTGGGTTGAAAGCACATGAAGGGGAAGGCCTGGCTTCCAACACCCAATTTCTAAAGGCTCTGATACACTACCCAGGGACCGGTGCTGCATCACATTCCGTGAGAGGGCACTCGAAGCCCAGGCAGTCTGGGGGCAACAAAATGGGTCCATTCGTTGTGTGGGCTTGAACTGAGGTTCTGGGAGCTGCAACTCTGAGTTTTTGTCTCAAGGCTGGTGCTTTACCACTTGAGCCACAGCTCCACTTCTGACTTTTTGTTGGTTCCATGGAGAGAAGAGTCTCACCAGCTTTCCAGCTTATGACTGGCTTCAATCTTTGATCCTCAGATGTCTGCCTCCCAAGCAGCCAGGATGTCAGGTGTGAGCCTGAGCCAGAGGTGATGGGCACCAGAGCCTTTCTTTTGAGCTTCTGTTTATCTCATGTCAATTAGCAAGCCCTAGTTAAAATACTCAGTTACAGGGGATCAAGTTCCTCTCCTAGGTCAGTTAATCCAAGGAGATGAAATGTCTTTAGAAAAGGCTAGTCTGAGTTGGCTTGAGTGAGTGTGTTTGTGTGTTTGTGTGTGTGTGTGTGTGTGTGTGTGTGTGTGTGTGTGTGTGTGTGTTTGTGAAAGTTTCAGAGATACCTACCCTATCTCTCCGGAGCCTCATCCTCCCAGTGGTGAGTACATCCAGGATCCCCACCCCAAGGAAGGTGGGTAGGGGAGGGTACATAAGGTCACATTGAGTAGAATGATTTGAATTCTATCCTGCAACTGAAGCCTGTAAAGATAATGGAGAGAAGGAGAAGTTTAGAGGAACATCAAGAGAAGCCCATTACCCTTGGATACAAGTACCAGAGAGAAGACTGAATCCATCCTTTCTGGTAGTAATGTAACAGATGCCCACTAATCATGTATTTCATTATTATTTGAGTCCCAGAGCTTGGATTCAGGGCCTGAGTGTCATCCCTGATCTTCTTTTACTCAACGCTGAGGCTCTACCACTTGAGCCACAGCACCACATCTGGCTTCTTTGTGTGTTTGGGGGGGTGGTTGTTGGTTTATGGGAGATAAGAATCTCACAGACTCTCCTGCCAGGGCTGGCTTTGAGTAACGTCCATCAGACCTCAGACTCCCCAATAGCCAGGATGATGTGCGGGAACCACAGGCACCTGACCACCACCATCCACTTATAATCTCCTAGGGCCAGTGCTGGACCACCTACACTGCTCCCCCTTGTTGTGACGTGGGTGGGTTTGATACTTCACCAGCCTACATATCTTTGAGCATTGTTCCAGGTCAGTCTGATGGCGGCTTCCTCGTCATACACAGCAATGACTTGGCTCTGTCACAAGAACAAATGTCCCCCAGGAGGTGTCAGTTCTGGGATCTTTCCTCTTCACACCGCCCCCATGCCCTGAAACGACACCCCAGCAAAGTGATATAGACATAGAGTGAATACATTTTCTTATAACCAGGGTCTGGCCAGAAAGGTAGCAGTGGGGAATCCCGATCCAGACCAGCCTGAGCATATATTGAGACTCTATCTTGGAAATGCCCAAGACAGAATGTCTTGACTCGCATGTTAGAAGACCTGACTGGCAAGTCTAAAGCCTTTAATTCAAACCCTAATATACCAAAAAAATCAGAGGCCCCAGTGCCAGAGGCTCATGCCAATAATCCTAGCTACTCAGGAGGCTGAGATCTGAAGGTGACAGGTCAACATTTAAAATTGGGTTGGACTCGCCAATCAGACATCATGATAAGACCCAAAGTCTGAACCATGAGAGTGTAGTCCATATTAACAGGGCTCTCATCCTTACTAAGTGCTGGCCATGCTCTTTGTCCCCCTGGGGAGCCACCCCCTGTGGGCCCCACCCCCAGGTCCTCCCAAGCTCCTTCTGCCACCAACCAGGCCCAAGGAAGTACACAGCTCCAGGGCACACAGATAACTTGGTCTTATAATTTAACAGTTTTGAGTCCCCATCAAGCATCTTACCCTTCCAGGTCCCCAGACCTCAGCCACAAAGCCCATGTACCCCCCAAGGAAAGCACGCAGAAGTTACCAAAGGGACCAGTGCTCCTTGTTACAGCCCACATCTATATTCACATACACACACATACACACACACACACACACACACACACACACACAAACACACAACCTGCAGGGGTGGTTCATGTTTGTCTTCCTTTCTACTCAGGAGGCTGAGGTTTAAAGATCATGGTTCAAAGCCAGCCCATTCCGGAAAGACTGTGAGGCTCTAATCTACAGTGAACCACCCAAAAGCCAGAGGTGGAGCTGTGGCTCAAGTGAAGTGTCAGAGCAATAGCTTTGAGCACAGAAGCTCAGGAACAGCACCTAGACCCTGAGTTCAAGGCCCAGGTATTCTAACTCCAAACACACACAGACACAGACACACACACACACACACACACACACACACACACACACACACATACATGCACAGCCCCAAGGCTTCAGCAGTCCCTGAGAACAGAACCATGAACTGTCTCCATTAGGATCACATCCTACTCTCAAGAAGGTGGCACTACCAACATTAGACCCACTATAGAAAAACCAGTAAGATTCTCAAATATCTGGAATGTCTCATAGTCCAACATGGCAGTTCCTACTCTACACCCTGCTATGTGGAAAACTTAGCCCCCTCTTTTTTTGTAGTTGGTCATGGGGTTTGAACTCTGGGCCAGGGCGCTGTCCCTCAGCTCTTCAGCTGAAGGTGAGCACTATCCTACTTGAGCCACAGTCCCAAATCCTGTTCTCTGGTGGTCCATTGGACATCAAGTCTCACAGACTTTTCTGCCCAAGCTGGCTTGGAACCATGGTCTTCACATCTCAGCCTTCTGAGTAGCTAGGATGACAGTTGTGAGCCACCAGCGGCTTCCGGCTTCAGCCACTTTCACATACCCAGAGGAAACCCATCCTCGTCAGGCCACAAACTTCTTGCAATCCTTCACTTCAGACTTTGTCATCCAGCAGCCAAATCCATCCTTCAATGAAGAGAATACAGACACAATAATCCCACCCCTGCACCCATTTGCCCACTCGCTGCCTGCCACAGATGAAGTCCTCTTGAAGCTCTGGCTTCAAACTGGGGCAAACTTGAGGAGTTCTTAAAAATGTCTGTACAGTGAAGCCAGCACCTGTCTCCCAACCACAGCACCCCCCCCCACACACACACCTCCACCATCCGTTGCAGGCAAAATGTTTTGCTTTCTTTCTTTTTTTCAGTTGTAGGGCTTGAATTCTGGGCTTAGGTGCTGTCCCTGGGCTCTTCAGCTCAAGGCAAGCACTCTACTACTTGAGCCACAGCACCACTTCCAGTTTTCCGGTGATCTGTTGGAGATAACAGTCTCAGGGTCTTTCCTGCCCATGATAGCTTTGAATAGTGATCTTCAGATCTCAGCTTCTGAGTACCAAGGATGACAGCCATCAGCTTCTGTCACCCGGTCAAAGATAATTTTCCATCCTTTTCATCCTATCCCCTCAGGAGACTAAGATCTTAGGACTACAGTTGGAATCTACCCTTGGCAGCAAAGTCCTTTAGAACTCTTTTTCTACAATTAAACACCCAAAAAAGTTGGAAGTGAAGTTTTGGCTCAAATGGTAGAGTGCTAGCTTTGAACATCAAAGACAAGGGATAAGACCCAGTCTCTAGTTTCAAGCTTTTTCTAGCAAAGACCCACCCAAGAAAAGGAGGCAGATTGGCACACAGAAGCTCAAAGTTCACACATAATACTCAAGACTCCCAGAACAGACCACATCCGGCTCTGATTCTCTAGATTCTATGTCCTACATCATGGCAGTCTTAGATGGGACAGACCATGCATCAAGTCAGGACGTTCGAGTACAATCTCATACTGAGGATCCCCTGACCTTAACAAAGACTCAGGCTCTCTCACTGTCCTGCCTTGACTCTGGGCAGCAAGGTGAGTTCTAGTTATCCAACCACAGGATGTGAATATGAAAGGATTTCTCGGACTCCAACTGGATAGGCTCTAGTTCCCTCTCTTTCTGGAAGAAGAAAAGTGCTGGTCCATCCCAGGAATGTTCCTAAGTTTTGAGTACCCTCAAAAACCCTGCTCAGAGCCCAGTGCCTCTTGTTTTCCCACCAGCCTCTACCCAAGCCTGCCCCATCTTCAGTCAGCCCCCTATGAATCCCAGATCTGCCATATAGACTAAAGGTTAAGCCAGCAAAGAGACCCACCTCTGCCTCTGAGAATGGCAGTCACGTGGTCGTAGAGCCCCCTAGAGGAAATCTCGAAGTAACTCGGGTCCCGACTCTCGTCCATATTCCCTGGCTGTCCTGTGCCAGTGGCCCACTTACCTCTGTCTCTGGTGGAGGAATGAACACCGGGGGTGTCATCTTCTGATTGAGCCATTGAAAGTCCCAGTCCCCAAGGATGTACTACACAGGCATCCTGCAGTGGGCAACAGCCAGGCAGTCAATGGTGAACCCAAGGTTCCAGGACTCTTAATAGAAGTGTGGCTGGGTCAAAGACTTTATAACTGGTGGTCTATGTTGTCAGGAGAGGTCATGGCTCCAATGTCCTGACACACCTGAACTGGGATCGTCCTACCTCTTCATCTTCCTGCTTATACCTTGCCGTGCCCTTGACACTCCCTCACCCCAAAACCTCCCTAGCCCTTAGACAATTTCTTATTATCTGACCAGGAAATAAACTTGCTGGGGCCAGGATAATTGAAACCTGATGAACCACCCTGAGCCCTAGGTCCTTTGTGAGGCTGCTTCCCCCTGAAGTTGGTAACCACAAAGCTCCTGGATGTCATGAAGTTGCTGAAGGGTCAGTGGTTTAGTCCTACATATTGGCTTTAGGCTCTGAAATGTTACCCACAGAGATTGTGAGTGGTTGGCTCCCTTGATCCAGGAACTCCAAACCAAGGCTCACATGCTCCCTTCTTCCTTCCTTTCCTCTTTTTTCCCTTCATCCTTCTTTCCTCTCTCTCGGTTTCCTTTCTTTGTCTCACTCCTGGCCTTGAATTCGGAGCCTGAGTGCAGTCTCTGAGACACATCCATTTCTGGCATTTTCTTTTTGGTTGTTAGTTGGATATAAGTGTCTTACAGGCTTTCCTGCCTGGGCCTTAAGCCTTGATCCTCCCATATCAGCCTCCTAAGTAGCTAGTATGACAGGCATGAAGCACCAGCATCCAGTTCAAACCAAGGTTTCTTCATGTGCTGTGGAACCAGTACTGGAACACTTCATCATCTATGACCCCACCCCCAACCCCTCAAGCATGGCGCACACTGTGACTCTTTGTTGGATAACTAAATGAGCATCTGTCTATGACAATACTACAGAAAATTCCCATTTGATTCATGTAAGCATCCTGGGGTGAGTGGTTGGGAGAGGCAAAGCATGATGTTGCTCTCCCACAGTTCTCCCTCGTCCCTCTTCCCACCCTCCTGGTGCCACTGCACTTAACTTTTTTGGCTCCCAGGATGTGAGCCACGATGTGCTCACTGGACTCTGGGGCCACTGGGATGCCTCTCTTCTCAAAGATCTCTGTCCAATGGCTGACCAACTCTGTGGCACTCAATTCCCCCTCAGGTGTGAAAGAGGTTGCCGAAAGCTGAACCCCTGGCTCAAGTGGCCTCCTTTCCTATCTGTGGGGCCAGACAGGATGATCCACTATATCTGGCCCCCAAGTTTCATGTTACAGAGAAAGGATTCTCGAGGCATCCCGGGACTCTAAATCTCCCAGAGTCCACTGCAGGTGCTGAAAATCGTCTCTGCTCACTGCTGGCAGGCTTGGGATAGCGAGGTCACTTTCTGCTCCCCATGACATCCTCGACTGTGGTGGTCACCCTAGAGAGAGCTGTATAAGAATTAGCAGCTGCCAGAGAAAGGCAGTCAAGGCACGACATTCATAGCAGGAGACCATCTGGCTTGGGAACTCTGCCTGTGCCACTTGGAATATCACTGTTTGACCGCTGAATTGATTCATCTAATTTGACACATGAACCCAGGCATTAGTGGAAATTGCCAGCTTCAAAAAAAAACAAGTCGTTTAAGGATACAGGTGGACCTGTTGCAACAATGAGAAGTACAAGTTGTCATGTCCAAAATGAGCTTTACAACATCGGTGTGGGAGTGGGGGAGTGGGGGGGAGGGGAAGATTGGGATTGGGATTGGGATTGGGATAGGGAGGGGGGAGGCTGGGAAGGGATGTGAAGGGTAAACAAAGGAGGAGGCAGCAATGCTTGGTAAGAAATGTACGCATTATCCTGCCCATGTAATTGTAACCCCTCTGTACAGTATGTTCACAAATAAAATAAAATTAAATTAAATAAAAGAACAAAACCTGGAAAAGTTGGCATTTCACTTGTCCCAATCAAACTTAATGGGTTCCAAAGTCAGTGATCCCCTTTTCCTTCCAGGCAGCCTACAGCAGGTTACAGAAACTGTCATTCAGAGAGCCCTAGCTAACTGCCACAGTCTGATACTGAGCAGGCTCCAGGAGGGGAAACTTGCCTACCACTGTCCAGCTGGAAACAGCGAAGGTGGGACACAGATTGGAGACTGCAGGACTCCAGGGAGGACTACACACGGGTGCACTGACCTAGGAGGGAATCCATGCCACCAGTGGGGGCCCAGAGCCCCCTGCCCAGATGCCCACAGACACCTTCAATGCCCTGGGTAACCATCAGCCATGTTACACCATTCGCCACTCCCCAGACACTCCTAGCTTCACAGCCCCTGCCCTACTCCCACCCATCTTGTTCCTTAATTATGTTTGGCAGACACATTCCCAACCCTTGAATTAACTCCAACTATACACCTGAGAGCAGAGTGTCTGGCTGGAAGAGTGAGGCTGTGGTCACTGTCCTCACGAGCCTTTTGGTTGAAAACAGAAGGACAGGTGTCCACTCTGTTCTGCAGTTCACACAATCCTCCTAGGGAGTTCCATGCAGGTCCAGCAGCTACTGTGGGCTGCAAGAAAGGGGAAGAGGGAGGTGGAAAGAGGTGGAAAGGAACATATACTGAAACCTTCCCCAAAGGAGCCATGAAATGGTGAAGGAGAAAACAAAAATGGTGGCTGGGCTCATACTGGGCATTATGAAAAAAGAACAACAAATACACACATACACACAAATAAAATGATTTTGTTCTTTTTAGACATGGTGACTTAAATATATTTTCATTTTTCTCATCTCCTAATCTCCCAACACAGACACACACAGACACACACACACACACACACACACACAAACACACACATCCAAACTGGTCACACAAGACTCACCATGCAGCACTTGCAATTAGCCAACTGATCAATGACCTGAGCACAGTCAGGCTGTACGAGGAGAAAGATGATCTCTTTCTCATTCTCTCTCTCTCTGATTCCCTCTGTCTCTCTCTTTATCTGTCTCTCTCCTCTGTCTCTCTCTCTGTCTCTCTCTCATACACACACACACACACACACACACACACACACACACACACACACACACACACACACACACCACATGCATGCAAAATCAGAGATTTCTACACTGCAGTTTTTGGATATTCTCTACGTATTCCCCACTAAGCCTGGTGGCTGCTGGCCTAGGTGTCTGATGCAAACACCACTACCTGGCATCTTTAATTTTGGGGGACAGAATGGATAGAGGTCATCCTTCTCCGATCCCAGCTCCTTGATTGGGTCATGGTCTATCCAGGCCCTTTGATGCTCCTTTACAAAATTGCCAAGATGCCTTCAAAAGTCATCACATACTTGTCATGGTGGCTCATTCCTGGCATCCTAGGTACTCAGGAAGCTGAGATTTGGAGGATTACGGTGCCAAGCCAGCCTGGGCAGAAAGTGTGTGAGACTCTTATCACGGTGTCATTCCAATGGTTTGCATTATAATTAAACGACACAGGCCTGGAGTTTGAATGCTAGGACTGCCACCCACAAAAGGAAGGAGAGCCTGACAAACTTATTCCTGTTCATGTGAATGCTTATGGAGTGCTATTAATTTAACAATAAATGTGCAGTGGATTCATGACCCTATTTTAGAATGCCACACAAAAATTGGTTTATGTTTTTCATTGTAGCACCATAGTATAATTAAGGATATTGATTAATTTTTAATTAATGCTTTTATAAATATTCAACCCGGATACTTCATTAAATGGAGGCAAAATTTATTAACTAATATTTGGTAATAACATATATAATTTAATATCCTCACAGTCCCATTCTCTGTATATGTATATACAATGTATATATGTTAATATCTATCTCTCTATCTACTTCAATCTACATATTTATCAACATATACATATATATATATATATATATATATATATATATATATGTGGGGCACTACTTTGGCTTGATCACAGGTCTTCAGAACTTCCTGGCAGCTCAGTTTTCAGGCGGCTGGTGTGCTAAGATTGTAACCCTATTTATGGATTGGGCATTGTTGCCTGTGAGATGAAATCCCAGCATGGCCAAAAATTTATTCGTGGAGTAAGAAGCCAATTTTGACACACTATTTTCCTTCTCTGTGAAAGTTCTTGGTCTCAGTATGATGTATAATCCATATGGAACTATATCCTATGTGATATGATGTAATAAAAGAAATGTTACATGTATATATACTCAATAATAAATAAATAAGGGTAATAAATGTAATATGTAGTAACCCATGTATGTAAATAGATCTCATATATTAATATTAGTTTTTCCAGTGCTGGTGCTTCAATTCAGGCCTGGGAACTGGTCTGAATTTCTTGTCATTAAGGACGGTGAGCCTTTCCTCTTCACCCAAACCCTGAGTGCAAATCCCGGGACTACGAGAAAAATGGTGCAAATTCCAAACCAGGGTCTTATTACTATTATTATTATTATTATTATTATTATTATTTTGGCTAAGCACGGGGCTTGAACTCGGGTCTTGGTATCTCTGCCACAGTTGGAGGTGGCATCCTAGGACCCGAGTTCAAATCTCGGGGTGGAAAAAAAATAAAAAACTGTAAAGGAGAAGTGTAAAACTAAGAAGTTCAAGGAGGTAGTTTTCCTTTTTTTTTTCCTTTGTATTGTGACCATCCTGGGTCTAAATGACACGGCCCAGAAAGCATACATTACCTTGCATTGCTGATGTTTGGCGGGGTATTAGGCAAGCCATAGCCAAAACCAGCAACTTAGGCTTGGTGATCGAATCCCAGAACTGCCACTAATGAATGGAGATTCTCAGAATCCTATTCCGATATATATCCATACAAATGGAATGTTATAAAAGTAACAATTATATTAGTAGTTAGTATAAGATATTATAAAATTATACACATTTATAAAATATTGACTAATTTTCAATTAATACTTTATTATGTATTCAATCATGATACTGAAAAAAGGAAGGAATAATTTAATTGCCAATAATTGGTATTAATATTGTATATGCAATTAATAATATACAGACATCTCTCTCTTGTTTTATACATATACATCTATTTGTGTATCTACCAATCTATACATTTATCTGTTTATACAATTGTCACTCCTGGGGCTTAATGATAGAATGTTTGCCTAGTAAGTACAAAGCCCTGCATTCGGTTCCTCACTACTGTGTACACAAAAAAAAATCCAGAAGTCATGCTGTCACCCAAGCAATCAAGCACTAGCTTTGAGCATAAAAACTTAGGGACTGTGTCTAGACCCTTCTCAAGAGCCAGGACTGGCACCAAAAAAAAAAAAAAAGATAGAATGTTCTGATTGCAACAATGTAAGTATAGTACTACAAATACCTCATCACAAGTATAGGACTACAAATATCTCATCACAGAGCAAGCTGGGAGTCTGGTGCTGACAGCTGCCATCTAATCTGACAAAATGCCCCATGATACTATTATCTTATATTCACCACTTAGAAATTTGAAGTGGAAGCTGGGCATCGGTGACTCATGCCTGTCATCCTAGCTAATCAGGAGGCTGAGACATGAGGATCATGGTGCAAAGCCAGCCTGGGCAGGAGATTCCTTGAGATGCTTATCTCCGATTAACCACCAGAAAGCCTGAAGGGGCGCTGTAGCTCAAGTGGTAGAGAGCTAGACTTGAGCTGAAGAGCTCAGAGACAGCACTGAGGCCCAGACTTGAACACCTCCAACTTACAAGAAAGAAGGAAAACTGAAGTGGAGTGCTGGGAACTTGTGTTAAGGGTAAAGTGCTTTGCATGTATGAAACCCTGGTTTGAATCCTAAGTACCACATCCTTAGAAAAAATGTCTGAAGTGGCTTTCAAGCTCAAGTGGTAGAGTGCTATCCTTGAACAGGTGAAACAGGTACAATGCTCATGTCCTGAGTTCAAGCTCTAGGACTAGTGTATACATACACACACACACACACACACACACACACACACACACACACACAAACACAGAGCAGAAGTGAAGTTGTGACACAAAATGGTAAAGCACCTGGATTCTGCTCTGAGCTCATGGTCATCACCCTGGCCCTGTGTTCAACGCCAAAACCTAGCCACCCAGAGCCTGACTAGGAGAGGACAAAGGTTTCAAAACCTGATAAGCTTCACCAGACCTAGATGACAGGAAGCATTGTGATTTTGCACAAGTGCTTAGATTTAGCAAACTTCCAGAATCTTAGGGAGGCACCACCATTGCCAATTAGGAATCTTTCCATTAGGTTCAGCTCCCTAGTTGTCTGCCAAAAGGACTCGAATTAATTGAAGCAGTTTGTATCAACGTTGGAACATAGTTTCACAAAGACAGGACAAGTGCAGGGAACTTGGCCTGCCGCAGGAGATGGCACAAATGAAGGCTTCCTGTCAAAACAGAGCACTGGGGAGAGATTTAGCTTGGGGTACAAAGAGGCCTTTTTCTCCTGGCCTTCAGAGCCCATCCACACTCATCCTCACTAATTGCCCCTGATAAACTGTTTGTTACACAGCTGTACAGGAGTGAAGCTTTTTGTCTGCCTGTTCCAACAGTGAGGCAGACTTCCTCCAGCAGCCTGGGGTGCGCAGAAACCCTCAGGATACCCCGGAACATGCACAGTCTTGAAAACACTGTCTGTGCTTGAAATCATTCTATTCAAAGCAAATTTCTTAGC
The DNA here is from genome assembly GCF_019054845.1 of Dipodomys spectabilis. Classification (NCBI taxonomy): domain Eukaryota; kingdom Metazoa; phylum Chordata; class Mammalia; order Rodentia; family Heteromyidae; genus Dipodomys; species Dipodomys spectabilis. The sequence continues at coordinate 860,442 of NW_024871182.1, forward strand.
TGTGTGCCTTTCTTCATAGCGACCTTGGATGTTCACTGATAGAAATACATGCATACACACACAGACACATGGAGTTAATGGCTCTTTTGTGGCTTTTGAATAGCTTTTAGTAATGGATTTTTTTGAGGCTTGAACTGTGAGCCTAGACATTGTCCTTGAGCTCCTTTTGCTGAAGGAAGCACTTTATTGTCTTAAATCATGATTTCCCTAGGCTGGGGTACAGCATTTACACCCACAGATGATCTGGGGATCCTAGGACCCGAGTTCAACTCCCAGCACTGGCAAAAATACATCAAACCAAAAAAAAATGGAAGAAGGAAAAAACCAAGAAGTTTTACACAACCATTTTACTTCTTTTTACTTGGCACTGTGACCATCCTGGCTCTTAATGACTCAGCTGGAAAATTGCATGTCACCTTGCATGGCCTAAGGCTCATTGTATGTCAGTGAAGCCTGAGCCCAACAGAGACACCTGGGCCCTGAGTTATATGATCCTGGGACTGCCACCTACACACAACTGAAGATCCTAGGAGACTCGTTCCTATCTATAGGAACACTAATAGAATGTTTGACATATACTAATTTAATTACAAATTAGCTAGTCTATCTATTATAAGATTATATGCAATAAATATGTCATTGAATAATTCAATTAGTACCTTATTAAGTCTTCTACCATGAGTAATTAATGGAGGCATTTAGAACTAATAATTGGTAGTAATAGAATATATAAAAATAAGATATAGACAGACATCACTTTATATAGAGTTATACACTAGAATCTACATAAATGTCTGTCTATTTATATATATACACTTATTAATAGATGAGTATGCATATGTAAATACACACACAGCAATCTACACATCTATCTGTTTATGTATTTGCCACTCCTATGCCTTGATCTCATGTCCTGAAATTTGCTCACCAACTTCACTTGCATCAGACTGTTGTGCTAACATTAACCCATTCATTCAGTAGGCCTTCTAGGCCTGGAGTTCAAATCACAGAACTGCCAAAAACTTAATCCTGGTGGAAGAAGCCAATTGTCTCACTTGTTTTCCTTATCGGAGAAAGTCCTGGGTTTCAGGAATGATGTATAATACATAGGCAAAATTATGTCCTATGTAATAGGATGTAAAAAAATGTTATATGTGTAAACATACTCATTAAATAGATAAAAAATATATAAAACACAAAATAAAATAACTACAATAACCAAAATATGGTGTAAACGTGCATGTAAATATAAATCATGTATTTAAAATGTATACGAATATTATTTTTTTCCAGTGCTAGGACTTGAATTCAGGCCCTGAGAATAGGCTTGACTTTCTTGTCCTCCAACACGGTGAGCTTCCCGTTACCCCACAATGCTGCAGATTTACCCAGACCCTGAGTTCAAATCCCAGGCCTGGCAGGAAAAATGGCGTGAATTCCAAGCCAAGGAGCCTCATAATTTTTAAAATATTTTAATGTATGTATGTATGTATGTATGTATTTATTTCTGTTTTGTCAAGCACAGGGCTTGAACTCAGGTAGTGGCAACTGTGCCTCCGCTCTGATCAGTCTAGGCTGGGGTGCAGCCTCTGTACCCACAGCTGACCCTGAGTTCCTGGGCCCCAAAGACTGACAGGAAAAAAAAAGAAAAGACAGATAAAAATCCGGCAACTTGCAGATGGCTCCGGTTTTACATTTGCTTTCTTTGCAAGGTAACCATCCTGGATTTGAATGACAGCTGAAAATTGTTGGTAACCTGGCATTTCTGAAGGTTGGCGAGCTACCAGGGAAACCATAGGCCAACTCGGCAACATAAGCCCTGTGTTAGAAGCCCGTTCCTGTCCCCTACCAATGGAGGGAAATCTTAACAGTCTCATCCTTATTCATAGGAATACTGATGGAAGGTTATGAATGTCAAGGTTGAATTAGTTGTTCCTGAAAGATACTACTATAAAATTAAACAGTCATTTTAGGAGGCTGATGGATTTTAATGAATATTTTCTGACACATTAAAAGAATGCTTTTAATTCTATGGATGTAATAGTTTCAGGACAGTGGTTGATTCAATTAAAAATTCATTAAGGATGGAAACAGTCATATTAATTACATGGAGGCATAATAAATACCCAAGAGTTGGTAAGAATGTAGTCTATATAACTGAAGAATGTATAGAAATCTCTGGGACTCTATAAAGATCTATATTTATTTGTTTTTTTTTTTTCACGGTTTTTTTTGTGAGAATACCGTATAAAGGAGTTACAATTACATGTCAAGATAAGGAGTACATATCCTATCAAGCATTGTTGCCTCCTCTTTGTTTCCCTTCCCATCCCTTCCCATACTACTCCGCTCCCCCACTAGGTCCTCCCCCACCTCCCCACCAAAGTTGTAAAGTTTATTTTTCGACATAACGAATTGTACATCTCATTGTTGCAATGGGTCACCTGTATCCCTTCCCCTCCACAAATTATACAACATCAAATACAGTGAAAGCAGGGGTTATACCGTGGGAGAGGGTCATACCATGCAACATAGAAATCTTCTTATAAATATGTTAGAAAAAATTGCATGAAAGGCAAAACAAAAACAAAAAAATTTTGAATACTTATCTTGAGGTTCATTCCCCTAACATCAATTTTTCTGACCTTTCCTGCTTGACTCCGACATATACCAGATATTGCGTATACGGGAAAGCATGGTACCTATGTTTTTTGGGCCTGGCTTACTTCACTTAATATACTTTTTTCCAAGTCTTTCCATTTCATAACAAGTGGGGAAATATCATTCTTTCTGATGGAGGCATAGAATTCCATTGTGTATATATACCACATTTTCTTGATCCATTCATCTACTGAGGGGCATCTCTGTTGGTTCCATAACTTAGCTATGGTAAATAATGATGCAATAAACATAGTTGTGCTGGTAGCTTCAGTATGGTCTTGTTTGTGATCATTTGGGTAAATGCCCGAAAGTGGGATTGCTGGGTCATAGGGGAGCTCTATGTGGAGTCTTTTGAGGAACCTCCATACTGCTTTATATACTACCATCTGCATGTCAATCTGCTCTTATTTTGTCAACCCCTGGGGCCCGATCTCAGTGCTGGGAACTGCTTGTCAGCTCCATCGGCCCCATGCTGGCTGAGCTGAAACTCATCCATTCATAAATTGGGCCTTGTAGGCTGTGAGTTCAGATGCCAGCACTCACAAAAATTGAAGCATGGAGTAAGAAGCCCAAGGTTACACATGTTTTCCTTTTCTGTGAACGTCCTGGGTGTCAGGTGTGAAGTTTCATACATAGGCAAATCCATATCCTATCTAATAAATGTAGTAAATATTCCATATGTAATAAGTCAATAAAATAAATGGTAAATAAATGAATAAAACAAAAAATTAAATGAATACTACACTAAGCACAGTATGGAGTCAACATACAGGGCTCGATCTCAGGGCCTGGCAACTGCCTGGCAGATGAATTGGCTAGAGGCTGCTGTGCTGACAGCCGCCCATTCATGAACTGAGCCTTCTAGGCTCTGATCCTAGCACTGCCAAAAATATAATCTTGGAGTAAGAAGCTGAGCGGGACCCATGTTTTCCTTTTCTTTGAAAGTGCTCAGTGTCAGGTAGGATGTATAATTCAGGTGCAAATGTATATACTACGTAATAGGATATCATAAAGGTAAGAATGTCATAGGTGGAATAATTTTCACTAAAATAAATGAAAAACTGATTGAATTAGTAGTGAAACATTCTGGGATAAAGTTAGATGCAATAATTATAGGAGGTGCATTAAGTTTAATTAATATTTTATTAAGAATTAACAGAATAAAAATTACATGGAAATAAAATTAAATACCTAATAATTGATAGTAACACATGATGCATAATTTAACTATATATAGACATCTGTCTCATTCTATAAAATATGCAATTATATGTATGGATGTATGTACCTATGTGATAACAACAGGATATTGAGTAATTATTAATTAATGATTTATTATTTGTTCAACTCGGACACATCATTAAATGGAGACATAATTTAATACCTAATAATTGCTAGTAACATTATCTATAATTTAATAATATACAGACATCTCTCTGTGTATATAATCTTTATATAGAGCAATCTCCGGTCACTCCTGGTTAAAGTGGTTGAGTGCTCACCTAGTAAGCACCAAGTCTTGGTTAGATTCCTCAGTGCCACATAAACAGAATACCGGGAAGTTCTGAGGTCTTTCAATCAAATGAGTGCTAGCCTAGAGCACAAATGTTTAGGGACAGTGTCTAAGCCCTTATTCAAGACCCAGGACTGCTGCCACAAAAAGGTAGAATATTCTAACTGCAAATATACTAGGACAGAACTTCAAATACCCCATCACAGAGCAAGCTAGGAGTCTGGTGCTGACAGCTGCCACCTAAGCTGACTTAGCCAGATGTAAATGCTGCAACCCAGCTCCATGGAACCAGACACAACTGGCTTACCCAGATCATCCTAGCTGCGCAGGGGCTTTAAAACCCAGTCCTGGCAGGAATTCTGTGAGATTCTTTAAAATGTGGCTCCAAGTGGTAGAGCTCTAGCCTTGAGCAAATGTTATTAGAGTATAATCTCCATGTTTTGACTTCAAGCCATATGCCTAACCCCCCCCCAAAAAAAACCCACCACAATAAACCATTAGATGTGAACTTGTGTGGTTTGTGAAATGTTCTTCAAAGAATGGTGATATTGATGAAAGCATCCTAATTCTTATAACAACTTGTGGAATAGAGCTAAGTGCTGAGTCCTTCATAAGGTGCTCTGTGCTAAGTCCTGCACATGGTGCTATGTACTGAGTCCTTCACAGGGTGCAGTGTGCTGAATCCTGCATTGGGTGCTATGTGCTGGGTCTTTCACATGATGCTGTGTGTTGAATCATGCAAAGAGTGCCATGTGCTGTGTCCTCCACAGGTGCATTCTTTCATTGGGTCCTTGTAAGAGCTCCACAACTGAGATGATTATGCAGACAAGAATATTGAGGCTCAGATATGTTCTCATGACAGGGACAAAATTATGTATTACTGAAGACTAGTGAGTTGTCTCTTGCAGACTATTGGTTTTTTTTTTCTTTCTTTTTTTTCACAGTCATGAACCTTGGACTCGGGGCCTAGCCACTGACCCTGACCTCTTGGGCACATGGGTAGCACTCCACCACGTGGAGCCAAGGACCCCCTTGCAGCAGTGCCACATAGGGATCGATAGCTGAGGTCTGTCATCCTGCCTTCTCAAGAAGCTGAGATCTGAGGATCTGGGTTTTAAACTATCCCAGACACAAAAGGTCCCATGAAAATATTATCTCCAATTCACCACTAATAAACCTGAAGTTGAAGCTGGGTGCTTGTCGCTCATGCCTGTCATACTAGTTACTTAGGAGGATGAGATCTGAGTATCATGGTTCAAATCTAGCCTGGGGAGGAAAGTCTTTGAGACACTTAGCTCCAATGGACCACCAGAAAACATGAAGTGGTGCTTTGGCTCAAGTGGTAAGGCACAAGACTTGAGCTGAAGAGCTCAAGGACAGCACCCAGGCCCAGACTTCAACTCCTACAACCAACAACAACAAAAAAGACAGAAACAAACTAACAAACCTGAAGTAGAGGGCTGGGAATGTGCCTTAGGGGTAGAATGCTTTGCATCTGTGAAACCCTGGACTTTATTCCTCAGGACCACAACACTAGAAAAAGGCCACAGTGGCTCTGTGGCTCAATTGGGAGAGGGCTATCCTTGTACAAGAGAAACTTGGTACAATGCTGAGTTCTAGGTCCAGGACTGATGTATGCGCACTCGCACAGCCACACACACACACACACACACACACACACACACACGAACACACACACACAAAGACCAGAAGTGAAGTTGTGACACAAAATGGTAAAGCACTGGGCTTCTGCACTTAGCTCATGGTCAGCACCCAGGCCCTGTGTTCAACTCCTAAACCTAGCCACCTAGGCCCTAACTAGGAGAGGTCAAAAGTTCCAATATCTGATGAGCTTCACCAGCCCTAGATGACAGGAAGCTTTGAGATATCCGACATGTGCTTGGATTTCCCAAGCTTCCAGAAACCTAGGAGAGGTATCATAGGCCCATCATCTCCAACAATGAAACATTTCATTAGATTCAGTGCCCTAGTTTTCTGCCGGTAGATCTCCTGAATTATATTGAGCACTGTATCTGAACACCGGAATATAGTCTCACAAAGGCAGGATAAGTGCACAGGACTTGGCCTGCCATGGGAGGTGGCACAAATCAAGGCTTCCTGACAAAGCATAGCACTGGGGAGAGAGATCGCTTGGGATACAAAGAGGCCTTTTCTCCTGGGCTTCAAAGCCTGCCCACACTCATCATCACTAACTGACGCAGATGGAGGTGTTTGTTAAACAGCTGAACAGGAGTGAGACCATTTGTCTGCATATCCAGACAATGAGAGACTTCTTCGAGCAGGCCTGGGATGCACAGAAACCCTCAGGCTACACTGGGAACAGTGAAGGGAGCCCCAGAACATGCACTGCCATGAAAGTACTCTCTGTGTTATGAAATCATTGAATTGAAAACAAATTTTCTAGATTGGTGCAATTCATAATAGCTACACTGGAGATTCACCTATAGGAATGCATCCATATACACAGAGACATGGAAGTACAGGCTCTTTTCGAGGGGTCAGGTGCTGGGGTTGAACTATGAGCCTAGGCATTGTCCCTGAGCTCATTTTGCTCAAGGGTATTGCATTAACCTTGAATCACAGCTCCACTTCTGGGTTTCTCTGTGATCTCTTAGAAATAACAGTGTCATGGATTTTCCTATGCTGCCTGGATTCAAACTCAGATTCTGTACATCTCAGCCTCCTGAGGAGCTGGGATTATAGTCAACCGTCACTGGCTTTTACCTTTCTTTTCTTCTTCATTTTTTAATCTGTACAATCTGACTTCTTAACAGGGTCATGTTTGCATTTATAAGTAAGCTATTCTAATGTTCTTTATAGCTGATTTCTCTGAGAAGGATTTTCTCTCCTCATCTTCTGCTCTAGTCATAGGTTTGAAGCCAAAAGTGAGAAATCAGTATCACAGGATTTGGCAGCTAATGTCCACATTACATGCCAGTTCTGTCACTTAGCATTGAGCTGAAGTGAATTTGGTGTCTAAGGATGAGAGAACCGAAAGCTGGGGCAATCCTCATACTGTCTGCATTGCTCCTTTTGCCTATAAAATGATCTAATAATTATGAGAGTTGTGTGTCTAAATTTTCATTATCTAGAACACACTAGAAGCATCTGCATGTTTCAGTTTTCCTCTAGCACCTTCCGAGATTTAGACTAAGGTTTTGTGTGGAAGGAATCCCTGAGAAAGATGCTTGCAGTATCCTGGGGAGATTGAAATTCAAAGTCAGCCTGAGCAGGAAAGTTTGTGAGATTCTTATTGCCAATAAACCACCAGAAAACCAGAAGTGGAGCAGTGTCCCAGAGCGTAAAGCTCCAGCTTTGAGAGAGAAAGCCAAGCAGAAGACACAGGCTAGACCAAGTATGAAAGCCTGGGAGGCACTTCGGTCCAATTAACGATCAGATGGCTGGAAGTGGAGCTGTGGTGGTGGTAAGCCTCAGCCTTGTACGAAACAGCTGAGGAACGCATTAGGCCCTGTGTTTAAGCACTGGGATGGCTTCTCTTTTCAAAAAGGGAAGGCCAAGTTTATGTATCACTGCACCAACTACTTATGTGTGTATAGTAGCTCCCTGAGTGCAAACAAACCATATGCAATGCTTCTCCTTTTATTTACTGGTTCATTTTTCAGATATGCTCGTTGCACATACTGCACCATTCTGTTCATTTCAGGCCCATGGCTTTTCTCTTCCAGGGTTCCAGGCATGTGTCCTTATATGATGCACACTTAAGCTTTCAGGAGTCTTTATTTACATTTTATTATGGGACCAATGCAGGAACAGACACAAATCAGGCAGGGGAACAGAAGATAAGGTTTTTTAGAAATAACTAGTATTCAGAAAATTAAATTTGGGGATGTAAAATGGTAGCATACTTATGTGAAAACTACCATGAAGATAAAGATGGGGCTGCGGACTTGGATTACTGAAAGAGTGCTTGCAAAGCATGCAAGAAGCCCTGGATATGATTACTCAGTGTCACATACACAGAAAAAGCCAGAATTGGTGCTGTGGCTAGACATGGCAAACAGAAACCTACGTAGGTAGGTAGGTAGCTAGCTAGTTAGGTAGATAGATTAGATAGATAGATAGATAGATAGATAGATAGATAGATAGATAGATAGATAGATAGATAGATAGATAGATAGATAGATAGAAAATAGATAGATAGATAGATAGATAGATAGATAGATAGATAGATAGATAGATAGATAGATAGATAGATAGAAAGAAAACTAGACAGATAAATAGACAGAAAAAAACATGATAGATTAACCTGGTTTTGGATGTCAGGAGAAATGAAGGGGACAATTCCCAGTCATGATGCCTCCTGCAGTGTTCCGGCCACCAGCTTTGCCTTCACACAACCATAGAGCAGGGAGACTGTCTCTTTCCCACTTCTCAGGCAACCAAATGCCCCAGAGCAAAGAGGGCAGAGCCAGGTTCTAACTCAGGTTCTTGGAGACAGAAGAGAAAGGGCCCTGCTTCTCCTTGGACTGGGAATTTGCATTAATGATGTGCAGAATGAAGGAAGGAGAATGGACTGGCGGAGATAGAAGAATGGTCTTTAAATCTGACATATGGAGAGTCAAAACCCCACTCCTTAAGACCAGGGTTTTTCTTCTCTGTTCCTCCCCTCTCCCCCACTAATGTGGCTTTTTATTCTTATACTACTGATCGACTGAGGCTCCCTTCACCTGAGGGAGGAGGGTTAATCAGTCATTGTTTGAAGAGGGTGAGAAAATCCTGACCCTGGTGTAACTCTAACAAATGTTTCAGGGTTCCCCCCATTGCTGCCTTTTGCAGCTGACTTCCCTGTTCAGTGTGAACATTCTGCTTCCTAATCCTACAGGCCTAGGTCTCTGAACCTAGCCTGGCTTTGTAACCATTTTCTGTCCTTCAATTACAGTGTTACACTGGAGTTTTTCTGCAAACAGTGCTAGGGCTTGGTTCCTGAGAACTTCATTTGAACCCAGCATGGTTCAATAATGTTTCTTTCCTGCTTCTATAGCTCGAGAACTCTAAGAACATTTAGAGTGCAAGTAAATTCTCATCACCAAGGGAAACACAGGAAATTCTTGAACATCTGACCTTTCAGAAGTGGAAGTCAGAGAGTCATAGAATTTTCTGCCCTGGCTGGCTTCATCCTATGATCCTGAGACATCAGCCTTGTGAGCTAGGGTGATGGGCATGAGCTTCTGGTGCTCTGCTAGGTTCAGAAATGTAATGACATTGACAATACAAGTCAACTGCTTATCACATAGGGTTCGGGAAGCATATTAAGCCTTTCAACAATGGACCTTTAAGAACCATGTAGAACACAAGTTTACAATGCTAGAGTCTAAGAGGCTAGGAATATAAATCTGCTCCATTTGAACCTGGAGCTCTGACTCCAATTCTGGTGTACATCAGTGTTCATTTTCCAGAGAATGTTCTCCTAATTAGCAAATAGGAAAATATTTTGATTAACTTTCACTTTTTTTCCAGTTGTGTGTCTTGAACTCAAGCCTGTGCACTGTCCCTGAGCCCTTCAACTCAAGGCGAACACTCTACCACTAGAGATACAGCGCCAGGTGGGGTCTTTTGGTGGTTCACTGGAGATAACAGTCTACCAGGCTTTGCCTAGGCTGTCTTTGAACTTTAGTCTTCAGCTCTCAGCCTCCTGAGAAGCCAGTGTTCCAGGTTTGATAATTAGCATCTGGCCTATTGTTTTTGTCAGTCCTGGGGCTTGATCTTAGGGCCTTGGCACTACCTTTGTGCTTCTTTTTCTCAAGGTTAGCCACGTGAACCACTCCACAGCTTCTGGCTTTTCCTGAGTATGTGTCACAGAGGATTCAAACCCTGTCATTCATGCATGCTGAGGGACCAAGCTCTTTACCACTAAGCCACATTTCTAGCCACACCCTTAAAATTTTATTCCTCAATTTGCCTATCCTCAGGAAAAGGCTTCTGAGTATAAATCATCTAAAGAAATCTCTATAAGAAGAAGATGTCCAAAGATAAGAAAAAACTCAGGGAATATGGGAAGGGGAAATAAAGGAGGAGGCTACAATGCTTGATAAAAAATGTACTCATTATCTTGCCATGTTATTGTAAACCCTCTCTACAGTATTTTCACAATGAAAAGAAAAAGAAAAAAAACGAAAAAGTTCATTCTTGGGAGAGTCTCTAAACATGTGAAGATAGTGACAAATGGCTCTATTTAATTATGTATTATGTTTCAATAATTAATAAAATATTAATGAAAAATGAGTCAATGTCCTAAATTATTGTGTATAATTTTATAATAGATGTATAAAATGTAATAAATATTACGTGTATAATAATACTAAATACAATAATCAAATAATGAATCAAAAAATACAAAATCAATAATAAAAATCATAATATGAAATTAACATACATATGTAATTATATATCATACATTCATTACACATGTATAGAAATATTTTTTTCCATTGCAGGGCCTTTATTCAGGCCCTGTTATCTCTAGCCTGAATTTCTTTTCCTTAATGACAGTGACCTTTGCCTTCACTCATGTTGCAAAAGAGTTACCTGGATGGTGAGCTCACATCTTAGCAATGGCAGAAATACTGGCCCCAGTTCCAACACAGTGACTTAATTTTTAATGGAAGCAGTTATGTTTATTCACTTCCATACTGAAAATTAAAAATAGGCAGCGTAGAATTTTGCACAGCTGTTCAGATTTCCTTCCCTTAACCCCAAAACTGCTTCTCTGTAAACTAATATGTTTCTTTTTTGTAAGTTTTTTATTGCATAAATGTTGTACAGAGGGGTCACAGTTACATGAGTAAGGAAATGAGTACATTTCCTATTGAGCATTGTTCCCTCCTCCTTTGTAGTCCCCTTACAATCCCTTCCCACCCATCTTGACAAATAGATCCCCCTGCCGAGCTCAGTGACTTAATTTTTCATTTTTGGTTGGCATGGGGTTTGAACTCAAGTAGTGGTAAATCTTCCCTCACATTGCTACAGATTTACCAAAAACCCGAGTTCAAATCCAAGGCAAGAAAAGAAAACTCGCAGAAATTCCAAACCAGGGAGCTTTATTTTTTTCAATTTTGTTAAATTATTTATTTATTTATTGGACAACCATGAGGCTTGAAATCAGGTCGTAGAAACTGCCTCTGTTTGGATCTCCCTAGGCTGGGATGCAGTCTCAGGACCCATAGCCGATTCTGAGATCCTAGGCCCAGTGAGCTATCAGGAAGAAAAGGAAACACTGGAAAACACAAAAAGTGGTGAGCTGCAGAGGGCTGTATTTTTATGATTTTTTTTTTCTTACACAGTGACCATCCTGGGTCTGAATGACACGGCTGTAAATTGGACCTGACCTGCCATTGCTGTTGGCTGGTGGGCTCTCAGGGAAGCCATAGGCCAATCTGTCAACATATACCCTAGCTTCAAATCTCAGTCCTAACACCAATGGCAAAAGATCACAAGAGACTCGTTCCTATGCACAGGAATACTGGTTGAAAGAGTACTTCATGCCTTCGTCTAGTCTAAAATTGGATTCAATAATCCTAGAATGCTGATTGATCTTAATTAATAGTTTATTAAGCATGAAACGAATAATTTTCCTTCACTGGCAGTATAATAAATGCCTAAGAGTTGGTAGGAACATAGTAGGTGTCATTCAATCATAGATTGACGACTCTGGCACTCTTTACTAATATATATTTATTTGTATACTACTTTCTGCGTATCCATGTATCACTGTTTTGTCCAAAGCTGGGGGTCAATCTCAGCATGTGGGAACCACCTCACAGATTCATTGGCTAGAGGCTGCCATGCTCAAACTCACCCATTCATGAATTGGGCCTGCTAGGCCCTGAGTTCAGAACCTAGCATTGCCAGACATGATGGAGAACACATCTAAAATCTAGATGCTATGTGATAGGATGTAAAAAATGTAATAAATGGTATAGGTGTCATCAGAGTCAATAAAATAAATGGTAAATAAATGAATAGAACAAGAAATAAAATGAATAACCACACCAAACACAATATGGACTGAACATCTGTATGGAAGTATAAATCCTACTTTTAAAATGTATATAAGGAGTACCTTTTCCAGACCTGAATCTTAAATTCAGCCTCCGCTATGAGGAGGGAATGGCCGGAGATCATGAGCTACTCAGTTCTGGACCTCGGAAGAGTCATGGTATGCTATCGGTCTCATCCTTGAATGAGTAGTTCGTGCATGATGCGAGTAGAAAAGGATAGGCACAAGTTCCGGGAAGATGGCGGAGGAGAAGCTGGAATCTGAACAAGCTCTTGCATAGAAAACAGTTTCAGAGTTCCAGTGAACAGTCCCAAGCCAGAGAATCACACCAAGTGTGCCATCACAGGACAGAGAGTTAGACAAGAGAGGGGAAGCCAAGCAGACACATCTGAGCGCCTGCCAGCAGCTGCTGCTGCGGTGGCAGGGTCGCAGCAGCGACCACCGCCGCGGGGGCACACCTGAGACACAGTCCGGGATGAAGCAGCCAGACGCAGCGGACGAGCGGATTCTACTCAACACCAGCAAGAACCGACAAGGAGCGGACAACTTCATCCTGCACTTTGCAGACCAGAGACGACCCGGGATCCAAGACTCGGCGTGAGTAGAAGCCCGACTTCCTCACTCCTTCTCAGGGAGCAGAGGAGGGAAGGCCACCCCTCCCCCCCCAGCACCGATGATCTCCATCTTGGATACCGACAAAGCTCGGAGGAGCGGCTAGCTCCAGCTCAGGCCTTGGAATAAAACGAGTCATTTAGCAGGTCACAAGAACTTAACGGCGAAGTGACCTCACAGACTCAGTTCCATCCAGGGAAAAGTCACCCAGCTCAGGTGCCAGCCATTGGAGTGGCTCTCCTCACCGGGTAACCAGAGCCAGAGGCTGCCCCTCCCTCTAGCAGCCACCACAATCAATTGAAAAACAGAAACCCTGAGAATGGCTCCAGGCTGGGTGCTGTGAGTTTTTTTCACAAAATAGCCCCAGGGAAAAGCTACTGTTTGTTGAAAGGCCTCAACTCTACCCAGAACCTAGCCTCATCACTGCATCCCCCTCTTTTGTGATTCTCAAAGCAGATCACCCTCCCAGTAAACTAACCTGGGAGGGGGATCTCAAAATCTTGGGTAAAGCAGAGCATTTTTCTGCCTGTTCCAACAAACTGACTTAAGAAACCAATCAAGCCACAGGACCTCAAGCTGACCAGAGACTCCAACCAGACTCTGGTTACAGACAAAAGGGAGATACAGGACTCTTCCCACCCCTCCCACCCCCCAAAAAAAATCAAAGAACTTTTTTTTTTCTTCTTCTTTTCTTTTTTCTTTTTTTTGTTTTGTTTTTTTTTTCGTTTTTTGTTACCTTATATATATAAAAAAATCTTTTACTTTTCTAAAACTTTTATTAATCTTTAATTTTTGCCTCTTCTGAAAAAATAATTGTTTTCCATTAACTTTTTTTTTTTTCTTTTCTCCTCTTATAATTTTTATTTTAGGAATACGTGAATATGTGTTTTCCTTTCTTTTCTTGTCTTCTTTCTCTTTTTCTTTCATTCTTAATTATCTTTTTGTTTTTTGTCTAGCTCTACGGAACTTCTGATCTTTTCTTCTCACTTTCCTATCCTTTCCAACTTTTCCACTTTGTTCTTCTGTATGTGACTTAACTCTTGTCCTGCACATCCTCAGATAAACCCGTAGTTAACCAGTAGACCCTATCCCCCATTGTGTACACACTTAATCCACAAACTTATTACTCAATTCAAAACCTCTGAGACTTAAATTCATTAATAGCAGTACTACCTCTTTATACCTATATAATATTTTAAGCATTTTTTTAAAGTTTTTCACATCTCCTTTATGTCCCTCCCTTTCTCTCAACATATTCATATTCCTCTATAAATAAGTGGTCTTTTAATCTCTAAAATAACATTAATTTTTACGTTTCTATTTTTTTTCTGGTCTCTTTTCATTCCCCTTTCCCTTTCTTCTTTTTTTCTCTCTCTCTACTTGATTCCTACCCAACTTATTTCCTGCATTGTGATTAGGACATAGTTAACTCTCCCTGTGCCTCCCCACACCAATCTATTCCTATTTTTTACCCACATCACTCCCTAACCCTAATAATTTCTGGTTTTCCAAATTCTTCTCTGCGCTTCGAAGCCTTTTAACATATAGTTGTTTGATGTCAAATAGGTGTATCTGTTGAACTAGATTGTATCTGTAGACTATTGACTGTACAAATGCAAACTTTGGTTGATGGTTGCCTTAAGATAGTGTTCTAGCACAAAACTGGTGCTATCTTCATCTCAAATGGGCAGAGTAAGCCGGAAAAACACAAGAAAAATGGCAAATTCGGGTATCTCAATTCCCAATCTTGATAATCAGGGGTTAGAACAAATAATGAATAATCCAGAGGAGAGTTCCCAAACAGCTCTACAAACACTGCTGGCAAATATGATAAATGAAAAGTTTGACAATGTACAAAGGACTCTGTATGAGCGTGACAGGGAGAGAGAGGAGGCATCCCAGAAGTTTACACAGGAATATCATAAGCGTGAGGAAGCTACTCAAAAACTGATACAGGATTTGCGTGAACAACTTGAGAATATTCAAAGAGAAAGGGAGGAATGGCGTGAGCAGGCTGAGAACACTCAAAGAGATCTGCAGGAATCCCATGAACGGGAGGAAGCTAATCAAAGAGTAATACAGGAATTGAGAGACCAGGTAGAGAACACACAAAGATCACTAAAGGCATTCATGGAATCCATAAACAAAGAGCTGAAGGAAGCCGGCGAGACCACAAAGGGAATGCTGAATGGAACCCAACAGAAGGAATGGGAGCCCAAAGAAACCATAACCAATCAACTAAGTGATTTGAGGACAAAAACTGTACACTAAATTAAGGAAGTAAAGAAATTCATACAAGACCTAAAACAGAGCTTCAACAAAGAACTTGAAGCCATCAAAGCTGACCAACTAGAAGGAAAAGAGATAAAAAACAAAGTAGAGAGTCTTGACAGCAGGTTAGACCATGCAGAAGATCGAATCTCAGGGATTGAAGACAGCCTAGATATTATAGAGAAAGAACATACGACCATCTAAGACAAGTCCAAGAAATATGATAGATCTATCCAACACCTGGAAGACACCATCAGAAGGCCTAATCAAAGAATAATGGGTATAGAGGAGCACCTAGACACAGAAGTTAATGGTCTAGGAAATTTGTTTAACAGGATCCTAGCAGAGAACTTCCCAAACATGCAAAAAGATAGGCCTGTCCAGATACAAGAAGCCTTTAGAACCCCAAATAGACCAGACCAGAATAGGACATCCCACCGCCACATTATAATCCACACAGGATCAACTCAGAACAAGGAAAAGATCCTTAAAGCTGTCAGAGACAAAAGGGTAATCACTTAAAAAGGGAAACCAATTAGAATCACCTCAGATTTCTCAGCAGAGACAATCAAAGCAAGAAGAGCCTGGAATGATGTATGCCATGCCCTAAAAACAAACCACTATCAACCAAGAATACTGTACCCAGCTAAACTCTCCTTCATAACTGAAGGCCAAATAAAAAACTTCCATAGCAAAGAAAAATTGAAACAATACATCTCCACCAAACCAGCCCTACAAAAGATTCTTAAAGATGTCCTACACATAGAAAACCAACAAGACCGCAATAAAGGCAAAGAAACTGCACCCAAACTGAGAATCCAAGAACCATAGGAAGAACCCAGTTTTCGCAGCCACCAAGAAGGTAGATAACATGGCAGGAACTCCCAAACACCTCTCAGTCCTATCTCTTAATGTTAACGGACTGAACTCTCCAATTAAGCGACATAGACTGTCTAGTTGGATTAAAAAACAAGACCCTTCTATCTGCTGCCTGCAGGAGTCACATCTTGCCCGTAAAAACAAACACATTTTCAATGTTAAAGGCTGGAACAAAATCTACCAAGCAAACGGACCGCATAAACAGGCGGGAGTTGCAATCCTAATATCAGATAAAAGAGACTTCAAATTAAAATTCGTGAAAAGAGATAAAGAAGGTAGCTACATACTAATTAAAGGATCTCTCCTTCAGGAGGATATTACAATTCTAAATATCTATTCACCAAACAATGGAGCACCCAAATTTATCAAAGAAACACTACTTTCCCTCAAATCCCATATAGATCCAAAGACATTAATTGTTGGGGATTTTAACACACCACTCTCCCCACTAGATAGATCAACTCGGCAAAAACTCAACAGAGAAACCGCAGATCTAAACAGCTGCATAGATCAACTAGGCTTAACAGACATTTACCGAATATTTCACCCAGCAGCATCAGAATACACGTTTTTCTCAGCAGCACATGGAACGTTTTCTAAAATAGACCACATTTTAGGCCACAAAGCAAACTTGTCTAAATTCAGAAACATTGAAGTTATACCTTGCATTCTATCTGACCACAAGGGAATAAAATTAGAACTCAACACCAAAAGCCACCAAAGAAAGTCCAGTATCACATGGAGGCTGAACAACACACTGCTGAATCAAGAGTGGGTCATGGAAGAGATTAGAAAGGAAATTCAAATGTTCATGCTATTCAACAAAAATGAACACACAAATTACCAGCTCCTCTGGGACACAGCAAAGGCAGTACTCAGAGGCAAGTTTATAGCTCTGAGCTCCTACATCAACAAATTGGAGAGATCTGAAACTAGCAATTTAATGACACATCTAAACCTCCTTGAAAAAGAGCAGCAAGATAAACCCCAATCCAATAGATGGAAAGAAATAATCAAAATTAAATCAGAATTAAATGAATTAGAATCCAAAAAAACTATAGAAAGAATCAACAAAACAAAGAGTTGGTTCTTCGAAAAACTTAACAAAATTGACAGACCCTTAGCAAATCTTATCAGAAAAACAAGAGAACACACCCAAATTAATAAACTCAGAGATGAGAATGGAAACATCACCACGGAAACAACCAAGATTCAGAACATTATAAGGGAATACTTCTCAAAACTTTATGCTAATAAGTTTGACAACTTGACAGAAATGGACCTCTTCCTAGCAAATATTGACATGCCAAAACTAAACCAAGATGAGTTAAACTATCTTAACAGGCCCATATCAAGCATTGAAATAGAAACAGCAATAAGAGACATCCCAGCTAAGAAAAGTCCAGGACCAGATTGTTTTACAGCGGAATTTTACAAGGCCTTCAAAGCAGAGCTCACACCAATTCTCCTCCAACTCTTCAATGAAATTGAAAGAGAGAGCTCACTACCGAACACATTCTATGAAGCCATCATAACCCTCATCCCAAAACCAGGCAGGGACTCATCAAAGAAAGAGAACTATAGACCCATTTCTTTGATGAACATTGATGCAAAACTTCTCAACAAAATTTTGGCCAATCGACTTCAACAATTCATCCAAAAAATCATACACCACGATCAAACAGGATTCATTTCAGGGATGCAAAGCTGGTTCAATATACCAAATCAATTAATATTATTCATCACATCAACAGGAGCAAGAATAAGAACCACATGGTTATCTCAATAGACGCAGAAAAAGCATTCGACAAGATCCAACACCCCTTCCTGATGAAGGTTTTGGAAAAATTAGGAATCCATGGAACATTCCTCAATACAATAAAGGCTGTATATGACAAACCTACAGCCAGCATTATACTCAATGGTGAAAAACTAAAGCCATTTCCTCTTAACTCAGGAACAAGACAAGGATGCCCACTTTCTCCACTTCTCTTCAATCTAGTATTAGAATGCCTAGCTACAGCAATAAGACAAGATGCAGACATAAAGGGGATCCAAATAGGGAAAGAAGAAATAAAACTCTCCCTCTTTGCAGATGACATGATCTTGTATTTAAAGAATCCCATAGACTCCACTCCCAAATTACTCAAGCTGATTCAAAACTTTGGCAAAGTAGCAGGTTATAAAATTTACCCCCAAAAATCAATGGCTTTTCTGTATGCCAACAATGAGAATAGTGTGGCTGAAATTAGGAAAGCAACTCCTTTTGTAACAGCCCCACAAAAAATAAAATACCTAGGCATTAACTTAACTAAAGAAGTGAAGGAACTCTATGATGAAAACTTTAAAATCTTGAAAAAGGAAATCAACACAGAACTTAAAAAATAGCAAAACCTCCCATGCTCCTGGATTGGAAAGATTAACATCGTGAAAATGGCAATACTTCCCAAGGCTATCTACAAATTCAACGCAATACCAATCAAAATTCCACCCTCATTCTTCAAGGAAATAGAAGAGGCAATCCAAAAATTCGTATGGAACTATAAAAGACCCCGAATAGCAAAAACGCTCCTCAACGGAAAGAACACTGCTGGAGGAATATCAGTACCAAATTTCAAACTCTACTATAAAGCCATAGTAATCAAAACAGCTTGGTATTGTCATAAGAACAGACCTCAGGACCAATGGAATAGAATTGAAAACCCAGAAATGAACCTACAGACCTATAGCCATCTAATCTTCGATAAGGGAGCTAAAACAATAGAATGGAAGACAGACAGCCTCTTCAGTAAATGGTGCTGGCAAAACTGGTTAACTACATGTAGAAAACTAAAGGTAGATCCTTATATATCACCCTGCACCAGAATCAACTCCAAATGGATCAAAGACCTTGAACTCAAACAGACACTCTGAAAACATTACAGGATGGAATAGGAGAAACCCTGGGTCTCCTCAGCTCAGGCCGAAATTTTCTGAATAGAGACCCGGAAACACAACAAATCAAAGAAAGGTTGGACAAATGGGATTGTATAAGGTTGCAGAGCTTCTGCAGGGCAAATGACATAGCTAGCAAGATCAATAGAAAGCCCACGGATTGGGAGAAGATCTTTACTAGCCATACAACGGACAAGGGTCTCATATCTAAAATATACTTGGAACTCAAAAAATTAAACCACCCAACAACAAATCCTCAAAGAAACAACTGCCCAATAAGTAAGTGGGCGAAAGACTTAAAGAGAAGCTTCTCTGAAGAAGAAAGAAGGATGGCCAATAGACACATGAAATAATGTTCAACATCCCTAGCCATAAAAGAAATGCAAATCAAAACAACATTGAGATATCACCTCACTCCAGTTAGAACAGCAAAAATCAAGAACTCTAACAACAACAGATGCTGGAGGGGATGTGGACAGAAAGGAACCTTACTTCATTGTTGGTGGGAATGTAAACTTGTTCAACCACTTTGGAAAGCAATATGGAGGTTCCTCAAAAGACTCCACATAGAGCTCCCCAATGACCCAGCAATCCCACTTTTGGGCATTTACCCAAATGATCACAAACAAGGCCACACTAAAGCTACCAGCACAACTATGTTTATTGCAGCATTATTTACCATAGCTAAGATATGGAACCAACCCAGATGCCCCTCAGTAAATGAATGGATCAAGAAGATGTGGTATATATACACAATGGAATTCTATGCCTCCATCAGAAAGAATGACATTGCCCCATTTGTTAGGAAATGGAAAGGCTTGGAAAAAATTATATTAAGTGAAGTAAGCCAGGCCCAAAGAAACATAGGTCCCATGGTTTCCCTTATTTGCAATATCTAGTATAGGTATGAGTCAAGCGGAAAAAGTCAGAGAATGTGATGTTAGGAAAACTAACCCTCAAATATGTGTTTTAATGTTTTTGTTTCTTTCATGCATGTGTTTCTAACGCATTTATAATATTATTTCTTTGTTGCTTTGTATGTCCCCCCCCCCCACAGTGTAACCCCCGCTTTCACTATATTTGATGTCAGTATATCATGTGGAGGAGACGGGGACAAACAAGTCGTTTAAGGATTCAGGTGGACCTGTTGCAACAATGAGAAGTACAAAATGTCATGTCAAAACCAGCTTTACAATGTCGGTGCGGGGGGAGGGGGGGGATGATTGGGTGGGGGGAAGGGGGGAGGCTGGGAAGGGAGGTGAAGGGTAAACAAAGGAGGAGGCTGCAATGCTTGGTAAGAAATGTATGCATTTTCCTGCCCATGTAATTGTAACCCCTCTGTACAGTATGTTCTCAAATAAAATAAAATAAAATTAAAAAAAAAAGAAAAGGATAGGCACGATTCATGGGGTGTCGATTAATTGTAAAGAAGAGTTGATGAAGCTGACAATAATCATCACAGTTATGAAATGGAGGCATCAGGAAAGATCCAAGAATCGGTAATCCCATCGTAGATTGGATTCCATCACAGGACACCATCTCTCCTACCCTATACATATATGTACTTATTTGCATAGTACTTCAGCTTATGAATGGATGACTATTGTGGTCCTCACTCTTCCCCGCCCACGGAGGGGGGTTTCAATCTCAGATCCTGGGAATGGCCTAGCTCCTTCGTGGCTCACAGCCTGGTGTGCTCATTGGACTAAATTTCCAAATGAGACTGCTAGGCCCCGAGTTCAGATCCCAGCCCTGCCAAAAGATTCTTCTTGATGTCAGAAGCCAATCATTGCACTTGTTTTCCTTTACTGTGCAAGTCCTGAGTCTCAGCTAGGGTGGAGAATGCATGGGCCACCCTGTGTCCATGGCAATAAGTAGTTATCCATGTCAACCTGGTTATACCTGTGATCATATACTCAAGAAAATACACAATACATCCATGAATAGCATACAAAAGAAAGTGAATAACTATACTCAATGCACGATGCAGTACACACACGGATGTGAATATATATCTCATGTTTCAATGATGCATTGAGGAATATTTTGGTCTACTTGGGTCTCAATCTCAGTTCCTGGGAATGACCCAGCTCCTTAGTGGCTCACAGGCTGGTCTGCTTATCTGGACCTATTGTGCAGTTGGGCCTCCTAGGCCCTGAGTTCAAATCCCAGCTTTGTCAAAAATTCACCTTGATGTGAGAAGCCAATGGTTGCACCTGTTTTCCTGTGTTGTGCAAGTTCTGGGTCTCAGCTAGGATGGAGAATGCATAGGCAACTCTATACTCATTGGAATAGGTTGTAATCCAGTTCACCACAGTTATATCTGTCTTCCTATATTCAAGAAAATACAAAATACATTAATGAATGAGACACAAAATAAAGAGAGTGACTACACCGAATGCAAGATGATGCCCACCCATGTTTGGAAATATAGATCCTCTGTTTAATTATGAATTTATGACTATATTGCCCCCCACCAGGGCTTGATCTCAGGTCCCTGGAATGACCTAACTCCTTAGTGGCTCACAGGCTGCTGTGTTCACCATGACCCATTCACCAGTTTGGTCTGCAAGGCCTTGAGTTCAAATTCCAGCACTGCCAAAAGAATCACTCGGATGTGCGAACCAATGGTTGCACATGTTTTCCTGTCCTGTGAATATCCTGGGTCTCATCGAGTATGGAGAATGCTATATAGCCAACTCTATAGCCATGACAATAGGTTGTCATCCATGTCAGCACAGTTATATCTGTCACCATACTCAATAAAATATACAATACATCCTTGAATAAGACACAAAATAAAAAGAATAACTACACTGAATGCAAGATGCATACCACACCTGTAGGTAAAGAGAGCTCTTATGTTTAAAAAAGGTGGGCTTGCTGTGCTGGGTCTTAAATCAGGCCTTGGTCCTGTCCTGAAATTCTATTCCTCAAGGATGGTGAGCTTCCCCTTCTCCCCCAGTGCAACAGAGCTGCCCAGACCCGAGTTCAAATCTCAGAACTGACAAAACATTCATGCTGATGTCAGAATCCAGTTGTTGCCCACACTTTCCTCTGCTGTGAATGTTCTGAGACTCAACTAGGATGGAGAATGCATAGGCAACCCTATAACCACGGTAACAGGTTGTCTTCTATGTTAGAACAGTTATACCTGTCACCATACTTAGTAAAATACGCAATACCTCCAAGAATTAGAGACAAAATAAGAAGTGCACCGAACACAAGTTAGTGTCCACACATGTATGTCAATCTAGATCCTATGTTTAAGTAATGAATTTATGACTATAGTGGACCACCCTGGGGATCATTGTCAGATCCTGGGAATGTCCAAGTTCCTTAGTTACTCACAGGTTGGTGTGTTCACCTTGACTTATTCTCCAATTGGTCCTGCTAGGCCCTGACTTCAGATCCCAGTACTACCAACAAGTGGATTATGGAATAAGAACCCGAGTGTGAAATTTGTTTACCTTTTCTCTGAGAATCCTGGGTGTCAGGCATGATGGAGAACATTTCTACAAATCTAGATGCTCTGTGATAGGATGCCATCAATGTAATAAACGGAATGGGTTTCATCCTAATACAATTGATGTTAAATAAAAGAATAAAACAAAAAATACAAGGAACAATCATATCAGACATGTATGGACTGAACATCTATAGGTAAGTATAAATCCTATTTTTACACATACATATAAATAGTATGTTTTCCAGGATTGGGGCTTGAATTCAGGCCTAGTGAACAGGCCTGACTTTCTTATCTTCAAGTACTGTAATCTTCCCCTTCATCCACATTGCTGCAGATTTACCCAGATCCTGAGTTCAAATCCAAAGCCTGGAAGACTGAATAGCGGGAAATGCAAGCCAAGTAGCTAATTGTTTTTTATTTTTAATTTTTAATTTTTTTCTCAGCACAGGGCTTGAACTCAGGTCGTGGTAACACTGCTTCAGCTCTGATCACTCTAGGCTGGGGTGCACCCACTGCCCCCATAAACTTCCAAACCTGGGCTCAGAACATGGCTCATTGGTTGAGTGCTTGCTTTGCAGGCTTGACTCCATGGGTTCAATTCCTCAGCCAGAAGTGGTGCTACGGCTCAAGTGGTAGAGCACTAGCCTTGAGGTGAAGAGATGAGGGACAGGACCCAGGCCCAGAGTTCAGGCCCTAAAACCTGCCAAAAAAAACAAAAAACAAAAACAAACAAACAACAAAAAAAACAACTTCCAAACTTATCTTTTCTCTTAATTGAGGAGTGGATTTTTTTTTAAAACAGGAATTCTCATCTTACTCAAGGTCATCAGAACTTCAGTAGAGTTTTCATGTTGAGATATAATGCACCTAACTCTGCTGAACTTAATCATGACTAGGAAAGTGTGGACATTAATGTGTTTATTATATTTTTCCTTATAAATATGTAATTCTGTCTGATATTATATATAATATATATTGTACAATATATAATACATTAGATAGTATAATAAATATATTATAATATAACATATATTATGTATTAACAGACTTCCTAATTTTAGAGTTAGGAACAAGCAACATATTGAAAGACAAATTCTTGAATCTCTGAGTAATTTTTCTACCACTGGACAATTCCAGGTTTCATTCTTATTACCCAAAAAGCAACATAGGCAAGCGGTGCACATGGAGGTGGACCTCTGGATTCTGGACACTGTGATCTGCATATGTATATATATATATATATATATATATATATATATATAAATGAAATATTGTTTTATACTAGTGAATGTGTAAAACTATAGCAGCAGATAATTAAGTCAACATCTATGTGCACACACACTCAATCACTTTTATGTATAAGAATTCCTTTTCGGGAAGGGAAGACGGCTCAGTGTTAGAGGGCTTGCCTTGCATGCCTGAGGCCCTGGGTTCGAATTCTCAGCACCACGTAAGCAAAAAGAAAAAAGCCGGGAGTATGTGCACACATACTCAATCACTTTCAAGTATAAGAACTTCTTTTTGGGCTGGGAAGGTGGCTCAGTGGTAGAGCGCTTGCCTTGCATGCCTGAGGCCCTGGGTTCGATTCCTCAGCACCACATAAGCAAAAAGAAAAAAGCCAGAAGTGGCGCAGTGGCTCAAGTGGTAGAGCACTAGCCTTGAGCTGAAGAGCTGAGGGACAGCACCCAGGCCCAGAGTTCAGGCCCCACGACCAGACCTCCCCCCAAAAAGGAATGTCTTTTCTATGTTCCCTATGCACCTACACAGAGAGTACATGAGTTGTCCTTGAATTGTCCTGGGAGTTCTTTATCTGGATACTGTAGCTTCACTTCCTTTGTTCTCTTAGTAGCCAGATGTCATGTGTTCAACAACAATACTTGTTACAAGTAAAAATATATACCCTGACACACAGAGAAACTGGGATTTCAGAAATGCCACAAATAATTGGGAGGTACAACAGTACTTGTAAAAATTAAATAGATTGCATATTTATTAGAAAGTTTGTCAGAAAAATAACCTTCAGTGCAAGATGAAACACTTGAAGGAAACTACATTTGAAATTACATATTGCTAGGTGGTAGTAGCTCATGCCTGTAATCTTGGCTAATCTGGAGGCTGATATCTGAGAATCACAGTTCAAAACCATCTTGGGCAGAAAAGTTGCCATAAGATACTTATCTCCAATTAATCAATCAAGACTAAAATTGATACTGTGGCTCAATGTTGTAGAGAGATAACCTTGAGCCAAAGACCTCAGGAACAGTGTCCAGGACCCAAGTTCAAACTCTGCAATAGACAATAAATAAAAATAAAAAATAAATTACATATAATTTCTTACCAACTCGGTACAAGGAAAATAGGATATGACACATGGCAACATATGACTTCAAGTTACAAAGTTCCAAAGCATTTCCCCACTCTTGAGAACTAGGAGTAATCCGTATTGAAAAAAAATAAAAAACATGAATGATTTATGCCAAATTTCAAAACATACTATATGTTATACAAAGGAAATTCAATAAACATGCATTTCACAATTTAGTAACATCCTATAGTATAAAGAATCTGATTACCTGATTCATAAAAATCAATACAATGCAGATAAAACATCCAATATCTCAGGGGTCAAATTAGCAGAATACTTTCCATCTATGATGGCTGTTTTCTAAATTATCCAGCCTTATCCACCACACAATTGCAGAAGGCTCTTCCTGAGAATGTCCAGAAACCTGATTACTGTGAGTGCTCAATGTAGACCTAGTCCCATTCTCTATTATTTGGGCATATGATAGACTGAATATCTGAAAACTTGCCAAAGGCCCAATTTGGGAATGGCTTCCAGTAATGACATTTTAGTTCTCAGAAAAAAAGGGAAATTGAAGACAGTGTGAAAATCTACCAGATCCCGGGAAAGATTTCTATTATTGTGCTAAAACTGTACCCTTCTACTGACACTTGAACAAACTGCAGCAATTGTCACTCCAACCACATGTCCAAAAAATAGCTTTCCAAATATTGACCTGTTTTCACATTGGCAAATCAAGACACTCTATTGTGGTCCTGTTTTACTTAAACTATCTGCTATGATTTGCCCAAGAGAACAGGAAAAGTGTAGGTAAGAAGTCATAAACAATACTATTATGGTGCTCTTAATGGCTAAGTGTAAAGAATATGTGACAGAACTGTTGGAAGATTCATTTTTTTTTCTTTTTGCTATTCTCTCCCCTTTCTTTGTAGAAAGGTTCTAACTATAAAGTGCCAAGTGGTCTGGACCTTTCAAGGCTTGTCTCAGTGACATAAGTGATGGAATTAGGGACATGTGCTCCCATGGCTGGCTTTTAGGAAGTTCACAATATAGCAATACCTATACACATAAATAAACTTTTGTGAGTAATGTGAATTTACTTCCTCAATAACCACAATATCAAATCATCAAATTACTAACAACTGGCATCACTAACACCTCCATAAACAAATGCAAACTAAAAGGTCTACTGCAAAAACCAACATCTAAGGCAGTGTTTGAAATACAAGAAGATATATTATACATCTAAAGGAGTGAGTTCTTTAACACTGGCAATGAGCAGTAATAGCTGAATTTCTAACCAGGCTTGAAAAGTTCAGGTGTCCTCTAACTATGTGATTAGAGTTGCAGAGTTGAACTTGGTGTCAAGATTGGAGCTAAAATTGAAAGGCAGCTAAGTGGCTGCAGTATTGTAGCTCGATACAGTGTGACCCTTCCTGATAATGGTAAACAGAGAGTAGAAGCTAAGTCAGTAAAATGTATAGGAAGGATTTTCCACTGAGAATAATTTCAGGGGGTGATCATTACTCTTGCGTTGAAAATGAATAGCCCATCATTCTAATTTAAGCTCTTGCATATTTCTTATTTGAGGACAATTATAACACTACTGTGCCATGAGTGCTGAGCAGTGTAGGTATATATTACTCTAAAATATGTAAAAATTCTTATAGGTATGGAATGGCCTGACCCTGACACTTCATTCTGTGTTGTTGAGTTTCATGGAGAAATGTTCATAATTAGGCAATTCACACTCATCTAAGTCTGAATCAGGCAACTGAGATAAGACATTAGGGTCATCACTCCAGTGACATGGTCTGTGACCTGTGAAATAAATGACATTATTTCACAATGCAGATGTGTTTCTGAAAATGCATGCAATACCAAATACCAAATATACAAAAGGGACAATTATCCATCTCATATTATCAGAAGTAAAGACACTCCTCAATTGTACTTACTTGCTAGAGAATCACAGGGTCACTGCTAACTTTTGGTATCTCTCCAGGTGCTCAATCTTCCTCAGTCTTTTTTGAGGAAGTGTTTTTCCATAGTTTGTTTTGAGGTGTTCAGAAAATCAGTATTGTACATTAACCACAACCATGGGACAGCAAAGATGATGGGATACCTGGCCAAAAACTGAGAAATCACAGGAAGTGATAGGAAAGAAGACACCAGAGGGCCCAGCGCCTCATTGCCAGGTTCTGGATCACTAAATCCTGCTTAACATGCTTATATTCCTTCTACTACAAGGTGGTAGGGGTGGTCAGGGGCTATAAGTTTGTCCACAAACTTAGGCATTAACCTAGCTTTGGTTACAACTATTAATGAGGTATTGTTCGTATACATAGTGATAATTGAATCCCTTATTGTTAGGGAGCAGAAGGGAACAATAGTCATTACATCCATAACACAAACATCCATCTTGTCTCCAAAGTCTTAATCTTTTAATGTCCAACAGATCGAATTTAAATACTCTTGAGGTAATAACTCATACCCCTGTCTTCCCTTGACTGACCTGTCCAGAGCAGAGCTCTCAGCCTTTTGATTGCTGTTTGAGATGGTTTCCCAATCTATCCCTTTCCAGGTTTAACAGTTGGACTCTAGAATTCCTCACAAGTACTGTGACAGGTGTATTATTTTTAAAACCATATTTTTTCTAGGATAGGTTCAATTTTTATATTTTATTTTATTTCAAAAATACTGTACAGAGTGGTTACAGTTACATGAGTAAGATATATTCCTTGTTGAATATTGTTACCCACTCCATTGTTGTTCTCATTTCCCTTCCCACTCCCACTCCTCCTCCCCACCCCATAGTTGTAATGTTCATTTCTGAAAGTGTCTTGTGAATATCATTGTTGCAATGGGTCACTCTTTGTACTTATTTCATCACTATATTTTTTCCCTATCCAACTCCAAATCATAAAAATGTATATACAAGATGGAAGTAATCAAAATCTAGACAGAGTTTGCTAGGGATAAACCAACAGAAAAAACAAATGAAATGAAATAAAATCTAGATACTCTACCGACATCAAGGTTGATATTTGAAAAAAAAAGATTTGTTGTATTCATGTCTTGGAGTTCATTTCACTTAGCATCATTTTGTAAGGTCAAATGTATATAACTCTGGAGCCAGCAATCTCACTCTTGAGCTCTTGTAGAAATGATCTCAAGCTAAAACACACTAAATCTACAACTATATTTTTTGCAGCATTATTACTATAGCTAAGATATGGAACCAATCAAGATGCCCCTCAATAGATGAATGGATCAAGAAAATGTGGTAATTTTATGCTTCTATCAGAAAGAATGATAGAATGATAGCCCCTTTCTTAAGAAAAGGGAAAGACTTGGAAAAGAATCATATTATGTGAAGGAATGCAGACTCAAAGAAAAATAGGTTCCAAGGTTTGCCTCATTTTTATTAATTAATATATGTGTAGGAGAGTCCTGACAGACAGGTTCACTTTTTAAACTATTAATATTCCCTTTTTTTCTCTCTCTCTTCCTCTTTCATGCCATTTGTGTGTGTGTGTGTGTGTGTGTGTGCATGTGTGTGTATGTGTATGCACAGTAATGAAACTTGACTCGGAGCCTCAAACTTTTGCTTGGTTTCTTCATTCATGATTGACTGAGTCTGTACTATTTAAACCAAGGTTTCACTCTGTCTTTGAACAATTGAACATAAATATCTCATGGATTGCTACCCCAGCCATCTGTCAACCATGATCTTCCAATCTCAGCCTCGTGACTATCTAGGAATAGGGATGAGGCACTGGCATCCAGCTTTATTGCCAAGTCTTTTTTGCTTTGATTTGTTTTTGTTTTTTCTTGTTTTGTGCATTCAAAATCTGTAAGGAAAACAAATCACTTATAACCAAGAATATTCACATAAAATGCATGTTGTTTAAATATTACTTTATTAATGTTATCCTTTTACATCCACATTATGTGATTTGAGTTTTTTGAACTCTATTGTTGCAAACGATCAAGTCACATACATAATTTAAATCTTCTTTTCTTGGTTTTATAGTTTGTTAGGTGTTTCAAAACAGAATTTACCAAGGTTTAACTCTGCACTACTGAAGGAGCACCTTCATGATTAGTCAATGTCCTGTAAATCATAAGTTCATCACTTCTTCTGGCACCATATGAGCACAGATATTTTCCTATAATACCTCCACATAGTTTAGACGTCAATGCCATGCACTCTTCTGCCAAATATGCAAGGATATCCTTTGTAATTCTCCTTGGATTTTCACTCTTTTTCTCTTTACTCTTCCATGCTAAGTCCTGGGACGATCATGTTGATTTTGTCCCCTGTTACATTCATCATTGCATCTTGGGAAATACTGGTATGCATTACTGTACTTCTATCCATTCTCATTGTGCTTTGTCTTGTACCCCTCTCACCGCGGAGGGTCAGAGATTGGGGATATTTTCTTCACTCTTTAGCTCAGACATCTATCTTTACTTTCTAGCAATACATTCATTGAATTCTTTCTGTAAAGTTTAATGTCTTGAAAATGATTACTGCATTTTCATGGCTATGCTATTTGGCATTAGGGAAGAACATAGGTTAGGTAAAAGAAGATTGCAATCATGCCTCCATAGATGTTGTTAATTGGATAATGTTTACTTCAAGGTCTACCCGCTTGCTTTCTTTTCACTGTTAATTTGTCAATGTAGCCTTTTCTTCTGGAAAATATTTATGGGCCTAGTGAAGATCAATCCCTACTGTACTTAGTCATTAATTTTATTCCAACATCATTTCACAGATCCTTCTGAGTTTCTTCAGGGTCTGTATAGTAATGCTTCACATTCTTAGATATGTTTTTAACATCGATGCATCCGATGATAAAGACACATTGCTTAAGTCACCATTTGTTGATTGAAAAGAAACCATGCTGCAATCTCACTATATCGCAATTTTATGGTTTTAAATTCTTTTAGATTAGAATTGATGCTGGAGAATGAACATTCTGTGTACAATTTTATATTTTCCTAATTTTTTAGTATACTTTCCAATATTGTATAAAGTTAAAACATTACTACTTACTTAGTTTTAGGATTTCTAAAATGGTTAGAGTAAAAGTTCTATTTATTCACAATTTTAAGACAATATTGTCCATTATGAAAAGTGAGATATTGTAAACTTTTTATTTGTGGTCCTTAATGGTGGTGCTGGGGAATCAAGTTCTTAGCTTCATGTGTCTTAGTCTACTGTGTGCTTCTGAGCCTGATGGAACCTATGGTTTTATTTTCAATCACCTGGAATAAAGAAAAATTTCCCTAGGAAGGAATTAACTTTTGGTTACTTTCTCCAGTAACTCTCACACAGATAAAAGTAATATAATTCTACACTGACAGAAAATGGTGTTCTTATATTGTATTTATTAGTAGTAACTTTTTATTTTTTGTAGCCCCACTCTTCACTAAGTCTTGCCCATTTGCTATCCCTCCTTCCCATAAAACTTGCCTAGATCAACTGGAAACCCACTTCTTGTCAGCCTCCTCCTTAAAAAGCTCAACCTTAACTAACCTATCCCTTGGTAGCCCTGCTAAAAACTTTCAAAGGCCTGACTGCAACCAGAATCCTTCCTGATAGTTCTCCTCTGCTTTAGGGAAATCCCTCTTCCACTCCACCCATTCTTGGAATCCTTGCTCTGCACCACCAGAAACCAGGACATATCCATATCTCCTTCTATGTCCCACCTTGCTGCAATAGAACCCCGCCTACACCAGGCTCCTCCCTCAAATCCCCACCTCATCCACCAGATGAGGTATGCCCCTAACTACTCTAGTCCCTCATAGTTGCATTTCTCCCATATCCTAGTATTTCCAAACTCCTCCCTTCCCTTTTCTACCCAACCACCAACCAGCCTTCTCACTCAAGCCCCCCCCCCGGTTTCATCAGAAACTCTGCCCATAACTAGCCTACTTGTAAAAGGCCTAAACTCTCAAGCACAGCCCTGAACCTACCTCTTCCCACAAAACCCATCATGCTATACCAAAAACCCTTCACCTTCCTATAACCGCCCTTGAAGCCCTGCCTTGCTTGGCCAGAAGCTTCTCACAAAGCCCATCTTCTGCCTGGAAAGATAGCCCTGCTCCACCACAAGCCTCTCTACCTCCCACATCTACTCGCTCAATGCCCTGCCTTGCTCTCCAGATAAACTCGCCCCCTATTGTCTCCTTCCTCAGTTCCACATCCTACTCCACCAGATACCCTGCCCACAATTATCCTACACCATTGTAGCTCTTCCATGCCTTCTCAAAGCCCCTCCTCCAACTAGCCCCATGGCTCCAAGCCCTGCCCTGTTCCTGAAAAACTCCACTAGAAAACCCCCAACACACTATGCCATTTCTGGACACCCAAATTGCTCCACTGGAAACCACTGTTCCAGTTGGCCTCCTTCTGGAAGCCTAGAAAAACCCCACCACACTTTCCTATCTCTCAACACCCACATTGCTTCACTGGAAACCACTGAACCAGTTGTCCTCCTTCTGGAAGCCTCACTAGACTCAACTGTAAATCCCAGTCCCTCCATAGTCCCTTTTGGAAGATTGTTTTGCCCTGCTGGAAATCCTGTCGATAGTCCATGTCCTGCCTTACAACACTGAAATACCCATCCAACCTTACTCCTCTTTTCGAAGTGGTGACTGGCTACACCAGAAACCCCATCCTAACTAGTTTAGTGCACTGGATCTTATCACTGCTCTCACAAATCCCTGGTCCTGATAAACACCTACATACATTTTGACTACATCCTGCTCTGCTGAAAACCCCACCTCCACTCTAATACAATTCATGAAGGCCTGCCATCCTCCATGAGAAACCACACCCCTTACTAGCTTATTTCTTCCTAGTACCACCTTGCCCTCTCAAAGCCACACCCTGAAAAGCCACTCCCTCATAGCTTGGCAATCCTGCTCCAGGATCCCCACCTTCTGTCAACCTCTTGACTCTATTCCTGCTTTATGGGAAACCTCACTCTACATATCCCACAAGGGCTTACAGTGTTCCACCAGATCCCCTCCTCTAAGTAATCTCTTCCTTTGTAGCCTTGTTCTTCCTTCTCAAAGCCCTGCCCAAACAGCCTCCTCCCCAGTGACCCCACCTTCTTCCAATGAAAACCTGTCCACCTGCCAGACTCCATCTTAAATCCCGCCTACTCCGTAAGAGACCCCTCCCCTAACAAGTCTAGTCCTTCCTGTTCCCTTCCTGATGTCTCAAAGCCCTACACAGACCGACCTTCGCACTCAACGCTCTGTCCTGTTCCACCATACAGGCTGTGCCAATAGCAACTCCTCCCTTAAACCAGACAGAGCTCCACCAGAAACCCCATACCACCTCTTCCATGAAGGTCTCCTCTAGTAACTTTTATTACAAATGTGATTTTGAACATATCTGGGGAAATAAAAGTTCCAGCCTCCAGCTGGGCTCAGTCACAAAGAAGGATTTGTGCCTGGTTTTGACTTTTCAGCTAGTCCTGACAATGCAAAATGCTCTTGTCTAAAACTGGATAAAAATCAGGCCAGTTTAATTTCAGGTGAATACCGTCCCCAGCCTTCCTCCAACAGAAGGGATTCAAAAGACCAATTTTTGAAATGCCTTGCTAAATGAGCAAGCCCTGGGAAAATGAAGCTCAAAAAAGTTACTTAGATTAAAATAAATACTGTCTTAATTTTTCTTTGTAACCTTTAAAATGTACATATAACTGATTCTGATTTTTGTGTGCTTAAAAATCTGAGTGTGTTTTGTATGTGTTTGTGAACATTTTCATGATAGAAATTGTTAGCATGCTGTAACAATAGGCTGTTTAAGTTTAAAGTTCCAAAGGTTATGAGATTTGATCATTACTAAAATTTTTTAAAGCATTTTCACATTGTTTGAAATTGCTTTTTAAGGATTTTTAACTTAAAAAATAGAAAATCTGGTATTTTAGAATGCATAAGGCTGTTTAGACTGTAATCAAGATATATGGCTGAACAAAAAGGAGAAATTTAGAAGCCAACAGAAGACCTATCTTTAGGAGTGAAGGGTGAACAGGCAGAAGTGCAGTTCAGCTTGTCATGCATGGTGGAACAGGCCCTGGGAAGAGTCCACACATGGTGAAAGAGGGCAAGCTGGCAAAAACGCAGTTCACCTAACCCTAAAGAGTCGGATTGGGTGTTTGCCCATTCCACAGGAAGGGATAAGTTGCCCATATTTATTCTGCCCCATTACCCTGCAGATAGACACTGGAAACATGATGGTAAAAATGAGTGCTGTGAAGATCTGATTAACATTGCTAAAACTACCCCTTGGATCTGTTAAAACTAAACTTAAGAAGGCCTTAAAAAGAGGGTTAAAAAGTTTATTTGTATAATGTGGTTTGCACTCAATGATATTCTGTCATTGGATATGTTATTTTTAATGTATAAAGGTGTTAAGTCTAGCTTCTTGGTACAGTGATGGTGATTTTAATTTTTCATTAAGAAAAAAATGTTATTTGAGCTTAAAAGTTTTCATGTGTATCTGTTTTAAAACAAGCAGCCAAAAGGAAATGAATGACACTTAGCCTCCAGAGTTTAAGGGATTTTTCAAAATGCAACTAAAAACTAAAACTAAAGTATAGAATATTAAAACAGAGATAAATAGGAGGCTTACAAATTAGGAATGGATTTCTGTATATAAAGTTTAAAAGTAAAATTGTTCTAAACATTTGCCTCAAAGTACAAAAAGGAAAAATTAAAATTACCAAAGTTATTGCTTAATTCCTATTTCAGTTTAGTCTCATAGGTTTTATTTTTTGTAACAGTTCCCAGCAGATCCACAAAAACGAGTGAGAATTCTTGTAATTTTGTCAGATATAACTTTGGCTCTTAATAAGTTTCAGGTAAGAATATGCTTAAAAGCTCCTTCTATGTTGACTGCCTTTTAATTGGAGTAAAATGGCCTTTTATGGGACTCTGATCTGAAAATTGGTTCGAATCCAACCTGGGCAGATAAAGGTCCCTGTGAGAATGTCACCTCTACTCAGCCAGCACAAAGCAGAAAGAGCAAGCAGACCTGCTTTAGGATTCAATGTGGCAGAGTGCTAGCCTTGAACTGTAGAGCTGAGGGACAGTACTCATGCCCCAAGTTCAAGTCCAGCAACAAACTAAGGGAATTGCCAATGAGGCATTGTTCCCAGTGTGGAGAAGACACTCCTTGGAAGAAAGTAATGGAGGAGCATCCAGAGACCGTAAGCCACTGCTTAGATAGCAGAAATAATGTAAGATCCTTGAGTCATTTGTGCATGGCCCTTCAAAAATTGGTCAGAGCCAGGAGGTCATGGGAAAATAGTTTGTAAGCATGCCTAATGTCTATGACTGTAAGGGACTGCAACTTGTCAGTCATCTGTTATAGTAGTAAAAAGCTAAGGTTGTAAAATGTGGAGGATAGTTTAAATCCCAACCCCTGTATGGGCCAAAAGCTCTAATTGGCAGTAACTTTTGAGCTGACATCAGCTACATGAAATTCATCTGCTCAGGAAAATTTTGTAAACCTGAGGGTGTGTTTCTATTGATATCTGTCTGAAGGCCTGCATAGGTATCTCAGACATTGTTAGGATTACTAGAGATCACGTTCCTAAGCCATCCATAAAGATCCTTTTGCAAACCAGAAGGCTAAATAAGCTCCACTGCTGTTGCCAGAAAAATGGTCTGTGCATTTGTCAAAAGTTAAAATATTGTTCTTAATGATATCTAACCCTGGTAACATCTTTGTAAAATAGGCTAAGTTTATAGGTTCCTGGCAAGGTAGGATCAACACTCCTGAGTCAGCTTGAAGAAGTGACAGAACATGAATCTTTGCCCATCATCCCCTTTTAAGAACAAGGGAAAATATTCACTTTTTAAAAAATGTGGCAAAATAGACAGAAGGAAAAGGCATGGGTAATAATAGTACAGGGCTGAGCCCTGCATATCTGCTTAGAAAATCTTAGCCTTATTAAAAGAACTATTTGTTTAAAAAGTTGTCATCTTGGTAAATTGTCCTGGGCTATTGTATAAATTGTCTTAAAAACTAGTGGGGTCACAGCTTGCCAAGTGTATACAATGTATCCTTCCCAGTCTATGTAGGAATTTGCAGTCCAGCACGAGGTGTGACAGTCCCTTGGAACCACTGAGAGACCCAGTGGTGCTGCTGCACATACTAATGGGTAAAGTTCAACAACAGCCTGACAGTTACCTGGAGGAAATCTACATCATCACCCAGACCACCTCCACCGTGCTAAAAGGAGACTGCACTCCTGCCTTATTCCATCACCTGAAAATGCTTCCCAGTTGAAAGCTGCTAAAACTAAGATCTTGTGGGACATTCTCTTGGTAATATGCAGTAACCCTCTATACTCCCACAGTAGATATTGGGAATGAGGATATCACTGGCTTGCCTTAGGCACTTCAGGTTCACAGCCTAGTTTGGTTCTCTATGGTAATAACCTGCTTCCTTCTGGTTGTGTTTTAAAGTTAAAGGAGAGATTTTTTTTTTAATCAGTGGAGGTAGTATGAAGAATGAGACCCAGCCCTAATCTTAGCCTTAAAATCTAGCAAGCTTAGGCTAGGAAGGTGGTTCAGTGGTAGAGCGCTTGCCTTGCATGCCTCAGCCCCTTGGTTCGATTCCTCAGCACCACATAAGCAAAAAGAAAAAAGCTGGAACTGTGGCTGTGGCTCAAGTGGTAGAGCACTAGCCTTGAACTAAAGAGCTGAGGGACAGTGCCCAGACCCAAAGTTGAGGCCCCACAACCGGACTCCCCCCAAAAAATCTAGCAAGCTTTTCATCCCACTGGTGCCTTGAAGCTTTCTGAGATAACTTGGTTCCGCAAGTCAAAGGAAAAATGAGCATTTTTAAACTCTCACCACAAAGAAGCTCAAGAAATTGTAAAGAAGAGGGGGTAGTACAGAAAGCCTTAGGAAAAGAACTGGGGGAAAATTGGTATCCTCTGGATAATAAAGCATTTAAAAAGTAAGGATTGTCTTAAAATATTTGTAAAGAAGACAAACCTCAGAAAGGTTAAGTATGTAGCAAATGGTATGAGTATGTCTTAAAATTGGAGCTTACGAGTACAGCTGGTATAAAATTAAGTTATCTGTTATATACAGAGTCAAGATTGCTAGAAGAAAATGTCAAGGCCTTTGGTACTGTTAATTTTGTTACTCACAATCGGACCTTGTAGACTGGTGTCCTTTGTAAAAGAGAGGATCAGCACAGTCCATCTATTAGTTCTGAGATCCCAAAACCAAATTGTAGATATAGAAGACTGTGCCAATTAGGGGAACATGATTGGTCCCCGATGCTTTAGAAGAGGAGGGAATGAAGATCCAAGTAACTCCAACTTGAGATTAACCCCACCATTTTGTGCGAGGCTGCCCTCATAGTAACCCCAAGAGAGAGAAAAAAAACACAGGTTGCCACCAACCCTGCCCACCCTTAAGAAAGCAGAAGAGTTGGCCAAGTGTTTGAGGAACAGAGCATACCAACATTTCAGAAAAAGGGCAGTATGTTTAGCGTGGACTCAAATCAATCATGTAACTGGTTGTGTGGAAATTCCCTAAACTTATTTGTTCAATACTGTAAAAGCTGTGCTGATTTTGTGCTTGGGGACTCTTACTGTCACGGGTTACCAGTGCGTGGAGGACCAAGCTTGAACTTGCAAATAAATGACTCTTTTTGGTTGTAGTCTTTGTTGGTCTTTTGGGGGTCCCAAGTCTGTACAACAGGGCTTGATATAAAATGTCTCTGCCCAGAGATTTGAATGATGGCATTTATAGTTTAAATTATTTAAGATAATTATTAACATCTAACACATGCTGAGGTTTTTGTTTATACCTCTCTTTCACCCTTTCTTTCTTCCTCCCTTTCTTTCTTTTTTCTTTTCCTTCTTTCCTTCCTTCCTTCCTTCCTTCCTTCCATCCTTGCTTTCTTTCTTCCTTCCTTCCTTCCTTCCTTCCTTCCTTCCTTCCTTCCTTTCTTCCTTTCTTCCTTCCTTTCTTCCTTTCTTTCTTCCTTTCTTTCTTTCTTTCTTTCTTTCTTTCTTTCTTTCTTTCTTTCTTTCTTTCTTTCTTTCTTTCTTTCTTTCTTTCTTTCTTTCTTTCTTTCTTTCTTTCTTTCTTTCTTTCTTTCTTTCTTTCTTTCTTCTTTCTTTGTTCCTTTCTTTCTCCTTTTCTTTCTTTCTTTGTTTCTTTCTTCCGTTCTTTCTTTGGTTCTTTCTTTCCCTTCCTTCCTTTTTTCTTTCCTTTCTTCCTTCCTTCCTTCCTTACCTCTCTCCCTCGCTCCTTCCTTCATTCCTTCTTTCTTTCCTTCTTTTGTTCCTTCCTTTCTTCCTTCATTCCCTTCTCTCCTTCTCCTTCTGTGCTTTCTTTTCTTCCTCTTTCTTTCTTTCTTCACTTTTCTTTCTTCTTTTATGAAATGAGTATAAATTTAGATATTTTGTTTGCTGAACAAGTATTATACCATTAGAACAATCCTTTTTTAATTTAGTTACTTTGATCATAGGTTATCAATTTTGCTGAAGGCTGAA
The DNA here is from genome assembly GCF_019054845.1 of Dipodomys spectabilis. Classification (NCBI taxonomy): domain Eukaryota; kingdom Metazoa; phylum Chordata; class Mammalia; order Rodentia; family Heteromyidae; genus Dipodomys; species Dipodomys spectabilis. The sequence continues at coordinate 897,672 of NW_024871182.1, forward strand.
CAGAGGCTAAGTTCCTCACTTATGTCTGCCAAGTTACTGGGATCACAAATGCATTCCAACTTGCCAGGCTTTAGGATAATATGTGTATCATATTACTTTCCTGGCACACTGGTTCTGAAGTGTGATTCTCTCAAAATTCTACCCCTTTATTTAGTGATGTGAGCTCCAATAGCTGGTCCTCAGTATAGATTATCTAAATGAATGATTGAAGGTAATTTCACTTTAATCTCTTTTTTTTTTTTTGCCAGTTCAGGGACTGTTATAACATTATTTCTATACAATTTTTGAGTATATGTGCACATTACTTTTAAAATGTTGCTTTCCCTCACTTTTTTTCCTTTTTTTATTTTTGTAAATCATGGGGCTTGAACTCCTGGCCTGGGTGCTGTCCCTAAGTTCTTTAGATCAAGCCTAGCACTTTACACTTGAGCCACAGTGCCACTTCCAGTTTTTTGGTGTTTAATTGGAGGCAAGAGTGTCACAGATTTCCTGCAAGGGCCAGCTTTGAACTATCATCTGCAGATCTCAGCTCTTGCATAGCTAGGATTACTGGCATGAACCACTGGCTCCCAGCTAAAATGTTACTTATTTTAAGTTCTATGATTTAGTTGAGGGAGTAGCATGAGTGTGTAGAAAGGAAACTTTCAAGTCATCTCTCTAAATAATTTCAGAGTTTCATTTTCATAATATTTATGCAGTGATTAATAACAGAAGCTCCCAAAGTAACAGAATGATCCTTCATTTTCTCCTTCCCATAGGTATTATTGGAAGATGAGTGAAATCTAAGTATAAGGCAATATGTACTTGAAGTTATAAAAAATATGTTGATGACACATAAAAAGCCATATTACACAGCGTGCTTTTCATTTCATAAAGAAAAGAATGTCATACAAGTATTTATTGGTAAGCTTTTTCATCTGAAAAAATATCATAAAAAAGCTGAAGGGGATCATCAACCCTTTAGGTGTAATATAGCATTGGAGATTATAAGACATGAATTTATTCATTAAATAATTATCTAGGAAAGGTATCTGTTCACTAAATTTATTCATTGTAAATTTTATTTTATTTATATGTCATTTAATATATACATACATACAAGTGTGAATATATATCAGCATATATATATATATATATATATATATATATATATATATATATATATATCAGCAGTATCTGTCCAGTGAACTGTATGGTTAGGTAATTTCATCATGTCAAGTTCATCAAAAGGATGGACTTCCATATATCTTAACAACCCTGCAACACCACTGCACATGCAAACTTAAGTGTTCACAATTGTAAGCCAGACCTGTGTTTTACCAAAGCTTTGTATATACTGTGTTATTTTTTTCATTTAGGCTTGACACAAAATGTGTTTGCCCTAGAAATAAATGATGGAATTATAACTACAATAAGTTAGTTTAAAACTTTACAGTGAACACATATTCAGTGTGAGTTGTTCTTTCTTTCCTTTTCTTATTTTATCTTTAGGAAATTGATTTCAGTTTTGATGTAGTGTTTTCCAGACAGGTACTCCACCACTGGACTCACTCCACCAATCCTTTCTTGTTTAAGTTACTTTACTCATAGAGTAGCAATTTTTGCACCCAGCTCCAAAAGCAGGGACCATGATTTCATTCCAATATACCTACCTAGTAGGTTGATATGGGTGATATTTTCCTTCCTAGACTGATTCAGAACTGTGATCCTCTCAAATTTCTACCACTTCGTTAATAGTGTGTGCTCCAGTTCTGCCTACCTCTAGAAGATATGGCAGAAATAAATGATTACAGGTAACTTGAGTGAATCATTGGCTCATAGGTGATTTGATATTAAAATGTAGGGTAAGTTTGAAAGTATTATCACAGTAGTCAGATATTTTGCTAAGTAAATTTTGCTTCACATTTAAAAATATCTCGACCAGAATTCAGGACTTATTTTGCTGTCTGTCAACTTGTATGTCATCTGGGAAAATAAACTTAATGTCTTCCATGCGTGGTAAAGATCTTTGAATGGTCTGATGTGCTGGTTCACATCTATAATCATGGTTAGCAATCAGAAGTAAATAGATCACAATTTGAACATAGCCTAACCAAAAATTTAGGAAGTGTCAATCTCAACAAACTAGTGGATCATGTTGAATCATGTCATTAATCTCAACACCACAAGAGGCTAAGTCTCTGCCCAGTATCTGTCACTTAGGTAACTGGCGCACTTGGAGGGAGTCACCTCTCCTGATGCAAGAGGAGGGAGGAGTCTCCCCCACCTTCACAGGGTGGACCTCCAGAATGCAGTGAATGTGCTTGCTTTTCTCCTCCAAATGGCTTGAGATGCCATGCCGCTGAGTGCTCATTATTTGATTCCATTGACCTGTGGTAGAGGTGTAAGGTAACAGTAAATTAAATTTCACATTTTCCAATTGAGCTGTTCTTCACAGCCTGTGAGTGAAACTCACCAAGTGTCCACTTTTTGAGTTTTGAGAATACTGAGGTAGGGGAGAGAGGGAGGGTGAGTGAAAGAGAGGAGAGATAGGTAGATAAAAGAGAGGAGAGAACAGAAAGAAAGGAAGGAAGGAAGGACGGAAGGAAGGAAGGAAGGAAGGAAAGAAGGAAGGAAGGAAGGAAGGAAGGAAGGAAGGAAGGAAGGAAGGAAGGAAGGAAGGAAGGAGGAAGGGAGGAAGGAAGGAAAGAAAGAAAGAAAGTAAAAAGAAAAAGAAAAGAAAGAAAATGATTGAGAATGAACGGTTTGGAGTCAGGAGTTACATGGCAGAGGTGCTACCAGTATTTGGAATTAGGTCTGCCCAAGCCATGCAGACCCTATGCAGACACTTCCTATCTTTTTGGCTAAGTTTCCCTCCTTTATCTGTTACCTAAGTATCTGGCATGCCTGGAGGCAGACACCTCCCCCTCCTGCTAAACCAAAACCTGGTCTGCCTCTGGTCACACTTTCCATTTGACCAGAGGAGATTCCTAGGCCCTGAGGTCACATCCAGTGTGGCCAGAATTTTCCCCTATCAGGCCATATCTCATCCGGTCTTTGGCCTAGATATGTCCTGGCCCAAGGTTGTGTCAACCCCCTTTTTTTCACATGTCTCTCCACCACATATGGCATGGGCAGCAGTTTAGTAAATAAACTACTTTACCTGACTGAATACCATGTGTTCTTTTCATTGGCTACCTAATGAAACTTACCTAATTAATACACCTTACACTTCAGAGTTTCTAGTTATATATTCATGGATATTTTTCTGACATATGTGAGATCAGTATTTACAAAACATATGTTCTAACTCATCATTTAACAGTATAATTCTGCTTGGAATCTTTTTTTTTTCAATTTTTTAATTTTGAAAATAATGTACAGAGAAGTTGCAATTACATTTGCAAGATAATGAGTGCATGTCTTATTAAGCATTGGTGCCTCCTCCTTTGTTTCCCCTTTTCATCCCTTCCCATCTTCCACTTCCTCCTCCAAAGTTGTAACGTTCCTTTTTTGATGTAATGTGTTGTACATCTCATTGTTGCTATGGATCCACCTGTATCCCTATTTACATAATTTGTTTTTTCCTTTCCCCTCCACGAAGATTACCAACATCTGAATTTTTAATAGCAGCCTAATTAACCTTAAAGTCTATTTTGTTTGCTTTGCTTTGTTTTGTTTTTAGCTTAAAGTAATCAAAGACATGGTGGGAAAATCTGAAAAGATCCCTGCCTTCATATTTTCTAATCACCCTGGGCTACAACATTTGTGATACCAGGTCAGATGATGGGAGATTGAAATACTAGAAAGCAGATGCACATCATAAGTTCCATGGCTTTGGGATTTCTCAGGTTCTTTTTTAAATGTAATTGTTACTAAGGTGTGTAGAGTGAGTTTACCATATCACACTTCATGTAATGTGCACATTTGCCTTGTAGACAATGCCATCCTTTCCTGAGCTTTCTCCCAGTTTTTGTTTGTTTTGTTGTTGTTTGTTTTTATTTTTGTGCCTAACCATCAGCTTCAACTCAGGATTGGTTGCTGCACCTGAGTTTTTGTAATCAAGGCTACTCTACCTCTGAAGTCGCAGCTCCCATTATGGCTTTTTGGTTGTTAATTGGAGAGAAGTGTCACAGATTTTCTCACTCCTGCTGTCTTTGAACTGTGATCATCAGCCTCCTGAGTAGCTAGGATTATAGGCCTGAGTCCCCAGTGTCCAGCTACTAACGTTTTGGTTTCATGTTTCCCTGGTTGTGTTACAATTTTCCTCGACTCTTGGCACTAATGCTACATATTTCCTGGCTCAAATCTGAATTGGTGAAACATGCTTGTATTTTGAGGAAGGCAGGATTAGGAAACTATAGGCCATAGGGACATGTAAGCTAAACAAATCATTTGGAACATGGCATAAAGACAAGTAAATTTATTGCCAGTTGACTGTGTCCTGTCTTTACTTTTAATTTTGCATGGCCTGTGAATGATGTTAGACACATCCAAATGGCCATTGGCAGAAATAAGGTTTCTTATCCTGTTCTAAAAACAAAACAAAAAGCCACCAAAGAATATTATGTATGAGTCCAGCAATTTCCTCGAATTAGAGACCAATCTGCCCTAGTTTATGAAAAAATATCCTTTATTCAACTGCTGCTACTTTTTCTAACTACAAATATAATGAAATCTGTAGTAGTCTGTAGAATTGTATACCACAGCTGTCATTTTAATTTACAAGAAATTCCGACTTTAAAATGTTTATTTATTTTTTGACACTTGTGGGATTTAGACTCAGGGCCTGGGCACTGTCCCTGAGGCTCTGTGCTCAAGGTTGTTAGCATTCTACCAATTGAGCCACAGAGTCCCTTCTGTTTTATCAGTTGTTAATTGGAGATAAGAGTCTTATGGGGAATTTTCTTCCTGGGCTGGCTTTGAACTGCGATCCTCAGATCTCAGCCTCATGACTAGCTGGGATTACAGGCATGAGGGACTGGCATCTGGTTTCAAATAGTCATTTTTAAAATGAACTACTAGGTGCCTCTGGCTCACATATATATTCCTAGCTATAGTTAGGATTACAGTTCTGAGAAACAAACAATAGTTAAGTGTTATTCATGATGGTTTATATTGCCATGCTTTAATATTGTTTGTTTCTTATACTACAATGCTCTTTTTTTTATTTTCACCTAGGTGGGGGTGATAAGTGCTAGCCAATGTTGAACTTTCTTTGGTTGAGAGGGAGCCATGTGGACGATCTTTCCTAGAATGGCATGGAAATGAAATCCTTCTGTTCTCAACCCCTCATGGGTCTGGGATGATAGAAGTATTCCATCACGCATAGCCAGGGGTTGGGGAGCATTGCAGGTAACTCTCCACTGGTCTGGAACTGATGTCCCAAATACCTAGCTTTACAGGCAAAACCATGTTATATTCCATTTCACTTTGAATAGCTTATGTATATACTTAGAGAGTACAATGATAACACACTACATGTTAAATATATAAAATAGTCAGTATAATTAACAGGTTTATCTCCTAAAACATTCAAGCTAATGTATTTTTGTAAACTCCTGACTCTGCTAGCTATTTTGGAATATACCATAAACACGAATACACTGACAATGTGCAGAATATTGGAAGTTGATAGAGATAGAAACAAGTTAGACTATGTGTAGTAAATACATATTTATCAATTGCTCCTCTGAAGAATATTATCATATATTCACCATGACAATAATTTTCCTGCAGTGTAGAATTTCCCATTTCGTAATCTGCCATCTTCATCTTTTTACATTATAAGTATGAATGTTTTCCTGTTTATTATAATGTTTTGAAATTATTATATGATGGAATTAAAAATTTGTAGAGTCTACTGAAATTATCTCAATTTGTTTGGATGTGTGATGCTAAATCATTAAGACCATGATTTCCTGAAATATATGCTAACAGACTATATCACTAAATTATATTCTAATTACATCTTATTATTGTTTTTTTTATATAGGGTTCTACAGTTGCTGTTTTATGATATAGAATGTTGTGAAGCTAGACTGAAACTTGCAACCCCACTGCCTCCAGTAACACTGTTTTATCACCAGGTTATGGAGGCTGATAAATATAATTCTAACTAATCAGGAATTTGAGACCTGAGATTTAGTTCACACAGTCTGAGCATGAAATTTTATGAGTCTCTCCTCTCCAGTTCACTACAGAAATCTTACAGTGGAACTGTGGCACAATTGGTACATCACTACAGTCACCAGAAACATACTCAGGCTTGTCATATAGCCCCTGAATTCAAGACCTAAAACACAGATATGCACAACACACCCTCACACACATACACACACACAAAGCAACACACATGTACACACACAGATTCTCTGGCAATGTTGTACCTTAAATTCTTATCCAGAGATTGGGCAATAGCACACTCATTTTTGAAGTTTTTTTTCCTGATTATTTTGAAGGAGGAGGATAGTTCATAGGACAAAGATGACAAGACCTTAGTGAGGAATTCTTTATAAACAACTACCTTATTAAAAACAAACAGGAGCACAGTTTTTATATTTAAAGCTTACATTCCTTCAACTATAGTATTTTTCTATAATAATCATTGAATTATGAGAAGACATTGCAGCACCTCTTCCCTCCTCGCCTTCCCCACTGTCATAAAATATGACAAAATTATCAAAAATACTCTCTAATCTTACAAGAATGTACATCTATAAAAAGGTCTGACAGTATGTGTAAGGTTTATTTTTCAATACTTGTATGATTTTCCCACCTCTAAGTACTTACCTTTTTTCCAGATGACAGCACACTGGGGCAAACAAGATTAGGAAACAAAAAACTAACAAAAAACTAAGTCCTAGGATGTAGTTGTCAAAAATAGATGCAAGAAGTACATAGCAGGCTGAGAGGGCCCTGAGAGGCAAAATACTTTCTGCATGATGAGAGGAATAGTGACAAATAAGGGATGGATCTGACCTAGAAAGTGTTCCTTGAGGTTGAGAGCATGCTGATTTCCAGACCTAGCTGAGGATGTTGGGATTTGACAATGTTCACATGTGTATAGAGTGATGTGGGAGGGGAGATTTCAGGCTCCAGTATGTCTTTGGGATGGTCGTATGTGAGCAAGCAGCTTAGATCATTGGGCTCTGAGAGATGACACTCTCTACCTCACAATGGAATAGAATATGGAACACTGAGAGCCAGGCAACTGTAACTGACAGTTACCTCAAGCCAAGTGGCCTGTAGCTCAGGAACAAGAAAGATGTTCCTTTGTTGTTTTCAAAGTTCAAGAGACTCAGGTCTCAGGCATGAGAGGTGTGAGTGCCTCAATCAATGCTGCAGACATTGGATCAGTGACAAAACATGAATCCATATTCTCAGGCCTTTTTATAAGAAGAAACCAAGGAAATCACAAGGCAACTCAGGCTAGGTATAACTATGACAGGAAACCTATTTAATCTCATCCTAGCCCACATTACAACTTTCTTCTTGTGTGCTTTTATATGTGTATACTGAGAAAATATTTACTGCGTAATTTTCAATCCACTCTATTACTCATTTTGAAGTGTATTCCCAATTCCATGTTTCAAAAAAATCCATTCTTTTTACCACCTCAGTGTGACAATGAATCAGCCCAAACCCTGAATATGCCTTATAATCTAGGGAGCTTGGACTCAGGCTTGTTGGAAATGCTGGTAATGGACCTGGTCCCTGCCTACCAGAAAGGTCATCTTTTCTATGTTGGAAACATCCTTCACCACTATAGAGTAGGAGACAATGGAGCAGTTGCTGGATATTGTTTAAAAAGTGAGTGTTCCTCTTTCAAACAGGGCTGATGAGACACCCTGGCAGATTATTGGAATACTTGGTATCTCTCTGAGGCTGTTTCACTGGGGTCTCATCACAGGAGCTAACTTCTTAGGACTGGGCTGCCAGAACATTTCATTTGCCACAGAAGCTAGTGGAGCCTTAGCATTTTGCTTGCTGAGAGACTAGGATTAAAGGAATGGCCAGTGGCACCCAATGTAAACCATAACCTAGGAAACCACTGTCTTGGAGGGTTTTGAAGGAATATAGACAGAAGAAAGAATGCAACTTGAGCTTGAATTCGGGGCCCGAGTGCTGTCCTGTTCGTGGCACTCTATAATTTGATTCCCAGGTCTAGGTCAAGCCTTTGGCTGGTTAATTGAAGTATCTTTAGAATTTTACAAATTAGACTGTGTTCAAACTGTGATCCTCAGATCTCACATTCCTGGTTAGTAGGATTAGAGGCATGAGCCATTGTGCAATTATTTGGACAGATGCATATAAGCATCCTCAGAATTTCCTTGAAATTGTGTAGACATATCTCTAGTTTTTGTCTGTCATGTTTACATTACTTTGTGGGACTTATTTTAACCAGTCCCAAGTGTATCCTGTTAGTTCAGAAAAAGGAGAAGCACAGAGTTATTCTCCTTCTCTCCTCCCACTGGTACAGATCCTTCTACCGTAACTGGGAGGAAGATGAACAAGATGAAGAAGAAAGTGGACGTTGGGACAAAGTGAAGTTCTGTCCTTGAAACATGGGTATCTTTGAGGTTTCTGATTCAAAGTCAACATTCTTCTTTGCACACCAGTTGTGATTTTCACCAGGGGGTTGAGGCTTGGCACTTCAGTGGATAGCAGATTACACATTGTCGATGCGGTTGTTGTTTTGGACTCTCGTGGATGAAAAGGAGGTCTGTGTATAACAAGTCAGATTCAGTGGGGAACAAATTTCTCCTCCTATCACAGGGAGAATTTTAGAGTATTGTATTTGAGAAATTGTGAGGAGCATCCTGCTTGCAGGAGTCTCTTCTCACCTCCCAACATGCATGTCCTGCCAGAAAAACGCTATAGGCTTAGGATGTGGAGGGCGGGCTCTCATTTTCCTTGTCTGCCCACAGCATGGTTTGTTCCATATTTCTTATGTGGATGGACTTCTACCATGATGATTTCTATGAGCACAAGTACCATGACACCATGAAAGTACTTACACAGTATGTCAAGCTCAACATGCCCTCTTCAGACTTGCTCTTCTTCTCACATATTCTTCTGGAGCAGCTGGAGGAACGCATGATCCTTGAGACCAAGAAAAAGAGGAAGAAGTCCTTGTTTAGATGCCTCAGAGCTGGTGAGTACGGATGAAACCTGGGTCTCTAGGTATGTGCCTCATTGGCCAAGAGCCCTTAGTACGCCCCAGCTTGGCAAAATATCCTTTTATTGATATTCTTTGCCAGGTAATATCTGTTCTCCTTTTACAAGAACTTGGAAGTAATCACTCATTAGAAACACCCTACCTTCTCATCAGTGTTCAGTCCAAATTCAAGTTCTACAGCTTTCCCCATTAGATCCTCATGAAAGTTTAGTCACACCTTAACTTCTAGAGTTCTAAGACTCCTGAACCTATTTCCATGCTCAGGTTTGCATCACCATAGAACAACTCTTGCAGAACTCCAGATAAAGAACCTATCAGTGATGTCATCTATGGTGACTGATAGAGCTCGGAAGCCATCACTAATCTCCAGAAAGCATGTGAACATAGAGGGCTTTTTTTAATTTGTGGAAAGGCCCAAGCAAGTTTTGAGTCTTTTGGACACCTCCCTGCTTCTGAACACCACATGTGATGCAGGTGCACCTGCACATACAGCCAAGGAAGAAGATGATCCAGAATGTCTCCCATTGATATTCACAATCCACCTGGATCGGCGCCAAACCAGTCAAAAAGACTCGGCTTGGTGTGCAGGGTAAATGTGTGCTAATGGAAAATGACCCCAGTGTATGTTCAGGAAAACCAATAAGAGAGGTCCAAAATCTAGAAGAATGAGAATCTTTCCTCACAGAATACCCAGACCAATCTGTCCTCCTGCAGGGGATCCAATTTCCAATTAAGAAATTAGAATCTGTCCATCCCTGGACTCAGGAAGAATATCCTATCTTTAATGAGTAAATAAATGCCTTTGAGGACTCAGAAGCAGAATTTCTGCCTGAAGGCAACTTAGAGGCCAATCTAGATTTAGAGATTCCATTCCTTCTTCCTGGAAAAATCTTTATTTTTCTTTTTGTTCTGATTGTTGTAAAGCGTTAGTTCTATTTATTTTTCTAACTTTATTAAAATGTCAGTTTTTGATATATTGTAGATTCATGAATCTTAAATATGTTTCTTTTTAATCCTACAGTCTGAAGCATCGTGCATACGTGTGCTGTTGGGGGGAAACACAGAGTGACAGGGGGCTGTACAAGAGAGCCTACTGTGCATAAAGGGAACTGTTAAGTGCACAGGGAGCAGAAAAGAAGCCAGGCTATATCTGGCTGGGGTAATAAGGTGGCTAGAAAAGATCTTAGACAGCAGATAAGATGTCCTGGAAAGCTATTCTGTCAATTGGGACAAATGACACAATACTTATAGTGGTATGTGGGACACTCATCCAATAGTGAGTTCAAATCTGTATACATTTTCTTTGTACTTTGGGTAAATATAGAAGAAAAATTTGGCTACAATAATATAAAAATCTGTTTGTGGTTGATATTTGACAAAATATATAGGAAATATGTATACTAGAAAGTAAAAATTATCATCAATAGAAGAAAGAAGGCTTACATAGATGAACAAACACAAAATCAGGCAGGAAAATAACACAATTAAATCAGTTGTATGTAAATACATGTTATATTCTTGATATTATATATAGTATATTATATAATGTAAAAAACTGAATATGATTTTTCAAACTACAAATGCATTTAAATTTTTAGTCTTGAGTAATTATTTCACAAAAAATTAGTGTAAAATATTTTTGGGGAAATACAGCTATAATTTGATTATAATTATATGATTATATGAATATATATTTGTGTGTTTCTATGTCTAACACTGATTATAAATAGATGAATAAACATATACATATATTTGTGTGTATCTGTCTATGAAGTGAATATAATGAAACTGACTACACTATGTATAAAAATGCAGCTATGAGTTGAGTCCATGAGTTTCAAGCTTGTAATCCTAGTGATGTGGGAAGCTTGTTTCTGAGGTTTAGTCTCTCTTACCCCCAAGGCCTTAGATTTTCAGAGGAGGCCTGTGCCCTTCAGTGTAGCAAAGAGACACATATGCAGTGGGATCACACTCCCTAAACCCATAGGAAAGTCAGTAGAAATCAGGATAAGCCTCTTCTGACACTCTACTCAGATTGTGTACCAAGATGGCCATCTGTAGAACATCAGATAGAAAGTAGACATTTCCTCCAAAAGGGTCTAAAAAGAGCCTTCTGAACTACAATCTCTGACTATACTGAATTAAATCTTATTTCCCTTACTAAGCTGCAAACACATAGAAATATGGCAAGGGCTCAAGAGAGATGGACAAAGACGTACAAATACATAAAATTTTATACTGTGTTTCAGTAATTCAATGACAAATAACCAAAGAATGTCTTGAATTTTTCTTTTTTTAAAGGAAATGGAAACATACTCTGAGTGTATCAGGAACTGGATGACAGTTTTGTTGTTGAATTTTTCAATGCACTCCTGGGAAAAGGAGACACATATATGGAAGACATTATGTTGGGGTGAATGTCCTCACACAGCTTCACAAAATAATGGCTATAACTTCTATGATGTCACAGCCACCTTTGCCATAGCAGAACAAAGAATAAAAGGGAATGACTACTAGCCACCAGACTTCAGTTTGAAGAGCTGTCCTGACCAGAAGCTAGGATAAGTCGAGCTGGGGAAGGTTGATCTCCATGTAAGACTCCTGAACACTAAGGATAAAGCACTATTATAGGTATTGGAGAAACAAAAGTGAATGTGGCTCTCTCCTCACCAATTTCATGCTGAAACGAAAACCAGAAATCATAATGATAATTCCTATAAATCAGAGACATGACATTGGTGATTTTGTAGCAACTACTTCACAGTGAGGATGGGAGGAGACAACCCTGAACAAGAGATAGTTGATATGGGAGCCATCATCCAGACAATGATCTAGGAGCAGGTACTCCAGGCAGTAAGAACAGCAAGTACATCCCCCATTGATGGGGATGGACCTGACTTACTTCAGAAAAGGAAAACAGCACTGACATGCTTGCTTGTGAAAAAAGAATGGAAATGTACAATGAAGAAAAAAAAGGTCAGAAATGAAGATAAGAATGAATTAGATAGATATAAGATACTGTGGATTATAAGAAGAAAAGTTCTGATTTTAATATAAAACTGACATGACCCACTGGAACCAAAGTGCTAAAATAGCAGTCAGACACATCTGATTCACCTAAAGAATACTTCTAAAATGTGATTCTAGCTGGGCTCTTGTGGCTTACAATTGGAATCCTACTTACTCAGGAGGCTGATATCTGAGGATGAGTTTTAAGGAAGCCCAAAGAGGAAATTTGTTAAGACATGTCCAATTAAACACCAAAAATATTGATATGAAGCTGTGGTTCAACTGGAAGATCACTAGCCTTGAGGAAAAAAACTAAGAAACAGCACCCAAACCTTAGGTCCAAATCCCAGGACATCAAAAACAAAGAAGCCAACAAATAAAATTTGGTGCTCAGTCATTCATCACTTAGCATTCTAGTTCAATGTATTTGGTATGAGTCTTGGAAATTATATCCTTAGCAAATGCTCTCCCTGGATATTTTGCTTCATTACCAACTTTCAAACCCCTGGCAGCACCAATGTCTCCTCCCAGTTAGCATAGCAGTCAACCATTGGAAATTTGAAGATATATTTTATTAATCATAACAATTCTGATCATCTTTCCACATACATCAAATGAGTAGTCGCCATATTTCACTATTCTGAATGTTTATAATCCTCCTTTGAGTTAATAAGCATTAAAGCTTAAAAATTCTAGAATGGTTATCAAATTAATTCAATAGTCATCATTCTTCCACCCAATCTTGTAACATATGTTTATAAAAGGAGAGATTATTTGAAAATGTGTACATGATACCTTCTATCTCTAATAATCTCAAGAAATAGGGTTTTACAGAAACACCCTGATTGTTTTGCCAAAGAAAGGATAGGAGATTTAAATAAGAGACCTAACATCTCAGAAGGAAAATGCTATTGGCTTTAGAACAATTTCATTTGTATAGAACTGTGGAAATCAGTTTCAGAAATGCCAGAGGCAAAGGGTATTATTCAAATCACATTATCATGAGGTTCAAGCAGTCTGTCTAGATCAACGTTCCAGGGGAAAAAATCAATGAATGGAAAGCAATGCTGCTAAAACAAGCCGGTTTTTGGTGGTTCATGCTTGTTATCCTAGCTACTTAGAAGTCTAAGATGAATGGATCCCAAGTCAAAGCCTAGCCAGGAAAATCCTCCCTGTCTGCAGCCAGCAGACAGTAAACATTAGCTCTATTCCTGAAGCCCAGATGGACGGCCTCTGGCAACAGACATCCAGACACACAACAACACCCCTATTTGAAATATTATCAAATACATTCACATAATATCTCCTGTTTGGGAGATAATGTTGAAAAGATGTATCAAAGACAGTTCAAAAAGGCTTTTAAAAAATGCAGAGTGAAATTGGAAATATATACTCACTGACTGAAATGTAAGTTAGTGCCAGAATGTTGTTAATGGGGCTAGAGGCCCATTTGATAACTTATCCACTCAACCATCTTTCCTCATATCTTGTCAGCCTGAACAGTGAGACTTTTAAATGCAAGGAATGTGTGTGAGCATATAGCTTGTAAAAGTAATAATGAAAAGCTAGGCATTGGAAGTTCAGGTCTGTAAAACTAGATACTCAGAACTCTGAGAAAAGAGGAACTCAGTTCAAAGCCAACTGAGCAAAAAAAGACTCTTACCTCCATTTAAACAGTAAATAAAGAAAGCTGAGCTGTGCTTCAAATGGTAGAGCATATAAAAGCTAAGCAACCGTACCTAGGTCATGAATTCAACCCCAGTACTGCCTCTCATACACAAAATAATCATGATTACACCACAGTATATGCACATGTTGACAAGGGATGTAGATGAATGGGATGATGACATCAATTGCCTCACCGTTAGTCTCAATCTTTCTGTACAGCGTAGCCCAGTCTGTGAAAAGCCATAGGTGAAATCTTTCCTCAAAATCAGCAGATACATCCTCATTTCCCTCTGCACATTTATATTATGTATGCACACCTATAAGGGCTATATTTTATAACTAATTTTCTTTTTTATTGTGAAAATACTGTACAGAGAAATGCATAATCTTACACACATGCTTCAGAATTATGTGCTCTTGTTTAGGTTTCATAGGGAGCAAAATATATCCAGCCTCTGGATCATTCTTGTAATCTTACCTGTTCACAAGAATGGAATCTGAGCATCACACTTTGATGCCAACCCATGCTAATAAATTCTCAAATCCTTATCTTCAATTAAGTAGAAAAAGCCAGAAGTGGAGATTTGGTTCGAGTGGCAGAGTGACAGCATTGAGTAAAGCAATCTAAGCAAGAGCTCCAGACTCTCAGTTCAAGCCTGAGTATTGGCCCACTAGTACTTCAAACGCCAACCTTCCCCCAGCACGAAACCATAAATATGTCAAAATATTTTGTAACTTGTGAAGCAAAATCCAATGAGACAACATAGTTGCTAGTTTGTTGAAGAGTTGGTGGGGAAACCCCAAATTCAACATGTGTTCAAATAACATAACGAACCAGCAACCAAGTAAAATTTCCCAGTAAAGAGATTTCCTTAGTATTCACTGGGACCACTGACAAAGAGACCTTTTTCTATGCTTTTTGAAAATTAGTGTTTTTTTCAGTAAGGTAAATAGTATAAACCTTTACTGTAAGTTATAGGAGTCATTGGAAGCTCCAAGTGAAGTGAATGTACAACAAAAAGCATACAATATTACAAGTTTCTATGACTCGGTTGAGACACTAGAAACTTGTTATACTGTGGCCTCTCGGAAAGAGAAGGGGGATGCTCAGCATCATTGGTCATAAAAGAAATGCAAACCAAAACCAAAACCACATTTAGATCCCACTCACCCCAGTTAGAATGTCCATTATCAAGAAAACAAATAATAACAGATGCTGGGGTGGATATGCCTAAATGAGAACCCTATTACACTGATGGTAGGAATGTAAGCTGGATCAACCACTCTGGAAGGCACTATTGAGGTTCCTCAGAAGACTAAATATAGAAATTCCTTAAGATCCAACAGTCCCACTCCTCACAGTTATCCAAATGATCTCAAACTAGGGCACAATAAGCTACCAGAACAACTATGTTCATTGCAGCATTGTTTACCATAGCTAAGATATGGAGCCAACCCAGTTGCTCCTCAATAGATGAATGGATCAAGAAAATATAGTATATTTACAGAATGGAATTTTATGCTTCTCTCAGAAAGAGTGGCATCGTCCCTTTTGTAAGAAAATGAAAAGACTTGGAGGAAATCACACTAAGTTAATCAAGCCAGGCCCAAAGAAACATGAGCTCTATGATTTCCCTCACTTGCATTGATTAGCATTAGCTTATTACTCCTGAAAGTGGATCATAGTAGCACAGGAGTTATGAATATATACATGACCATCCAAAATGATGCTAATTGAAATGAATGCTAATACATAGAAACGGCAGATCTTCTTTTGTTTAGTTGTCAAGCATGATGTAACCAATGTACTACAGATAGATCATTCTTCTTACTTTATGTTATTTTTCTTCTCCTATTGGCTTTATCCATGGCAATTCCCATCTGTGATTCTGATACCCTGCATTCTGTATATTCATTTATCTGATTGAGGGAAGGGAAGGGAAATAACAAAATGCTGAAATAAATATAAATGGTGATACATTGCAACAATGATACTCACAGTACATTTTGGTGGAAATTAACTTTACAACGCGGGGGGGGGGTGATTGGAGGGAAGGAACAGAGGGAGATAAACACTGGAGTGGGTAACAATGTTCAATGAGAAATGTAACTTACGCATGTAAATGTAACACCTTTATACAGTATCTTTATAATAAAATAGATTTTTAAAAATATAACAATTTTTTTTCATAAAATCTCAAGCTGATACAACAGAACTTCTGAGTTCGTGTCAAAGAGTTTTTCAGGACTTTCAAGAAGCTAGTACTAAGTACATATAACCACAGTTAAGAGATAATGAGAAAAGTAGCACTTTTTATTTTGATAGATGAATAAAGGAAAATTTGTTTTTGTTTCTGTTAACATAGAATATGTGTTTGTTATCTGCATTGTTCCCAAGTCGGACTAATCTCTTGTCCTTAACTTTCTTTGGTATGTATAATTGGACATGTAATCTGAGATATAAGTAGTGTTCTTCGTTCAATTTGGAGGCACTCCTCCCTGGTCAAGAAGTTTGACTGGAAGACTCTTCACACTTGCTCTGGTTTCTCTCACACAGCTTTCTGAGGAACTTAGGCGTTTGAGAAAATGACTGCTAATTAAATGCCTCTAAGTAATAAGAATTATTGGTATTATCTGAAAACATATTTGGGTAATAAATAGACTAGAAAAAGGTTAAGTTTGCTATTTTATATCACCACATTTCTTTTTGTCTATGTATAGATGCCAGACTTACCCTAAGATCCTAGAAGAAGCAAAATGGCTTATAGAGCTCAGATCCTTTCCTTCCACAGAAAATGACAGCAGCAGAACATATACAGGTCCACAAGTGGCACAAGGAAGTGAAAGTTTGATTTCTCCTTAAATCTTAGGGTCGAATGCTCAATAAGGAACCCTATGGACTGATGACAGCTTAAGGACATATCATTTCCTGTGTTGTTCCATCTTAGCAAGCTGTCACCAGTCTCCCATCACACTGTAGGTGCCACGCCTGACTGGTGACCTTGGCTGTGTCCTGAGAAGGTCCAGCAAGGCTCTGTAATGTTCACTGGAGAGTCAGGATTACACTCTAACAGGACATACAGGAATGTGGTAATAAGGCCTGAGTCAGGGTTTTGTCAGATCTAGATGATTAGTAACAGTCACTACTGTGTTCTGGCTAAGAACGTGGATATATTATCAGGGTCCTGCACACAAATTTATCACAAGTGTTAGTTTGCACCATTAATTTACGAAAGACAACAAAAGGTAATTAATGCCATCTGACATATTCTCATTAATATTCACTAGGTTAAAAGCTATATAAAATCAAGTTCATCATGAGGAAAAATCCCAGACAAAAACCAAAACTGTTTTTCTGTACATATCATATGTGACAAAGTATTAAAAGTTAATGAAGCTGGGAAAGTTAAATGAATTTCTTTTTTACTATGGTTGAAAATGTATTTTACATTTTCAAGTAAAGCCAATCATGGCCAGTGGCTCACACTTGTAACTCTAGCTATTTGTGAAGCTGAGATCTGAGGAATGTGTATTATAGGTAGGCCAGGTTAGAAAAATCTGTGAAATTTTGATCTTCAATTAACCATTCAAAATCAAGAAGTGAAGATTAGTTCAAGTCGTAGACAGCTACCCTTGAGTTAAAAAACTAAAGGTCAGCTCCCTGAGTTCAAGCTCCATTATTCACAAACACACACACACACACACACAAACACATTTTATCTCAAAAATAGCCAGATACCAGGAAACAGAAACAAGAAGATATTTTTCTTTGTTTTCTTTCATTTTTGTCATGTTTCTTCATTTATCTTTCTTTGAGAAGTTAAAGGGGTCATATTAAAAGAGAGACAAATGATGAACATATTCAGCAGTGATATTCAATTGGTACTATATTGAAAATGACCTATGCAACTTGTTTGTAGGGAAAGACGGGAAAATGAAGAGATGAAGGGAAAGGGTAACATTATCCAAAAAGAAATGCACTCAGGGAAGTAGAGCTGTGGCTCAATACGAGTGCCATTCTTCAGCAAAAGATCTCAGAGACAGTGCTCAGGCCCTTGGTTCAAGCCTGATTACTAACTGAAACAAAACAAATACAAAGGAAATGTAGTCATTACCACATGTATGTAACTATCCCCTCTACAGCAAAATAATGATAGAAGAAGAAGAAGAAGAAGAAGAAGAAGGAGAAGAAGAAGAAGAAGAAGAACAAGAAGAAGAAGAAGAAGAAGAAGAAGAAGAAGAAGAAGAAGAAGAAGAAGAAGAAGAAGAAGAAGAAGAAGAAGAAGAAGAAGAAGAAGAAGAAGAAGAAGAAGAAGAAGAAGAAGAAGAAGAAGAAGAAGAAGCAGGAAGAGGAGGAGGAGGAGGAGGAGGAAGAGGAAGAGGAGGAGGAGGAGGAAGAGGAAGAGGAGGAGGAGGAAGTTAATCAAACAATGAGAGAGAAAAATTGAGAGAGCAAGGGAACGGGTGACATTTCAAAAAAGAAATATATACATACCTGACTTATATGACTATAACCTCTGTGTAGCTCATATTTGTAATAATAATACCAAAAAAAACCACGGAAATATAGTGCTGGAGGCATAACTCAAATGGAAGAACTGACTAATTTGTATGTGATACCAAGCTCCAAACCCATTATCCATTTCCCCTTCAAAAGTAGCTCTTCTCATCATGTGTGCTTTACCTAGTTTATGAGAAGGGGTGCAAACAGTTAAAGAGACAGCAAAATAAGCTGTCAGGCACAGAACTGTGCTTTTAAAGAGCAGTACTTGCTAGAACACGTGTTGACTAGAAAAGATGATGACTCCATGTTTTCTGAAATAAACAGACCTAGTTGAACTTGAATACAGGCTCCACTGTATACGAGATAGGGACTCAAAATTAAACTCTCTGGAGCTCAAAGTCTTCATAGTTAAAATGAGCATACATATCTCACATTATGAGATTTGTATGTCATCAAACCTGGAGTGAGTTTTATCTTAGGTGTGTGTGAAACACTCAAACACTGCTGGAAGGAGTATAAACTGGCATGATGTTTACTATATTACTTAACAGTAATACAGCAACTATACGGACTCATGCCTGTAATCTTACAAAGAGGCTGAGAAAAGAGGATCAAGGTTCTAAGCCGGAACAGGAAAATGGATCAGATTCATCTCCATTGACCTCTAAAAAAGCTTGAAGTGGAGTTTAGTTCAAGCTGTAGAGTGCTAGACTTGAGCAAAAATCTCAGGAAAAGTGCCCAGGCCCTGAGTTCAAGCCCTAGGACCAGCACAAGCATGCGCACGCACACACACACACACACACACACACACACACACACACACACACACACACACACACAATTTTGTATGTTCCTATCACCCCACTTAACAATAATTTCCCACTTCCAAGCTCACCAGTTGTTGTTTTATTTTGTTTTAAAAGGGACTTGCTGTGTAGCTCAGGCTGCTCTTAAGATTACAGTCCTTCTGGGTGCTGTGATTACAGACATGTCTACCATAATTGGCTTCACTCAGTAACTCTATCTATAACATTTTTTGCAAGAAATTCATTCATACTTATGAAGATATGTTGCTTAAAGCTGTTCATATTAATATTCTACTGTACAAAATGTAAATAATATAGCTGGACATGGTAATGCCAGACAGAATTAGGAGTTGAGGAAAGCCAGATTTACACTGCGAAACCTTGTCTCCAAGGAAAGAAATTCTATAAATATAAATCTACTATGAGTCATACATATGTTAAATTTATATAATGGAACAAATAGATTATTGTTAATGGAAATAAAATCTTGGCAGAAAATTTAAATACATACATATGTATATATATATTTAAATTTGAAGAAATAAAATTTCAAGTGGTGTTAACTACATTTTTCAGTCTGTCACCTACCTATTTACTCACACATTGATTTCTGTTTAGTCTTCACAAAATAATGTTCTCTCACATAAGTACAAAAAAACTGCAAAACAAAAAGTACAAAAAAGTGCATTATCATAAATGCAAATATAGTATATTCCCTACCAAAATAATTTGGAGGTGGCTGCAGCGGCAGCAGCTGCGGCCATACCTGAGCCACAGAGAGTCCGGGACGAAGGAGCCAGACTCAGCGGGCGAGCAGATTCTACTCAACACCAGCAAGAACCGACAAGGAGCAGACATCTTCATCTGCAGTTCGCAGACCAGAGACTACCCAGGAACCAAGACTCGGAGTGAGTAGAAGCCTGACGTCCTCACTCCTTCTCAGGGAGCAGAGGAGGGAAGGCCACCCCTCCCCCCCCACCCCCGACCCAGTACCGGAGATCTCCATCTTGGATACCGACAAAGTTCGGCGGAGCTGCTAGCTCCAACTCAAGCCTTGGAATAAAAGGAGTCATTTAGCAGGTCACAAGAACTTAATGGTGGCATGACCTGCCAGTCTCAGATCCACCCAGGGAAAAGTCACCCACCTCGGGCGCCAGCCCTAGGAGTGGCTTTCTTCACTGGGTAATCAGAGCCAGAGGCTGCCCCTCCCTCTAGCAGCCTCGACAATCAATTCAAATTCAGTAAACAGAAACCCTGAGAATGGCTCCAGGCTGGGCTCTGTAGGTTTTTCACAAACTAGCCCCCTGGAAAAGCTTCTTTTTGTTGAAAGGCCTCAACTGTACCCAGAAACTAGCCTCATCACTGCATCCCCCTCTTTGGTGATACTCAAAGCAGATCTGCCTACCATTGAACTAGCCTGGGAGAAGGATCGCAAAATCCTGGGTAAAGCAGAGCATTTTTCTGCCTGTTCGAACAAACTGACTTAAGAAACCAACCCAGCCACAGGACCACAAGCAGACCAGAGACACCAACAAGAGGCTGGTTATGGACACAAGGGAGATACAGGATTTTTTCCACCCCTCCCAAAAAAATCAAAGAACTTCTTTTTTTTCTTCTTCTTCTTTTTTTTTTTGGTACATTCTTTAAAATTTTTTTTTCTTTTCTAAAACTTTTTTTAATCTTTAATTTTTGCCTTTTTTGAAAAAAAAATTGTTTTCCATTAACTTTTTTTTCCCTATTATAATTTTTATTTTAGGGATACATGAGTGTGCGTTTTTCTTTCTTTCTCTGTTTTCTTTCTCTTTTTTCTTTTTGAATTATCTTTTTGTTTAGCTCTACTTGACGTCTGATCTTTTTTCTTCCTTTCTTATCCTTTCAACTTTTCCTCTCTTTTGTTCTTCTTTATATGACTTAATTCTTGTCCTTCACATCCTCAGATAAACCTGCAGTTCACTATTAGACCCTATCCCCCATTGTGTACACAATTAATCCACAAATTTATTACCCAATTCAAAACCTCTGAGACTTAAATTCCTTAATAGCACTACTACCTCTTTATACCTATATAATATTTTAAGCATTTTTATTTTTAAGTTTTTCACATCTCCTTTATATCCCTTCCCTTCTTTCAATATATTCAAGTTCTTCTCTAAATAGATTGTTATCCAGTCTACATAATTTTATTAATTTCTACCTTTCTATTTTTTCTGGTCTCTTTTCTTTTCCCTTTCCCTTTCTTCTTTTTTTCTCTCCCTCTACTTTCATCCTACCCAACCTATTTCCTGCTTTGAGATTAGGACTTAGTGAACTATCCCTGTGCCTCCCCACATCAATCTATTCCTATTTTTTAACCACATCTCTCCCTAACCCTAATAATTTCTGGTTTACCAAGTTCTTCTTTGCAGTTCATAGCCCATTAATATATAGTTGTTTGATGTTGAATAGATGTATCTGTTGAACTAGATTGTGTCTGTAGACTATTGACTGTGCAAATTCAGACTTGGGTTGATGATTGCCTTAAGATAGTGTTCTAGCACAAAACTGGTGGTATTTTCATCTCAAATGGGCAAAGTAAGCCTGAAAAACACCAGAAAAATGGCAAATCCGGGTATCTCAATTCCCAATCTTGAAAATCAGGGGACAGAACAGATAATGAATAATCCAGAGGAGAGTTCCCAAATAGTTCTACAAACACTGCTGGCAAACATGATAAATGAAAAGATGGAAAACATACAAAGGAATCTGTATGAGCGTGATAGGGAGAGAGAGGAGGCAATCCAAAAGTTTATACAGGAATATCATAAGCGTGAGGAAGCTACGCAAAATCTGATACAGGATTTGCGTGAGCAGCTTGAGAATACTCAAAGAGAAAGGCAGGAATGGCGTGAGCAGGCTGAGAACACTCAAAGAGAACTACAGGAATCCTACGAACAGGAGGATGCTAATCAAAGAGTAATACAGGAATTGAGAGAGCAGGAAGAGAATACACAAAGATCACTAAAGGCATTCATGGAATCCATTAACAAAGAACTGAAGGAAGTCAGGGAGACCACAAAGGGTATGCTGAATGGAACCCAACAGAAAGAATGAGGAAAAGAACCTCAAAGCTGTCAAGGAGAAAAGATTAATCACCTATAAAGGGAAACCAATTAGAATCACCTCAGATTTCTCAGCAGAGACAATCAAAGCAAGAAGACCCTGGAATGATGTATGCCATGCCCTAAAAACAAACAATTATCAACCAGGAATACTGTACCCAGCTAAACTCTCCATATAAAAACCTTCCATAGCAAAGAAAAATTGAAACAATACATCTCTACCAAACCAGCCCTACAAAAGATTCTTAAAGCTGTCCTACATATAGAAAACCAACAAGAGCACAATAAAGGCCAAGAAACAGCACCAAAACTGAGAATCCAAGAACCATAGGAAGAACCCAGTTTTCGCAACCCCCAAGAAGGTGGAAAACATGGCAGGAACTCCCAAATACCTCTCAGTCCTTTCTCTTAACGTTAACGGACTTAACTCTCCAATTAAGCAACATAGACTGTCTAGTTGGATTAAAAAACAAGATCCTTCTATCTGTTGCCTTCAGGAGTCACACCTTGCCCATAAAAACAAACAAATTTTCAATGTGAAAGGCTACAACAAAATCTGCCAAGCAAACGGCCCCCATAAACAGGCGGGAGTTGCAATCCTAATATCAGATAAAATAGACTTCAAATTCTGTATCTCTTTAGAAGAGATACAGAAGGTCGCTACATACTAATTAAGGGATCTCTCCTTCACGAGGATAATACAATTCTCAATATCTATTCACCAAACAACGGAGCACCCAAATTTATCCAAGAAACACTACTTTTCCTCAAATCCCATATAGATCCAAAGACATTAATTGTTGGGGATTTTAACACACCACTCTCCCCACTAGATAGAACAACCCGGCAAAAACTCAACAGAGAAACTGCGGATCTAAACAGCTGCATAGATCAACTAGATTTTACAGACATCTACCGAACATTTCACCCAGCAGCATCAGAATACACGTTTTTCCCAGCAGCACATGGAACATTTTCTAAAATAGACCATATTTTAGGCCACAAAACTAACTTGTCTAAATTCAGAAACATTGAAGTTAACCTTGCATTCTCTCTGACCACAAGGGAATAAAATTAGAACTCAACACCAAAAGCCACCAAAGAAAGTCCGGTATTACATGGAGGCTAAACAACACCCTGCTGAATCATGAGTGGGTCATGGAAGAGATTAGAAAGGAAATTCAAATGTTCATGCTATTCAACAAAAATGAACACACAAATTACCAGCTCCTTTGGGACACAGCAAAGGCAGTACTCAGAGGCAAGTTTATAGCTCTGAACTCCTACATCAACACATTGGAGAGATCTGAAACCAAAAATTTAATGACACAGCGAAATCTCCTTGAAAAAGAGCAGCAAGATAAACCCGAATCCAGTAGATGGAAAGAAATAAGCAAAATTAAATCAGAATTAAATGAATAAGTATCTAAAAAAACTATAGAAAGAATCAACAAAACAATGAGTTGGTTCTTCGAAAAACTTAACAAAATTGACAGACCCTTAGCAAATCTTATCAGAAAAAGAAGAGAACACACCCAAATAAATAAACTCAGATATGAGAATGGAAACATCACCACGGAAACATCCAAGATTCAGAACATTATAAGGGAATACTTCTCAAAACTTTATGCTTATAAGTTTGAGAACTTGACAGAAGTAGACCTTTTCCGAGCAAATATTTACATGCCAAAATTAAACCAAGATGAGTTAAACCACATTAACAGGCCCATATGTAGCATTGAAATAGAAACAGCAATAAGAGACCTCCCAGCTAAGAAAAGTCCAGGAACAGATGGTTCCACAGTGGAATTTTACAAGGCCTTCAAAGCAGAGCTCACACCAATACTACTCCAACTCTTCAATGAAATTGAAAGAGAAAGTTCACTACCAAGCACATTCAATGAAGTCAGCATAACCCTTATCCCAAAACCAGGCTGGGACACATCAAAGAAAGAGAAATATAGACCCATTTCTTTGATGAACATTGATGCAAATCTTCTCAACAAAATTTTGGCCAATGGACTTCAACAATTCCTCCAAAAAATCATACACCACGATCAAACAGGATTCATTTCAGGGATGCAAAGCTGGTTCAATATATACAAATCAATTAATATTATTCATCATATTAATAGGAGCAAGAATAAGAACCACATCGTTATCTCAATAGATGCAGAAAAAGCATTCGACACGATCCAACACCCCTTTATAATGAAGGTTTTGGAGAAATTAGGAATTCATGCAACATTCCTCAATACAATAAAGGCTGTATATGACACCCCTACAGCCAGCATTATACTTAATGGTGAAAAACTAAAGCCATTTCCTCTTTACTCAGGAACAAGACAAGGATGTCAACTCTCTCCACTTCTCTTCAATCTAGTATTAGAATGCCAAGCTACAGCAATAAGACAAGATGCAGACATAAAGGGGATCCAAACAGGGAAAGAAGAAATAAAACTATCCCTCTTTGCAGATGACATGATCTTATATTTAAAGAATCCCATAGACTCCACTCCCAAATAACTCAAGCTGATTCAAAACTTTGGCAAAGTAACAGGGTATAAAATTAACCCCCAAAAATCAATGGGTTTTCTGTATGCAAACAATGAGAAAAGTGTGGCTGAAATTAGGAAAGCAACTCCACTTGTAATAGCTACACACAAAAAAATACCTAGGAATTAACTTAAGCAAAGAAGTGAAGGACCTCTATGACGAAAACTTTAAAATCTTGAAAAAGGAAATCAAAACAGAACTTAGAAAATGGCAAAACCTCCCATGCTCCTAGATTGGAAAGATTAACATCGTGAAAATGGCAATACTTCCCAAGCCTGTCTACAAATTCAATACGATACCTATCAAAATTTCAAACTCATTCTTCAAGGAAATAGAAGAGGTAATCCAAAAATTCATATGGAACAATAAAAGACCCCGAATAGCAAAAATACTCCTCAACGGAAAGAACAATGCTGGAGGAATATCAATACCAAATTTCTAATTCTACTATAAAGCCATAGTAATCAAAACAGCTTGGTATTGGCATAAGAACAGACCTCAGGACCAAGGGAATAGAATTGAAAATCCAGAAATGAACCCACAGACCTATAGCCATCTAATCTTTGATAAGGGAGCTAAAACAATAGAATGGAAGAAAGACAGCCTCTTCAGTAAATGGTGCTGGCAAAATTGGTTAACTACTTGTAGAAAAGTAAAGCTAGATCCTTATATATCACCCTGCACCAGAATCAACTCCAAATGCATCAAAGACCTCGAAGTCAAAGCACACACTCTGAAAACATTACAGGATGGAATAGGAGAAACCCTACGTCTCCTTGGCTCCGACCGAAATTTGCTGAATAGAGACCCAGAAACACAACAAATCAAAGAAAGGTTGGACAAATGGGATTGCATGAACTTGCAGAGCTTCTGCATGGCAAAGGACATATCTAGCAAGATCAATAGAAAGCCCACAGATTGGGAGAAGATCTTCACTAGCCATAAAACGGACAAGGGTCTCATATCTAAAATATACTTGGAACTCAAAAAATTAAATCCCCCAACAACAAATCCTCAAAGAAACAACTGCCTAATAAATAATTAGGATAAAGACTTGAAGAGAAACTTCTCTGAATAAGAATGAAGGATGGCCAATAGACACATGAAAAAATGCTCAACCTCCCTAGCCATAAAAGAAATGCAAATCAAAACAACACTGAGATACCACCTCACGCCAGTTAGAATGGCTATAATCAAGAACTCTAACAACAACAGATGCTGGAGGGGATGTGGACAGAAGGGAACCTTACTTCATTGTTGGTGGGAGTGTAAACTTGTTCAACCACTTTGGAAAGCAGTATGGAGATTCCTGAAAAGACTTCATATAGAGCTCCTCTATGACCCAGCAGTCTCACTTTTGGGCATTTACCCAAATGTTTACAAACAAGACCACACTAAAGCTACCAGCACAACTATGTTTATTGCAGCATTATTTCCTATAGCTAAGATATGGAACCAACTCTTATGTCCCTCAGTAGATGAATGGATCAAGAAAATGTGGTATGCATACACAATGGAATTCTATGCCTCCATAAGAAAGAATGACACTGCCCCATTTGTTAGGAAATGGAAAAACTTGGAAAAAATTATATTAAGTGAAGTAAGCTACGCCCAAAGAAACATAGGTCCCATGGTTTCCCTTATTTGCCATATGTAGTATATGTATGAGTCAAGCACAAAAGGTCAGATAATGTGATGTTAGGAAAATGAACCCTGAGATATGTATTTTAATGCTTTTTTATTTCATGCATTTGTTTCTATCGCTTTTATAATGTTATCTCTTTGTTGTTTTTTATGTGCCTCCCCCACAGTATAACCCCTGCTTTCACTCTATTTGATGTCAGTATAACTTGTGGAGTAGATGGGGAAATACCAGTGGTTTAAGGATACAGGTGGACCTGTTGCAACAATGAGAAGTACAAGGTCATGTCAAAAACGAGCTTTACAAAGTTGGTGCGGGGCGGGGGGCGAAGGGTGTGGAATGGGGGGGGCGGTAGTGGGGAGGTAGGGAAGGGATCTAAATGGTAAACAAAGGAGGAGGCTGCAATTCTTGATAAGAAATGTACGCATTATCCTGCCCATGTAATTGTAAACACTCTGTACAGTATGTTCACAAAAAATTAAATTAAATAAAAAAATAGAGATTAAAATAAATAAATAAATAAAAATAATTTGGAGAAAACCTGCATTAAGCTAGTGGCATTGAATACTGTTCAAGAAGGGGAGTCAAAGAGAATGTAGATTATGTGTTTGTGTGTGTGTGTGTGTGTGTGTGTGTGTGTGTGTGTGTGTGTGTGTGTTCCATGAGTAAATAATGAGTTAGAAGTAGACCTAATATTCCTGTTTTGTCTTTTGCTCAAAGCTGACACTCTACTACGAGAGCCACATCTCCACTTCTGGATTTTGGTTTCTCAATTGGAGAAATATCTCAGACTCTCCTGCATAGGCTGTTTTAAACCAGGATCCTCCGATTTTTACCTATAAGGTAGCCAGGTTTTAAAATATGAGCCATAGGTGGACAGCAACTACATTAATATTTTTGCATGTTTGACTGAATGTTACTTTTGAGAATGTAGCACAAGAGTAATTAATATTTAAGAGATCATAAAGCATACCAACCTGAAAATAGAATTTAGCTGAGAATAGAATGGAATAAATCAAAATTACCTATGGCAGTTTTCAGTCTGTGCACAAAAATGATTGCATTGTTGGAGCCCAAGGCCATCAGATAGTTGAGCTCCAGCTGGCTGCTATGCTCATGAGGCCAGCTAGTGCTATTCACAAGAATGTGATGTTGTTGGATGGCAAGTTCAGAACCTGAAATATTTCTATTGATCTAGAAGTGGAAACTCCGCAGGACAAGAATGTGATTAGAAGTGCTGAATGCAAAAACCATAGAGTACAAGGAAGACAGGATAACTCTATCTATATCTGAAAAAGTATTCTCTCACAAAGAATCCTCAGCTGAATATGGTAGTCAATGTTTGTAATCTCTGAACTTGAGAGGATGATTTAGAAGTTAGCTTGAGACCAGCCTATGTTTTAGGCCAACAGAAGGACACATAGCAAAATGCTATCTTAAAACAACAACAACAACAACAACAATAGTCCCAATAACTAGGAATGTGGTTAGTGATAGGGTGTTGGCCTCGCATGCATGAAGCACTTGATTTGATTCCTCAGTATGACATAAGCAGAAAAATTGGAATTGGTACTGTGGCTCAATTGGTAGAGTGCTAGTCTGGATCAAAGAAGCTCAGGGCGAGGGCCCAGGCCCTGATTTCAAGCCCCAGCGCTGGCAAAATTAAACAACAACAGCAACAACCAAATGCCAAGTGCTGTTTGTTGAAATAAATACGTTGAAGAATTGTTGATGCTCACTAGAAAATTCTTCTGTCGCCATTCATAATGAACTTTGTTAAGAAAAAGTAAAATAAATTAATGAAATATTATCTGGCATTAGACAGGACATAGTAAGATCTAAAAATGATTTCCGCCTATGGGGACTTGACACAACTAACATTACAGATGCACTTTCTAGATTGTAATTTTTTAAGGATATAATCGTGGGTTTTTTCTTTTTCAAAATAATTTTACTGCCGGGCGCCAGTGGCTCACCCCTGTAATCTCAATCCTCTGAGTAGCTAGGATTATAAGCATGAACCCCTGGCAACTAGCTAGAATAATTGCTTACCTGAGACAGAAGCCAGTTCGTATTAATTGTCAATCATGTTTAACTTTCTAAAATAAGCTTTACTGAAATGCTTTACAGTAGAAATAAGGAATAAAATGTGTCTGTGTGTTACTTGTTTGTTTTCTTTCAAAATTATGTTTTCCAGAATCATACCTTATCGTTCCTTGCTGTTTCTTTCATTTATTTCATACATGTCCACAGCTTCTTCAACTATCATTTCTTTATGTGAAGAGCTTGCACATATGTATTTTCAGTCCAAATTCCTTGTATGCATCTATCATCCACATATTCAACTTCCATAAAAACTTTTGAAACAATAATCACCTCTTTCCATTACTGGATATTAATGTGTAAGTAAAATTTAGGAAAACAAAGAATAACATCAATAAATATAACTAGATTTTAATAGTAATGTTAAACATAAATTCAATATTGATTATTTTCTGAGCAATTTAATAAAAACCTCAAGGAAAAGAAATCAACTATTTTGAGTGCTGATATTGTGGTTTAAACTAAGGATCTTAACTTCTCACTTAAGCTTTATCCCTAATGGGTGGTGCTCCCGCAGCTCCCCTTCCAACTTTATTTTGGGGATTATATAGAGATAAGAATCTCATGCAATAAAAATTCAGTTGTGTCCCTATCTTGGGGTTCATTGCAATTAACATCATCTTTAATGGTCATATGGCACCATGTACTAGTTATTACAAGTAAAGGAAACTATGGGACCTATGTTTATTTGGGCCTGAAATATTTCACTTAGTATAATTTTTTTCACGTCTTTCCATTTCCTAACAAATGGGCGATGTCATTTTTCTGATAGAGGCATAGAATTCCATTATATATATATATCTATATATAGATATATATATGTAGATATATATATCTACATATATACCGTACAGAGGGTTTGCAATTACATGGGCAATGGTATGAGTACATTTCTTACCAAGAATTGTTCCTTCTCCTTTGTTTCCCCTTCCCATCACTTTCCATTCCCCCCCACCCCGCTTCCGCCCACCCCAAGACAAAGTAGTAAAGTTGGTTTTTTTCAACATAATGTCTTGAACATCTCATTGTTGCAATGGGTCCACTTATATCCCCACTTAAAAAATTTGGTTTTCCCTTCCCCTCCACAAATTATACCACCATAAAATACAGTGAAAACAGGGGTTATACGGTGGAGGAGGGCCATACAAAGCAACAAAAAAATCATGTTATAAATATGTTAGAAACAAGCAAAAGAAAGAAAAAAAAGTTTGAAGCCTTATCTTGGGGTTCATTTCGCCTCACAGCAACTTATCTGACCTTTTCTACTTGTCTCAGACATATACTAGATATTGCAATAAGGGAAACCCTGGGATGTAAGTTTCTTGGGGTCTGGCGTATTTCACTTAATATAATGTTTCCAAGTCTTTCCGTTTCATAACAAATGGAGCTATGTCATTCTTTCTGATGAGGTATAGGATTCCATTGTGTATATATACCACATTTTCTTGATCAGTTCATCTGCTGAGGGGCACCTGGGTTGGTTCCGTATCTTAGCTATAACTGCCAAGACAGCCATCTGCCATCTCAACAAATGAGCTGGCCATCGTGATTCACATCTGAAATCCTAGCTAATTATGTGGGAGGCATAGGTAACAAAGTCTCAGTCAATCTAAGATCACACCTGTGCAAAAAGTTCAAGACCTTAAGCAAATAATATGGACTAGAAGTATGGCAACATTTGTTGAGCTGCTTCGTGCTATACAACCAAAGTCCTGTCTAGCAAGCAGAGAACTCCTGGATAGAACCCTAGTAATACTCCTCTCTTCCACCAAAAAGCCTAAATAAGTTTGTCTTATTTGAACATCTAATTTCAAGGCCACTGACAGATCAGAGATGGTGACATTCTCTTTAAAATTAGGTATTCAAAAGAGACAAAGTTATTTAGGCTTTGAAGGAATTGAAAAGGAAGGAAAATGCATGTGATTATTGATAGCTCCATAATTCTTGAAAACATAAAATGCACATATCCATTTATGTATGTATATACATGTATGTAAATATATGTACAAGTAGTTCATCTCTTTTCTGTGTAGCAAATGGTACAAATGAATCTGCACAATCGCTACTGAAAGGCATGAATAGGCAAAGAGAAGGAGCAAAGAACTCATATTCAGGAATCTATGGCTAGGCAATAACCCTAAAAATCTTTTACATCAGGTTTCATGTGTCAGTTACTTCAGTACAGGGACAGTAAGGCGACAATGGGATACTAGGCAGAAGAAATGAGAGAAATGAAAGACGAGAGACACAAATGGTACAATATTCTTTCTGATGGGTAAATAGAATTTCCAGTGTGTGTGTGTGTGTGTGTGTGTGTGTGTGTGTGTGTGTATTACATTTTCTTCATTCATTTCTCTCTTGAGGGGTATCTGGGAGGATTCAGTAAGCATGGTTGTGCTGAAACTTTAAATATTTCCTGGTTTGTAAATTTCAGGTAAATGCCTAGGAGTAGAGTTGATGGATAATATGGAAGTGGGTAGTCAAAAGAGAGGTGAAGGGAGAGAAGGTAGAATGAACAAGAGGAATTGGAGGAAGTGCAGAGAGGAATCCAGTAAATTTCCTACAAAATTAAGAAGAGTGAAGGAATATATTCATAGAGGAGGGATGGATGAGAATGTTGAAAGGGTTGTCATTGATCAAAGTAAACTGTACACATAACTGCTTTATTTAATGATAACTCAAAATAATGATTAAAAATCATGTCCCTAAAATTATGCAATTAGAAGCAAAGCATGAGAATGTGCTCAGATCATCTCTAGGGTCTATAAGTCTTTTTTCTTTAGGATGAGTTTTAGAACAACAGTAATGATTCCTATCATCTGAAGAAAATTTAATGATTTCCAACTATTTAAAATAATCATTTTAGGAGATATGGCTCAAGTGGCATTGGCTACCTCCTGAGCAAAGCTCTCAGATATTGAATACAAGTCTTGATCTCGAACATAAGTAAAAACAATCAATAAAAGTCAAGCACTTTCCTGGGCACTGGTAGCTCATGCCTTTAATTCTAACTTTAATCAGAAGACAGAGATCTGGGGATCTCAGTTCAGTATCAGCTTGGATAGGAAAGTTTGTGTGATTCTTGTCTCCAATTCACTGCCAAAGAAAGCTGGAATTGGATTCGTAGCTCATAGACTACAGCATAAAGCTCAGGAACAGAACCCAAGCCTTGAGTTAAAGCCTTAGAATAGTGCATATATATACACAAATGAAGTAAGTCACTCAAGTTCTCAACCTTCCATTTCCCTAATCTTTACTCTAATCCTGGTCAAAACCCTAACAGTAACCTTGATGATAATAGTAACCCAATCATAAAATTAATGGAAGTTACTCGAGTTTAGATACATCCTTACAGATACCCGTTTTCTTTGAAATGATTTGCAATTTGCTCCAAATCCTACAGATTCCCTAACTTGGACTGTGAAATCTATCTTGTTCCCTACTAGGAATCATTAACCTCAAATCCTCATATCATGAAAAATATCATAGTTTCCATTGATCTGAACTTTTACTGAACTACTCTATATCCAAAAAGAAGCTGCGGGTTTAGTTAAAATCTACTCTACCTCCAAACCCTAGCTATATATCTAAACCTTACTAAAAACCTAACTCTAAATTCAACCGTATTGAACCCAGAATAGGAAAATTAGGGAACCTGTAGTTTTTGTTAAATTTCGCACTTACTTTACTAGAAAGTGTTAGTAGAAACTCAGTTTTACCTTAAAGCTTACCGTTCCCTAACACTAAGCCTAAACTGAATTAGGAAAGTAAACCTAAACCTAGAACTAATGGCCTTTGGAGACTAAAAGCCACACAAATACATTAGTTTTTATTCATCCTAACTTCAATTCAACTCATCTTTCTAAAAATAGTTTGTAGTTTCACTCATTAGGTTTTCTTTATTGTAACCCTAACCCTAACTGGAATATTGATGTTAACCCTCACCCTAATCATACTCTAATCTTAATATTATTAGTAGTTTTTTATTTCGCATTCATCCTAATTCTATCTCTACTTGTAATTCGAAGATTTACTTTCAGTTTGACCCTAAATTTTCCATTTCCTTAATGCTTACACAAAGCCTAGCTGGAACTAAAACCTAACTTTGAACCTAACGATAATCCAATTCTAATGTTTAAGAAAAATACTCTAGTTTTTAATCATTCTAATGAATAATCCAGTTTTCACTCTGGAAATGAATTTCAGTTTGCCCTAATTCCCACAAATTTTCTGACTCTACCCCTAAAGTTATCTTGTTCCCTAACATGAGCCATTATATTACTTGTCCTGAAGTTCTCTCATGAGGAAAAATACTGTAGTTTCCATTGATTCTACCTTTTCCTGAACCACTGTATCTGAAAAGTTTCAGATTTACTTACCATCTAGTCCATTACTTAATGCTAACTCTCAACCTAAACCTGGCTGGAAAACTCTCATTAATCACTACAAGAATGATCACTGAGAATTAAATATAATGATAATGTTCTAGTTACTATTCAGCCTCACATATTTGCTTCCACTTGTTAGTGAACATAATTTTGTAGTAAAAGCTTTCTTATCCGTAGCAGTAAATATAATCAGAAGAAAATACTGATCCTAATCTTAATCCAAATTATATGGTAATGCTAACACTAACACAAGTACACTAGTTTTCACTCATCCTTCCAAACATAGGTTTTAATTTTTTCCAATATCTTAGTCATTTTCTAACACTAAACTTCATCTTTCTTAACTGGAACATTGAGAATAACCATCAGCCTAATTGTGAGAAGATTCTCATATTAATAGCAATACTCTAGTTTACATTCATTCTAATTCTTACCAGGCTTATTCTAAATTTACCTTCAATTTGACACTCATTTTTTTTCTCCTTTACTCTAAACCTAACCATGGCTGGAATCCTAACCACAACCTTGACACAATCGTATCCCAATTCTAAAATGTATGAAAAATGCTCGTTTTGTGCAAGCCTAACTGAAATTCCACTGGTAATTCTTGAAATAAATTGCAGGTTTTCTGTAAACCCTACAGATTTTTTTACTCTTAACTCTGAATGTATTTTGTTCCATAATAGGAATCATTATACCCATTGATCTCAAACCCTAATATTATGAAATACATTGTACTTCCATTATCCCAGCTTTTCCTGAATTCCTAGAACCTAAAAAAATTTCAGCTTTACTTAATATTTAACATTTCTTTTTTTTTTCTTTTTGTTGGTCGTGGGGCTTGCACTCTGGGCCAGGGCATGATCCCTGAGTTCTTTAGCACATAGCACCACTTTTGTGTTTTATGGTGGTTAATTTCAGACAAAAGTCTCATGGACTTTCCTCCCTGGGCTACCTTTGAACTGCGATCCTCAAAAACAGCTTCCTGAGTAGCTAGGATAATAGGCGTGAGCCACTAGTTTAACCCATTTCTTTATTCTATCCTCAACCCCGGTTAACAAGAAACCTAATCCAAATCACATTCTGATTTAACACCAAATGGCTAATGTAAGGAAAATTGTCTAGATTCTATTCAATCGCACATTTTCTTTGTCTTCTACTTCTTATTGGAAAACTAAAATTTACCTTAAAGCTTATTCTTCCCTATCCGTAACCAGAACAAAAAAGTATTTCACACTTTAAACCAAATTATATCTGAATGTTTAAAGTAACACAGACAGGTTTTCTTTCATTATTGCCATTCATTCTTCTTAAAATATGTGGCAGTTTTACACAATATCTTACATGTTTTTCTCATCCTAACCCCACTCTAACTGGCACACCTTGCCTAATACTAAACCTACGTATAACCAAATCATCATGTTAATAACAAGCCACTTTTTTCATATTTATCCTAACTCTTGCTCAGCATGTAGGTCTAAATTTTACTTGCATTTTGAACATAAATTTTTAAGTGTTCTTCTATTTCCTGTCAGGTTTTATTTTTCATTATTTTTTTAAAAATTTTATTTTGTTGAAAAGATGCTTTAAATAGGGATTAGTTAAATGTGTAAGGTAAGGAGTACGTTTCTTGTTGAGCATTGTTACCAACTTCTTTCTTGTTCTCCCACTATCCCGTGCCTGCCCACTTCACATACCCCTCCCTCCCCATGGTGTAAACTTCATTTTCAACATAGTGTCTTGTGAGTATCATTGTTGCAATGGGTCATCCTCCATTTTCAACATAGTGTCTTGTGAGTATCATTGTTGCAATGGGTCATCCTGTGATGAACCTAAATTATCTATTGCTCTAATCCTAATCCTAATTCTATCTGGGATTCTAACCCTAACCATAATAATAATGATAGCTCAATTCAAAAGTTAACAAAAATATTCAGGTTTTTATTCATTCTAGTAATTCACTGTACATCTTGAATTAACTTGCAGTTTAGCTTAAATGTTCCAAATTAGTTTATATGCACATATATAAAGATGTAATTTATGTGAAAAACAGAAGATCTTTGGAGGAAGGAGTAATGAGAAGGAAATAGAGGGAGTATAATCAAATACATTAAATATATTATGGAATTGTCACTTCTGACAATTAATATCTATTAGCAAATAACTAAAAATTAATAAAGAACACACTGCCTTCTAGTTTTCATTAAGAGAGCCATGATCTGTCTTCTGAAAAAAAAAACTTATGTTAGATAAACTTTGTCCATGCATAATTTATATTGTTTGCCAATTATTTAACTTGATGAATAAAAATTTTTCGAATAAGATTCCATGACAAAAAATATAAAACAGTTCCTTAGCAATTGTTTGAGAAAAAGTTATTGTCATGAGTTTTAAGAAACGGAATTGCTATTTCCCTAAAAAGCAATGAATTAGGTTTACTAATCTAGTATTTGTAGTAAGTTTAGAGAACATAATTGGCATGAAAAACAACTAACTGTACATCTTGTTTCTTGAATGAGTGATATTTTAAACATTGTCTTTTATTAAAATAAATACTTAGGTTTACATTTCAAAATAAGTGCAATTTTATCTGCTTTCAGAACAAGTACTTACCCTGCAATTAAATGTACTAGCATATTCATGTATTTAGAAGCTAAATTTTCTATGTTTTATATGTAGCTCTACATATTCAGAATGACGAATTTTATTCATAAATGTCTAACGTCAGATTTTGCTTCATCAATATAAATTCTCATGAGGTTGTAGTGAAGGCTTCAGTAACCAGAGTAGTCAAAACCATTTCCTGAATTCTAAATTTTAAATCAAATCACTTTTAAGCTTTGATAATATCATTTATTGTCTCTTCAGAGCAATTAAGCTAAAACAAATCCTACTTTTAAAACATTTCACTCACATTGTAAAGAATATTAACATAGGTCAAAAAGAGACTAATTATTTCACACTCATCATATTTGATGATCTTAGTGTGAAGAATGCAGAGAGTAGAAAGTCCTTATACTCAATAAATAGTATTGGTTAAATTAAATAATATATCTGGATTTCTAATTTAGAGGTTAATCACATGGAAACAAGAAAACAATAAAAAATTACTTTGGGATCAACAGAAAAAGATATTTGTGCATGTATCACTGTTGCTTTATTAGTTTGTAGGTGAACACTGGACTTCAATTTATATCTTGGCTGTTGTTGTGAATAATGTGAATAACAATGAACTACAGATATATTTATGAGTTACCCAGAGAGAAATGATCACATGATTGGTGGGTCAGATGATATTTCAACTTTGGATTCCTTTAGAAAACTGCATACTACTTTCTACAACGAGAACACTAACCTGTATTTTGGCCAAGAGTGTAGAAAATGTCCTTTTCTCCACAGTGTCGCCAGCCAACATTATTACTTTTTGAGGTTTTTAAAGGGCAGGTTTTTACTGTATGCAGTACCCAAGACTGGACTTAGACTCAAATCCTTTTACTCCAACCTCCAATCACTTGGAATTACCAGCCTTTACCACCATACCTGGTTACTTGGATATTTTTGATAAGAGTTATAACAGTTAAGAAGTAGTATCATAGTAATTTTTAATTGCATTTCTCTAATGACTTCTGCTCACAAAGCATTAAGCCAGCATAGAAGTTGTATTAAATACAAATTTGTAAATCCACAGGCAATTTTCACCGCTTTTTGGAAAACATGTTTATTCAGAACTTTTGCCCATTTTTAAATAAGGTTCTTGTTAATCTCATCTTTAATCTCTCTATAGAAAATCAATAATTAATTCAAGGTAGTAGAAAGGAAAAAATTAAGCAGCTCCTAACATTTTTAATTTTTTAATAACATGATATTGCTTAAATCATTTTCTGTTAACGCTTGAGACTATATAACTCAATTTAGTTAGAACTTTTACAAGGCTATATATATTTTATTTATTTTATTTTGTTCTTTCCAAAGTCTGCATGACTAATTTCACTTGGTTTCTTTCAGTCTCATGTAGTTCAGATTTCAAACTGAAGAATAAATGGAAGGAAGCAAACAAAAAATATAGTCCCTCTCATCTGATGATGCCTCTACAAGACTGAGGAAAGTCTTCATCCTTCTAAGGACCTATGATAGAATATCAAAAAGACAATTCATTCTTCTAGGTCTTCCTTATCTTTGCGATGTAACTTAAATGATGTAAAACACAACATACTGCTCAGATACTTTTATGTTTTATCAGTTTTGCACATTTTCATATGGATTTCACCTCAGTCTATAACCTTCCTTCATCGTTCTGTCTCTGATATTTTTACACTATCAAGACATAAGATAACCAGTTAGATTTACAGCATGAAAAGTTATCCACCTGGCTTCCTTGGAAGCAGAGCATGGTCAATAGATATTACTTCTGGTTGCTCACACTACATGTAATGGTTTCTGCACTACTTATCACATTCTATTTAGTATTTAAAAAATAATGCTGGCTAAACTCAAAGCTCATTCATAGGTTTACGTTAAGTGTTTCACAAGTTTTATTCTCTTAATTCTTAAGATAACATTTGCTGTTATGCTAATGTTACATCCATTGTAGTGTTGGGGAAAATTATAGTTAAAGACAGTAAGTGCATGGCCCAAAGACACACACAGTGAAGAAGGAAATGAGTCAAAATTTCCAAAAGTCTTTCAGCAATACCAAAACGGTGGGTAAAATCTCTCCATTCTCTTAAACTCCCAATTCAACATTCATATTGTCCAAGAAATAATAGAATAGCAAATATTGCCCATGGTGATTTTTTCTGTCACATTTTGTCTTCAACACAGACTGTGTTGGTGACATTGGGTTATCATGCACAGAGCTGAGCTTACAAATTGAGGTCCAAAGACAGCCAAATATCTTCTGTCCCACAGTTCCAGTTTCTTTTTTAAAAAGTTCTAAAACTTTTAAATATCATCACTTACTATCTTTTAACAATCCCCAAACAAATTAAATTGACATATAATCACTCCAAAAGGTTTCAAATTAGATGATAAAACAGACCCCCATGAAGTAAATTTTCTTTTATTTTTAAAATTATTCTAAAAGCCTTGTGCTGGCTGGTCACACCTATAATCCTATCTATTCTGAATAGTTGTTCAGAAGACTGAGATCTGTGGATAACTCTTGGGAGCCAATCAGGGCCAAAAAAAAAAAAAAACTTCATGAAATTATTTTTCAAAATGTTTAATGAACTAGCAAAGAGCCAGGAATTGAGATGTAGCTCACCAATCTAGACAGGAAAGGCCTAAGAAGACCTTGAAGCCCTGATTTTATACTCTGAGCACACCAATATACATTCATGGCATGTGTTCGCATGCACGTGTGTGTTTGCTTGCGTGCTGCCACACTCACACACACACACACACGTTTATTCAAATTACCTTCATATCAGTGTTCTGCATTACTTTCTTTGTTAACGATATTATATGGGTAAAATAGAGGAAATAAACTCTTCCGTCTCAGAACATTTTTATATGTTTTTTATTGTAATAATACTGTGCAGAGAGGTCACATTTACATGAACAAGGAAACTAGTAAATTTCCTAACAAGCATTGTTACCTCCTCCTTTATATTTCCCCTACCATCCCTTCCCTCCCACCTCCACAAGTACACTCCCCCCCCTTCCTTCCTCCGCCTAAATTGTAAAGTTCATTTTTCAACATAGTGTCTTGTGCATCTCATTGTTACAATGGTTTAACCTGTATTCCTATTTGAGCATTTTTCCCTTCCCATCCCCAAATCAGAGAAGCATATATACAAGATGTAAGTACACCAACTTCAAATACAGAGAAAACAGGAGTTATAGCATGGGGAGAAACATACAAAGAAACAAAATAAATCACATTGCACATTATAAGTACATTAGAAACAATAGCAAGAAACAAAAAACCACTTGTGTCCCTATCTTGGGGTTCAATTTCTTTAACATCATCTTATCTGGTTATATGCACATACCTTTTGAACTTTTCTGCTTATCCCAGACATACATTCGTTATTGAAAATAAGGGAAATCATGGGACCTATGTTTCCTTGGACTTGGCTTACTTCACTCAATAATTTTTTTTCCATTTCCTAACAAATTGGGCGATGTCATTCTTTCTGATGGAGGCATAGAATTCCATTGTGTATATATACCACATTTTCTTGATCCATTCATCTAATGGGGGCATCTGGGTTGGTTCCATATCTTAGCTATCGTGAATAATGTTGCAATAACCATCGTTGTGTTGGTAGTTTTAGTATGGTCTTGTTTATCATCATTTGGGTAAATCCCCAAAAGTGGGATTACTGTGTCATAGGAGAGTTTTA
This sequence comes from Dipodomys spectabilis, assembly GCF_019054845.1. Classification (NCBI taxonomy): domain Eukaryota; kingdom Metazoa; phylum Chordata; class Mammalia; order Rodentia; family Heteromyidae; genus Dipodomys; species Dipodomys spectabilis. The sequence goes on from NW_024871182.1 coordinate 936,953, forward strand.
TGTGGAGTCTTCTGAGGAACTCCATACTGCTTTCCAAAGTAGTTGAACAAGTTTACACTCCCACCAAGAATGCAGTATGGTTCCTTTGTGGCCACATACCTTTCAGCATCTGTTGTTGCAAAAATATGGAACGCTCCAAGAATTTGCATGTCATCCTTGTACAGGGTGCATGGTAATCTTCTCTGTATCAATCCAATGTTAGTGTATGAGATGATAAATTGAGCACAGAACATTTTTTATATATAAAGTTTGATTTTATTAAACTAGACAATCAACAAAAAGCAAGTTCAAAAGAATAGTTGTGAAATTTTAGAATCATGTATTTCTTACATAAGCATACATTTAAGAATAAAATCAAGATAGACATGCCAAAAACAAAATAATTCCAGATATTTGTAGTTCAAGAGATGTGTAGGTGGAAGAATTCAATTATTCTATTCAAGGCACCTGTCAAAATGAACATTGCAGCAACTGTTAAGTTTTGTTAAAAGTTTTAATGTTTTAAATATGCTTAATTTTGGGATTTTGCTTATTGATGCCAAAAATAGGACTCTTTGGCAGGTATAAAACTTTTCTGTAAAGTATTTAAGATTTATGGTAGCAGACATTAAGTACTAAGTATGTACATTTCAGAGTTTATGGAAACTTTATTAATGAGAAGTTGCAAAGTCTTTTTTTAAAGAAGCAAAGTGAAGAGTTAAGACTTTAACTACACAGTTTCTGTTAAAACTTTAGGGATTCCTTACTTTATTTGATAGCAAGGAATAAATGATGATATAAGCCATAATGTACACATGTATGTTACTATTCAGATACATACATATACACATGTATACATGCACACATGGAGAAAGACACATAATTACAACCAACACAAGTTTCACCAGTTGTTGAATATGACTTAAATGGAATATTGGAACAATATATATTGAAGATGTATTTGTCCCTAAGAGTTCATTTACCACTCCTCTTATCTCTTAAAACAGGTAGTTTTAGAGAGATTTGACTTACAAAATGCAGTACAAGTGATAGCAAGTCACTTGGAAACCTCAGTAAGTATAAGTCATATGATATCTCCCTGTTCCTCAGGGAATGCTTACTCTTGTAGACACTCTCAACAACCAAAGTAGCAGAAGAATACCCTGGTAAAGAGTAAAGTTATAAGGGTTTAAATGGCATCCTTACTTAAGGTCTTTTTCCAACAACCAGCATGAATTCCTAGGCAGATAAATGAGTCCTCAGAAAAATGGACTCTACATATACATGTAACTAACCCATGTGAAAATTTCTATGTGAGAAATGCTGACTGAGGTCTTGCTGATTTCCTGGCCAAGAATATAAGAAAAAAAAAGAAAGTATTTTTAATGTTTTAAAGTTTGAGAATAATTTGTAACCTGTCAATAAATGTGTAGAACACAATTATACCAACTGATAAAAAAATGATGGCATTTCATTTATGTGCTCTTGTACTTGGCCAGTGATTTTAGATGTGTGTACACAAGTAGAATCAGCATAAATCAACCCAGCATTTCTTCATTAAAGATATAAGGATACTGGTTGACCTATGTAACAATGAAATATACAAGACACTCTACCAGAGGATGGGTGAAAGGGGGAGGTGGAGAGGTGTGAAGGGAAGGGATGGTAGGGGAAAAACAAAGGAGGGGGTAACAATGCTCAATAAGAAATGTACTCATTACCTTACTTATGTAACTGTAACCCCTCTGTACATTATTTATAATAAAAATATGTTAAAAAGATACAAGGAAAACTTCTGTGCTTATATGAAATTGTACTTGTCACTCAATATAAGTAAGGTATTGGTTTTAGAACCACAGGCTTATTACTTTGGATACTCAAAACCTCTACATGAACACAGTATATTATTTACATTAGAATCTGCCCACAAGTTAGTGCAGTATAATTGCTATGAGAATTTTTACTACATTCTATATTTGTAATGAAAACTAAAAGAGTATGTACTATAAACAGATACAATTTTTTTCAGATAAATTTTGTATGCAGTTTGTGGATGGAATTTGGAGAGCAATTTTGAAAAGCACAAATTTCATCAAAAAGACAAGTCTGCAAATTGTAACAAGGAGCTAATACAGCATGATTGAATAGTATGGAACTCCAAGGAAAACTATTTGAATTGAGACAATATCAGAAAATGTAACAACCCAAGGACATTTTAGAAATGCAGCTGCTAGATTTCTCATGTAGAGCTTTCAAAACAGTTTGTGAAGCACAAATCAGAACCTCACTGAAGTGTAGATGGCTTTCCATCAACTTTCTGTCATGATCAGTCACTATCAGTCAACATATAGCTAATCTTGAATAATCCTCTAATAAAATGTTGATGGAGGGGCTGGATGTTTGGCTCAGTGGTAGAGTGCTTTCCTTGCATGCATGAGGCATTGGGCTTGATTCCTCGGGACCACATAAGCAGAAAAGAGCCAGAAGTTGCACGATGGCTCAAGTGGTAGAGCAGTAGCCTTGAGCTAAAAAGGTGAGGGACAGTGCCAGGGCCCAGAGTTCAGCCCGCATGACTGACAAAAACAAAATGACCAGGGACTAATACCTTGGTAGTCAAAATGTTGATGGAGTGTTTATATGCAGAAAACCTTGGAAGGCTAACTTTTTCCAATAAGGACAGTCTGTATTCTATGATCTAGCTGAGAGAAAATTTGGTAAACATCCATTTACAACCTTCTGAATAATTCTGATTCTGCCCACATCACTTATCTATCCATACCTGTGCCCGAGTGAAAGGATTTGAAAAGAATTTGTCATTTAAATTTAGGGTTCCGGGAAGATAGCAGAGGAGAAGCTGGAAGCTAAACAAGCTCTCACATAGAAAGCAGTTTTAGTGCTCCAGTGAAGAGTCCTAAGCCAGAGAATCACACCAAGTGTGGCAGCACAGAACAGAGTTAGGCCAGAGAGGGAAAATCCAGGCAAGGAGACAATTCTGAGCACTTGCCAGCAGCCTTAGTTGTAGCTGTGGCGGGGGCAGGGGCGGCCGTAGCCACCATACCTGCAACACAGAGAGTCTAGGACAAAGGCGCCAGATGCAGCAGATGAGAGGTTTCTACTCAACACCAGCAAGAACAGACAAGGAGCAGACAGCTTCATCCTTCAGACCGCAGGCCAAAGATGACCCAGGAACCAGACTCCTGTGTGAGTAGAAGCCTGACTTCCTCACTCCTTCTCAGGGGGCAGAGACGGGAAGGCAACCCCTCCCTGCCCACTACCAGAGATCTCCCTCTTTGATACTGGCAAAGGCCTGGCTGTTCAGCTAGCTCCAACTCAGTCCTTGAATGAAAACAAAAAGTCATTTAGCAGGTCACAGGAATCTAACCTGAACTGCCAGGCTCAGCTCCACCCAGGGAAAATTCACCCAGCTCGGGTCTGCACCAGCCCCAGGAGCAGCTTTCTTCACTGGGTAAACATAGCCAGAGGCTGCCGCTCCCTACAACAGCCTAGACAATCAATTAAAATTCAGTAACAGTAATCAGTGGGAATGGCTCCTGGCTGGGCTCTGTGACTGCCTCAGAAGCTATTCCGTCAGAGCAAAGCTACTGTTTGCTGAAAGGCCTCAACTCTACCCAGAACCTAGCCCCATCACAGCATCTCCAAACTAGAAGAAAGAGCCATCACCCTCTTTTGAGATACTCAAAGCAGATATCCCTCCCATTGAACTAGCCTGAGAGAAGGAAGACAATATCCTGGGAAAACAAAGCATTTTTCTGCCTACTCAAACAAACTGACTTAAGAAAACAACCAAGTTACAGGAAAATAAAACACCACAAGCAGACCAGAGATTCCAAAAAGAGACTGGTTACGGACACAAGGGAGATACAGGATCTTCCCATCTCACCCCAAAAAAGCAAAGTACTCTTTTGGTACCTTTTATTGGTTTTTTTTTAATTGTGAAAAAACTGTACAGAGGGGTTACAATTACATGGGCAAGATAATGAGTACATTTCTTATCAAGCATTGTAGCCACCTCCTTTGTTTCCCCTTCCCATCCCTTCCAAACCTCCCCTGCCCCCCCAACAAGTCCTCCCCCCACCCCCCCACCAATGTTGTAAAGTTCGTTTTTGACATGAGAACTTGTACTTCTCATTGTTGCAAAGGGTCCAAATGTATGCCTATTTAAACAAGTTGTTTTCCCCTTCCCCTCAACAAATTACACCGAAATCAAATACAGTGAAAGCAGGGGTTATACTGTGGAGGAGTTCATACAAAACAACAAAGATATAATCTTGTAAATGCATTAGAAACAAATGCATGAAAGAAAAAAACATTTAAATACATATCTTAGGGTTTATTTTCCTAACATCACCCTATCTGACCTTTTCTGCTTGACTCATACATATACTAACTATTGCAAATAAGGGAAACCATGGGACCTATGTTTCTTTGGGCTTGCCTTACTTCACTTAGTATAATTTTTTCCAAGTCTTTCCATTTCCTAACAAATGGTGCAATGTCATTTTTTCTGATGGAGGCATAGAATTCCATTGTGTATATATACCACATTTTCTTGATCCATTCATCTACTGAGGGGCATCTGGGTTGGTTCCATATCTTAGCTATAGTAAATAATGCTGCAAAATCAAAGCTGTGCTGGTAGCTTTAGTGTGGTTTTGTTTGTGAACATTTGGGTAAATGCCCAAAAGTGGGATTGCTGGATCATAGGGGAGCGCTATGTGGAGTCTTTTGTGGAACCTCCATACTACTTTCCAAAGTGGTTGAACAAGTTTACACTACCACCAACAATGAAGTAAGGTTCCCTTCTGTCTACATCCCCTCCAGCATCTGTTGTTATTAGTGTTCTTGATTTTTCCCATTCTAACTGGGGTGAGGTGGTATCTTAATGTTGTTTTGATTTGCATTTCTTTTATGGCTAGGGAGGTTGAGCATTTCTTCGTGTGTCTATTGGCCATCCTTCTTTCTTCTTCAGAGAAGTTTCTCTTTAAGCATTTAGCCCACTTATTTATTGGGCAGTTGTTTCTTTCAGGTTTGTTGTTGGGGGATTTAATTTTTAGAGTTCCACGTATATTTTAGATATGAGACCCTTGTCCGTTGTATGACTAGTGAAGATCTTCTCCCAATCCGTGGGCTTTCTCGTGATCTTACGAGCTATGTCCTTTGCCAGGCCGAAGCTCTGCAATTACATGCAATCAAGTTTGTCCAACCTTTTTTTTTAGTTTTTTGTGTTTCTGGGTCTCTATTAAGAAAATTTTTAATATTTAACCTTAAAAACTTTTCTATTAACTTTTTTTTTCTTCCTCTTCTAATGTTTATTTTATGGGTATATGTATGTGTGTGATTTTTTTTCATTTTTGTTTATCTCTACTGACCTTTTTGACCCTTTTCACTTTTTCTTCTCTTTCGTTCTTCTTTGCGTGATTTAATCGCTGTTCTGCTCATTCTCAGATATACCAGTAGTCGATTATTAGACCTTATCCCCCATTGTATACACACTTAATCTAGAAATTTATTACTGAATTCAAATCCTCTTAGATTTAAATTCCTTTAATAGATGTACTACCTCTATATACCTATATAAAATTTTAAGCATTCTTATTTTATAATTTTCACGTATCCTTTCTATCCCTCCCCTTCTCTTATCTGATTCCCGTCCTTCTCTGAATATTACATTTTTAATTTGCATCATTTTTAAGTGTTTCACTTTTTAATTTTTAATTTTTGTTTTTACCATTTTTGCTTGTCTTTTTTTCTCTTTCTTTTCTTCACGGTCTCTACTATCATTCTATTGAACCTATTTCCTGATTTGAGATTAGGACTAAGTTAGCTCTCCTTCTACCTTTCCACATACCTCTATTCCTATTTATACCCACACCTCTCGCTAAACCTAATAATTTCTGGTTTGCCAAATTCTTCTTTGCGGTTCATAGCCTATTAATACATAGTTTTTTGATGTTGAAAAATATATCTGTTGAACTAGATTATATCTGCAGGCTTTTGACTGTGCAACTACAGACTTTGTTGATGCTTGCCTTAAGATAGTTTTCTAGCACCAAACTGTTGTTACTCTCATCCCAAATGGGCAGAATAAGCCGGAAAACACAAGAAAAATGGCAAGTCCGGGTATCTCAACTCCCACTCATGATAATCAGTGGACAGAACAGATAATGAATAATCCAGAGGAGAGCTCCCAAAAAGCTCTACAAACACTAATGGAAAATATAGTAAATAAAAAGATTGAAAACCTGCAAAGGACTCTGTGTGAGCATGATAGAGAGAGAGTAGGCAAAACAAAGATCAAAACAAGAAGCTCATGGGCGTGAGGAAGCTAATCAAAGATAGATAAAAGAATTGCATGAGCAGCATGTGAACACTCAAAGAGAAATAAAGGAATTGTGTGAGTAGGCTCAGATCAATCAAAGAGAACTACAGGAATTGCATGGAAGTGAGGAAGCTAATCAAAGAGTAATACAAGAATTGAAAGAGCGGGATGAGCACACACAAAGATCAATAGAGGCATTCATGGAATCCGTAAACAGAGAGCTGAAAGAAGTCAGGGAGTCCACAAAGGGAATGCTGAATATATCCCAACAGAAGGAATGGGAGTCCAAGGAAACCATAACCAATCTACCAAGTGATTCGAGAATAAACACTGAACATCAAATTAAGGAAGAAAAGAATTTCATACAAGATCTAAAACAAAGATCCAACAAAGAATTAGAAGCCATAAAAACCGACCAATTAGAAGGAAAAGAAAAAAAATAGAAAGTCTGGATAGTAGGATAGGCCATGCAAAAGATTGAATCCTGAGGATAGAAGAAAGCCTAGATATTATAGAGAAAACATACAACCATCTAAGACAAATCTAAGAAATATGATAGATCTATTCAAAATTCAACCATTGGAAGACAGCATTAGAAGGCTTAATCTGAGGATAATGGGTGTAGAGGAACACCTAGAGCCAGAAGTCAATGGTCTAGGAAATTTGTTTAACAGGATCCTAGCAGAGAACTTCCCAAACATGCAAAAAGATAGGTCTATTCAGATACAAGAACCTTTTAGAACTCCCAATAGACTAGACCAGAACAGGACATCCCATTGTCACATTAAATGCGCACAGGATTAATTCAGAACAAGGAAAAGATCCTTAAAGTTGTCATGGAGAAAAGATCAATCACCTATAAAGGGAAACCCATTAGAATCACCTCAGATTTCTCAGCAGAGACAATCAAAGAAAGAAGAGCCTAGAATGATGTAAGCCATGCCCTAAAGACAAACAACTATCAACCAAGAATATTTTACCCAGCTATACTCTCGTTAATAATTGGAAGTCAAATAAAACCCTTACATAGCAAGCAAAAATTGAAACAATATATCCCCACCAAACCAGCCCTACAAAAGATTCTTAGAGATGTCCTACACAGAGAAAATCAACAAGACCACAATAAAGGCCAAGAAACAGCACCCAAACTGAGAATCCAAGAATCATAGGAAGAACACAGTTGCAGCAGCCCCGAAGTAGTTGGATAAAATGGCAGGAATAGCCAAATACCTCTCAGTTCTATCTCTCGACATTAACGGACTTAACTCTCCAATTAAACGACAAAGACTGTCTACTTGGATTCAAAAGCAAGATCCTTCTATCTCCTGCTTTCAGGAGTCACATCTTGCCCGCAAAAACAAACACATTTTCAATTTTAAAGACTGGAACAAAATCTACCAAGCAAACGGCCCCCATAACCAGGAAGGAGTTGCAATCCTAATATCAGATAAAATAAACTTTTAATTAAAATTAGTGAAAAGGTCGGTACATACTAATTAAGGGATCACTCCTTCAGGTGGTTATTACAATTCTAAATATCAATTTGCCAAACATCAGAGCACCCTAATTCATCCAAGAAACACTACTTTCCCTCAAATCCCACAAAGATCCTTAGACATTAATTGTTGGGGACTTTAACACACAACTTTCCCCACTAGATAAATGAACTTCGCAAAAACTTAACAGAGAAACCGCAGATATAAACAACTGCATAGGCCAACTAGATTTAACATAAATCTACTGAATATTTCACTCAGCAGCATTAGACAATACGTTTTTCTCAGCAGCACATGGAACATTTTCCAAAATAGACATTTTAGGCCACAAAGCAAACTTGTCCAAATTCAGAAACATTGAAGTTACACCTTGCATTCTGTCAGACCACAAGGGAATAAAATTAGAACTCAACACCAAAAGCCACCAATGAAAGTCATATAACACATGCAGCCTGAACAACACACTGCTGAATCTGATGTCATGGAAATTCAAATGTTCATGATATTCAACAAAAATGAACACACCAATTACTAGCTCCTCTGGGACACAGCAAGCACAGTATTTAGAGGCAAGTTTATACTTCTGAATTCCTACATCAACAAATTAGAGAGATCTGAAACCACTTTAGTGAGACATCTGAGCCTCCTTGAAAAAGAGCAGCAAGTTAAACACAATCCAGTGGATGGAAATGAATAATTAAAATTAAATCATAATTAAATGAATTGGAATGTAAAAGAAAGAAAGAATCAAGAAACAAAAGAATTGATTCTTCGAAAAAAATGAACAAAATTGACACACTCTTAGCAAATCTTATCAGAAAAAAAAGAGAACACACCCAAATAAACTCATAGATGAGAATGGAAACATCATCAGAGAAACAACTAAGACTCAGAACACTATAAGGGAATGCTTCTAAAACCTTTCTACTAATAAGTTTGAGAACTTGGCAGAAATGGACCTTATCCTAGCAAATACTGACATGCCAAAATTAAGCCAAGTTGAGTCAAACTATATTAAAAGGCCTATATCAAGCATTGAAATAGAAACAGCAAGAAGAGACCTCCCATCTAAGAAAAGCCCAGGAACAAATGGTTTTACAGCGGAATTCTATAAGGCCTTCAAAGCAGACATGACACCAATACTACTCCAACTCTTCAATGAAACTGAAAGAGAAAGTTCACTACTGAACTCATTCTATGAGGCCATCATAATACACATCCCAAAACCAGGAAGAGACTCATCAAGGAAAGAGAACTATAGACCCATTTCTTTGATGAATATTGATGCAAAACTTCTCAACAAAATTTTGGCCCATCTACTTCAACAATTCCTCCAAAAAATCATACACCACGATCAAACAGGATTCATTTCAGTGATGCAAAGCTGGTTTAACGTATGCAAATCAAGTAATATAATTCATCACATCAACAGAAGCAAGGATAAGAACCACATGGTTATCATAATAGATGCAGAAAAAGCAATTGACAAGATCCAACACCCCTTTTTATGAAGGTTCTGGAAAAATGAGGAATCCATGGAACATTCCTCAATACAATAAAGGCTGTATATGACAAACCTATAGACAGCATTATACTTAATGGTAAAACCTAAAGCTATTTCCTCTTAACTCAGGAATGAGACAAGGATGCCCACTCTCTCCACTTCTCTTCATTCTAGTATGGGAATGCCTAACTACAGCAATAAGACAAGATGCAAATATAAGAGAGATCCAAATAGGGAAAGAAGTAAAACTCTCCCTCTTTGCAGATGACATGATCATGTATTCAAAGAATCACACAGAGTCCACTCCAAAATTACGCAAGTTGATTCAAAACTCTGGCAAAGTAGCAGGGTATAAAATTAACTCTCAAAAATCAATGAATTTTCTGTATGCCAACAATAAGAGTGCTGAAATTAGGGAAGCAACTCCATTCGTAATAGCCACACAAAAAATGAAATGCCTAGGAATTAACTTAACCAAAGAAACTAAGGACCTCTATGATGAAAACTTTAATTACTGAAAAAGGTAATCAAAACTGAACTTAGAAAGTGGCAAAAACTCCCATGCTCCTGGATTGGGAAAGATCAACATCGTGAAAATTGCAATACTTCCCAAGGCTATCTACAAATTCAATGCGATATCTATCAATAATCCAACCTTATTCTTCCAGGAAATAGAAGAGGCAATCCAAAAATTCATATGGAACAATAAAAGACTCTGAATAGCAAAAATGATCCTTAACAGAAAAAACAGTGCTGTAAGAATATCAATACCAAATTCAAATTCAACTACAAAGCCATAGTAATCAAAACAGCTTGGTAATGGCACAAGAACAGACCTCAGGAATAATGGAATAGAATTGTAAACCCAGAAATGAACTTGCAGACCTATAGCCATCTAAACTTCGGTAAAGGACCTAAAAAATAGAATGGAAGAAAGACAGTCTCTTCAGTAAATGGTGCTGGCAAAATTGGTTAACAACTTGTAGAACATTAAAGCTAGATCCTTATTTATAACCCTGTACTAGAATCAACTCCAAATGCATCAAAGACCTCGTCCTCAAAGCAGACAATCTGAAAACATTACAGGATGGAATAGGAGAAACCCTAGGTCTTGTTGGCACAGTCCGAAATTTTCTTAATAGAGACCCAGAAACACAACAAATCAAAGGAAGGTTGGACAAATGGGATTGCATAAAATTGCAGAGCTTCTGCCTGGCAAAGAACATAGCTAGCAAGATTGACAGAAAGCCCACGGATTGGGAGAAGATCTTCGCTATCCATAAAATGGACAAGGGTCTCATATCTAAAATATACCTGTAACTCAAAAATTTAAATCCCCCAACAAATCTTCAAAGAAACAACTGCCCAGTAAATAACTGGGCTAAAGACTTAAAGAGAACCTTCTCTGAAGAGGAAAGAAAGATGGCCAATAGACACATGAAGAAATGCTCAACCTCCCTAGTCATAAAAGAAATGTAAATCAATACAACATTGAGATACCACCTCACCCCAGTTAGAATGGCTATAATCAAGAACTCTAATAACAACAGATGCTGGAGGGGATGTGTACAGAAGGGAACACTACTGTATTGTTGATTGGAGTGTAAACTTGTTCAACCAGTTTGGAAATCAGTATTGAGTTTCCTCAAAATTCTACACATAGAGCTCCCCTATGACCCAGCAATCCCACTTTGGGTATTTACCCAAATGTTCACATATAAGACCACAGTAGAGCTTCCAGCACAACTATGTTTATTGCGTCATTATTTACCATAGCTAATATATGGAACAAACATAGATGCCCCTTAGTAGATGAGTACATCAAGAAAATGTGGTATATATACACACTGGAATTCTATGGCTCCATCAGAAAGAATGACATTGGCCCCATTTGTTAGGAAATGGAAAGACTTGGAAAAAATATATTAAGTGACGTAAGCCAGGCCTAAAGAAACATAAGTGCCATGGTTTCCCTTACTTGCAGTAACTAGTATATGTCTGAGACACAGAAACTGTCAGACAAGTTGATGTTAGGGAAATGAACCCTAAGCTATATATTCAAATATTTTTTTTCCTTTCATGCGATTGTTTCTAACACATTTATAAGATTATTTCTTTTTTGCTTTGTATGTCCCTCGCCCACTGTAAAAACCCTGCTTTCACTGTACTTGATGTTGGTATAATTTGTGGACGGAAAGGGAAAAATCTAATCGTTTAAATAATAGGGATACAGTTGGACCCATTACAACAATGAGATGTACAAGTCATTATGTCAAAAACAAACTTTAAAATTTTGGTAGGGGGGAGGATTGGGTGGTGAGCGGAGAGAGGACAGGAAGTTATGGGAAGGGTAAACAAAGGAGGAGGCTACAATTCTTGATAAGGAATGTACTCATTTTCTTGCCCATGTAATTGAAATCCCTTTGTACAGTAGTTTCACAACAACAACAAAAAAATATATTTAACTATGGAATGAAATTAGTTCCAATAATGCATTGCATTAAGGTATTTAGGAATAACTGAGAAACTTAAAGGTGCACAAGATTTTTTTATTGGAAATGAAGGGATATTGGAATTTGGTTCTCTACATTTTAAGCAATTTGCTTAAAAGAATAGGCAAAATAAAATTTACATTTGCAGCAGACTTGACACATTAAATTTTGTATATTGAAAGGGAAACAAGCCTCAGCAATATGTCAATTCTCTCTTCTTATTTATCTCTAAAGGTTTATGCTTCTGGTCTCTGAATATTAAAACTTCAAAAAAAATTTATGTTTAGCTATTTGTGCAAAGAGGTTTTGCTTCATCATGTCAGTGTTGAATAGAATGTATGTGCATTTCAATATACAGTGCATCTGGATCATTATCAAACTTCATATTTTTCTTCCTTCCCTTACCCCAAACCCACCTATCCCACCATGTTTCCTACTTATATTCTGACATGTGTACATTGAATATTATTACTGTATTAGTCCACCATTTCCCTCTCCATTCTTCTACCCTACTCCCTTTTAGCCCAGATCCCCTTTGAAGACTTGTTTCAACTTCATGGTATTTTGTTAAATATCTCTACTTTGGCATTTGGCTATGGGCTTGCCACATCCTCTCTTCCATATTTGACCTACATAAATGAGTATATTTCTCCACATTTCTAATCTCAGAATGGCTAAGATAGATCTTTACTATTCACCTTCTTTCCTAAATTTAGAATTGGACTTTCAGGGCCATCCAATAGAGCATTTTTATTCTCTACACACTGAAAATGGAAGGGAAATAATTTCCATGCTGTCAGCATTAGGTTATTCATCATGAATTCCCATCGTTTATCACTTCAGCAGTCTAAATTTAAAGTCATCTGTTTGGCATTATATTCACAAAATATAGGTGAATATCAAGGGTAATTTACCTAGTATTGGACGTTTAGCGACGATCTTCAATTTCTGATGATAGAAGCAGGAATCAGTTTCAATTTTCAGATTCCACTTTGTAGTGAGCTGTGTAGTCTTCTAAATTTTCGATAAATTTCGAGTTACTTTTGGTTAATAATTTAAAAAGTTTTATTTCAGTATTTAAAATGCTGCTCCAATTATTTTTAAAGTTTCACAATAAGTTAGACTGAACTTTTTCCTCTCATGTTCCCCACTAGTTCAGGTTCAGTATCCTTTTGCTTTATTTTTTGAGAGACCAAGAGATGAGGGTAAACAGAGAGATGATCATTACTTAGATATCTCCTTCCTCTTCTGTTTCTGCTGTTCTTGTTGAGAGGAAGACTGGAGCAGGGAACAAGAGTGATGCTTGACTTCACCATACAAGGGAGCATTCCTGGCATGTCAATTATTGTTTCTCAGAATCACTTAAATTGCTTACTCTTGCCTTCTCTCTGTCAGTAACCTAACTGTGGCTTCCTTGGTGCAGAAGGAAGCAAACTAACAGTTTATTAACCATAAATTGGTATTTTACATCTCAGCTTACTACTACCAAAAATAAAAAGCTTTGGCTACATAAATGCAAAGGTACTGATTGTCCAACAAAACCTTAGTGAGGAGTAGAAAATTCTACTCAGCTACCCCCTCCTCTCATATCCTCCCTTCCACTCCCCTCCCCTCTTTTAACCTCCCTTCCTTTCTTCTTGCTTTGTGTCTCTCTCCTGCATATTCATCTCTATCTTCTCTCTATTTCTCTTCCAGTAGCAAGTGCTTTGGTTTATCAGAAAACACATAAATAATTGAACAAATACTTTTTCTCCTCTTTTTGTGATTTTTTATTTTTAAGAAGTGAGTTTTAGCACAGCACCAGTGGCTTAAACCTAGATAGTCGGTAGGTTGAAATTTGACAATTGCAATTCGAAGCTATTCCAAGTAGATAAACCTAAGAGATTCTTTTCTCCACTTGTGGTAAATGGAAGAAGTGAAGATGTGGTTCAGGTGGTAGAGAGAAAACTGTGAGATTTAAAGCCCAGTTAGAGCTCAAGGCCAGGAGTGCAAACCCCAGTACAAGCACAATATTAAAAAAGTGAGTCCTTTTTCTTTGAAAAGGGATATTTCTCCAAAAATTCATACCCAGGACAATTTTCAAGGTCTGAGACTCTTTTTAAGGCTCTTTCACATCTTAAACTGATTCCTCTGCTTGATTCATATTATGGAAAATAGGAGTCACACTTCATATTAAAAAGATTGCACATTACTGAACAGTTCTTTTCACTTTTAATGTAAAGAAAGCATGAGAGAAGAATTCACCTCACATGGGTGAGTTAGGTTTGACTCACTCACAGACTTTCGCAAGTAAATGAGGGTCTGTTTACATGTAAAGAAGTCTATGTAGATGTTTTTCTAGGAGAGAGAACAAGCTACCTGTTATGTTAGAGGAATAGAAACTATGTTAAATATGGTTAATGGTTCAGTGATATGTGTAAAAGTTCTGTAATCACAACTAAACTATAAAGTTTTTCATCATGTCCCTAACTAGAATCTCTAAGATAGGCCTTGCTAAATCTGTCATAGAGGGCAGTGTCTATGCAATTGTCAGGTTTTTAGGGTCCAATATCTTCTACAGTCGCTTAGGTTGCATACTGCTCACACCACATGCAGTGACTGGAAACACATTCTGTCTTGCTAGGCACCTAAGGGATTTTTGTGCCACTGTAAATAGTTATTGTTTTTCTTCTTGTAATTATACCAGTCAGTGTGAAATACTTTCATGATGAGAATAATAGTTTCTGTACCCTTTGTTCCAATAATAATCTCAGATATAAGCATAGTCGGATACCCGTGCCTCATGCCTATAATCCTAGGTATTCAGGAGGCTGAGATCTGAGGATCACAGTTCAAGGAGCTCAGGCAGGAAATGCCATGAGATTCTTATCTCCAATTAACTACCAGAAAACTGGAAGTGGCGCTAGGTCTCAAGCTGTAGAGCTCTTGCCTTGAGCTGAAGAGAACTTGGACAGCAACTAAGCCCAGAGTTCAAGCCCCACGACTGACCAAAAAAATCTATCTATCTATCTATCTATCTATCTATCTATCTATCTATCTATCTATCTATCTATCTATCTATCTATCTATCTATCTATCTATCTATCTATCTATCTATCTATCTATCTATCTATCTATCTATCTATCTATCTATCTATCTATCTGTCTGTCTGTCCATCTATCTATCTATCTATCTGTCTCTCTGTCTATCTATCTGTCTGTCTGTCTGTCTGTCTGTCTATCTGTCTGTCTCTGTCTGTCTGTCTATCTATTTATCTATCTATCTGTCTATGTATGTATGATGAGATGAATTACATTTAAATATAAATCAATATTTGTGATACACATTTAAAATATAAGTTAATATATGATCTATTTAAAATATATACATATATTTACATATATAAGATCATATTATATCTGTATGTTTATAAATATACTTGTAATTTATATCCAAAGAATACATCTGAAGATTTTGGGGAAAATGTAGAGTGCCTAAAGGCTTACTACTGACCCACCATACTTTCAATCATTTTTTCAACTTATTGCAATGTCTGGAGTACTAAGACTGAATGATTATGAAACAGAGTTGTTGTTTTATTCCTTATTATTTTGGATTAGAAACATCTACTTACTTGGTATAAAACCTACCAAAATGTGATCTTGAAATCACACTCCACAAACTGGACATATACATCAATTTAGCAACTTACAGGTCTCAAACTTTCATTTGAATCCTGTATCTCACATACATTCAGTTTCCTTCAAGTCAGCTACATGTACAAACAGGCCTAGATTTTCATGCTTACATACATCCCCATACTCACATGACATAGTAAATGTAACATTGTAATAAAAAATAATATATATACTGAAAAAGAACACCTTTGCAAATGTAGTTAAATTTTATTCTTAAATACAATGCATCATTGAAATACTGATGAAAGAGCAGCTGAAAGATGTTTCAAATAGTAGAGTGCCTGACTAAAGAAGATATTTCTTATTCCAAACATAATGATTTCTATCCCTCCTTCTCCCACATAAAAAAGCATAAATAACTACAGAATTAACTACATGTTCCTTAATCACTCATTGAAGAGAGAAACTGTTATAAATAAATATATATATATATACATATATATATATATATATATATATATATATATAGTGTGTATATATACAATGATATACTATTTAGCCACACAAAATTATGAAATCATATCATCTTCAAGAAAATAGAATTGGAAACCTTCATATTAAAGCAATTAGCGATACTGTGAAAAACAAATATTAGATTTCTCATATGCAGACTCTAGACCCAGAAATTAAAATGAATGACTCAGCTGTAAAAGATGGAACTGATTAAGTTTGGAAAAAAGTAAGAGAGGAGATGAAGAGGAATATTGTGGAGTAAATGTGTTCAAATAGTTCGTAAGTTAGTATGATGACATTATGAAATATAAGTATAAAAATAGCATAATGAAATTAATAAAAGGAATAAAATTTAACAAGCTACATTATGTGGATATATGTGTATAACACAATAAAATACTTTTTTGAAATTAATATTTGCTAAAAAATGTAAAATTCATTCCCGTTGTTATAGATTCATATGTGAATTTCCATTTTTAGCTCAGATATTTCCCTGATAAAGTAAAAGGAGAAATTTGTTTTGCTCATTTAGAAGGACAATCTTGTCCAAATAGCATTAACGTATTCTAGATAATTATTGTCAATGTGAAATTGTTCAAGTTATTATATTAGAATATTTCCAATAGACTCTTCAAAATATTACCCTATAGGTATATACTTTTTGCTATTTATTGAATATTTTTCTACTCAATTACTATATACCATTTTCTGAATGCAGTTTGATATATGTAACTAAGATATATTATACCTGACCAGGAAATCAATTATTCAAACAGTTTTTATCAAAAAATGTCTATAACGAAATAAAGAGGTAAATCCAAATTTTGTATATTTGAAGACAATACTAGCTTAGTCCTCTTCTCACAACCTTCATTCCTTCTTGAGAATAATACACATTGTAAGGGAATGCTTAACATGTTTTAGAGAAATAGGTTGACGTTAGTCAAATGAGTTACTCTATGCTGCATTTTGGTTTACTTTATATCCAGAAGAGCTAAATTCTTACCTTATTATTTTCCTTAGATTTTATACTCAGGTTTAACCTCTGATGGGTGACAGATAAAGGTATAAACATTTTTTAACAGTGGCTAAATTTAGGCTGAGGAATCTAGGTACCACTTTACTCGTGCAGATAGGCCTGATCAGTCATGAGACCACGATATCAAAATGTTAACCTATGCTTCCTCAAATCACACTTATGAGATTTTGTGTATTATAAACGGTGGTTATTAGCATTTGTTTTGTAAACAACATCATTTCATGGGTTAGGAACTGAAGTGAGATATTATACCCAGAACAAAATTTAAGGAGGCATCCAAAATTAGTTACCAAGATATAAATCATTTAACACAATGTTTAAAAAATGCAAGACAAAGGAAATAATTTTTGAAAAAAGCCAACATTTAAAATAAATACAGAATCAGTATGACTGATTTTTTCTTTTTATCCCAGTTGCAATACGGATTGCATGATGGCTTTTCTAGCTATATATATAGTTAGGTCTTATATTTAGTTGGAGAATTTATGTTCTTACATATATTCATTTGTCAGATCAAAGAGGAAATGAATTCCATGCCAGAGTCAACATCCATAATAAGGTTACAGTTGTATTCTACTACTTTGCCAAAGTTTCAAATCAGCTCGAGTAACTTCCGGTCTTCTTTGGAACTAACTAATTAGGTATACAATTTAGTCAGTACTAGATTTTGACCACCATTTATTAAAATATTATTTCCCAGAAACTACTACTATTCTCTCTTTTCATGAGATTTTTAATTTCATTTATATAATGTACTGATGTTTTCCTTTAGATAATCCACATTCAGTATTCTAAGAACAGTATAATTTGGAGTATTATTAAATTATGTACACTCATGTACACTGCTCAGATTCTATTATTTGCACTTTTTGTTCTTGTTAAGTCAGAAGTATTTAGTTCTCATTATGGATATTTTGTAATTACTAATTGTTTTTCAGAATTTTTAAGAATGTTATGATTTTTGTGATTTAATACTGTAGCATTTTTTCTTTTAAATATGTGCAGATCTTACTTTACATACAGTTACATTTGTTTTAAACAATTTGATCCATTCAAGGGATTTTCTATATTAAGTTGATCCAGATGAATTTAATTACAAATTAACACAACCTTATTTCTGAGAGACAGTTATACTTATAGCTCTACTTAAATTAACATGTGTTTGAAGGTTTTGTAGTTTAAAAAAATAAACTGGGAACAACATGTTTTTGTTCCTGGGGAAGTTCCAATTTGTTGGTTGTTTTTCCAGCTGTGATGAATTCAACATATGTGTGAATTTTATTTCAATTGTTTTGTGCTTATATTTTGTTTCATATAACAGAAAATACAAAAAGAATCAGTGATTTAGAACATTTCCAAATAGAATTCTAAGAGAGAAACTTGAAGTTTTGTGACAACTGGGAAAAGGGACGTCTTCTTAGTGGAGGGGTTAGCAGAATAACAGAGACATTGTTTGATGAGATTTGCATTCTGCCACTTCCTGCCTCACTATTTCCAATGGTATTACTTAAACGTATTTAGTGGAAATAAAATAATTTTGTCTGTATGAATTCACAATTTTTGGTTTAATTGGGCCACACTACACATTCCTATTTGATCTTACCTCTAAAATCTTTTCTCCTTAGTTTAAAACCACAGATGTGAATTTATAATGTAAAATAGCACCTAGAATTTATATGAAATGGTCCAAACTATTTAGAATATAATGACTATAGTGTGTCAGGTAGTATGTAATAGTTGATTTTGGGGAAAATCAATTACAGTGGATTTTTGTGAAATACTGAGTAATAGAATTATATTTGATTCTATAAAAAATTCATGGTTACATCTAAAAATAACTCAGTTATAAGTTAATTCTGAAAAAACTAAGATTGTTTACTGGAAAAAACTAGAAGTTTCAATAAGCTTGCTTTTTAAAAATTGACTTGGATCTGGACTTTGGTGACTCATGCCTGTAATCCTCGCTACTCAGGAGTCTGAGATCTGAGGATAGTGGTTGAAAGCCAGCCTAGGCAGAAAAGTCTGTCAGACTCTTATCTCCAATAAACTAGAAATTGCACTGTGCCTCAAGTGGTACAGTGGTAGCCTTGAGCTGAAGAGCTGAGGGACATTGCCCAGGCTCAGAGTTCAAGGCCCACGAACAACAAAAAAAAACGACATAGAGTTTTACTATATTATTTCATGATTTTTATGAGTGGTTGTTCAGTGAAAATGTCATTGGTTTTTATATTTTGTGATGGCATAAAATGAGCCTACTATTTTCTCAAATTAATCAAAAAAATTTTCTTATTCTATGACTGCATAAATTTTGTGGGTAATGGTTAAAACCAAGTTGCCTTTTTGAAATAAAATATTTATATCACCCCCCAAAAAAGAGGAACAAAATAAAATATATGCAAGAAATTTACTCTGTAAATCTTCATGGGCTAATAGCCTGTCAGTTTGTTTTAACTTTTAATCAAAAATTAAAACAATACTGGATAATATGAACCCATTTAAATTTCTTCATCCTTGTCATTTAAGATTCACTTTAAAAAAAAGTTCAACAGGGGCTGGGAAGTTGGCCCAGTGGTAGAGATCTTGCCTTGCATGCCTGAGTCCCTGGGTTCGATTCCTCAGCACCACATAAGCAAAAAGAAAAAAGCCGGAAGTGGTGCTGTGGCTCAAGTGGTAGAGAGCTAGCCTTGAGCTGAAGAGCTGAGGGACAGCGCCCAGACCCAGAGTTCAGGCCTCACGACCGGACCAAAAAAAAAAAAAAAAGTTCAACAGGTGAGTGTTTTTTCCTTACTTTTCCAAAGAAATGATCATTTCATCATTATAGTGTATAGCACAATGTACCCAGAAAGCATTTCTTAAGGAAAAAGAATTTTTCCCATTCTTTGGTTTTCTTCATTCTGTATTTAAACTGCATACCACAACTCACCCACCCTATTGTCTGTCTTTTCATTTGAAACATTTCAAAAGTTTTCCTTCCCTGGTGTGTCAGCCAGCAAAGTTTTACAAAACAGCATTCTTTCATTCATTGTGCTTTCCAAAATATATCTCACAAATGCCATCAATGAAACATAATCTGAAACATCTGTGCACTTTTCCACTTATAGTGGAAAAATTGCTTTCCATAATCCTTAGAACCAGCTGTTTACAGGCATTAATTGCTCTATCAGTTCCATGCTTTAGAACAGCTGCATTTGACAATGGCGTACATGTTAATTTGTTTACCACATCTGGTTTGTTTTCAGGAAGGACTGTGTTCATGGAAGATGGTAATAGATGAATTGTGCAATTATGTAGTTTAATAGGGCTCTGAGTTGTGGATATAAAACATCCACTTCAGTGACTAAATATTTAAATTAAATCCCATAAAATATATTCCTTCAATTTTCTGGGTAAAGTGTTCTACTATCTAGGTATTTTAAAAGAAATATTATGTGTTGTTTCCTTGGTGACAACGTAATTGGAGGACTTAAAATTTTATATACTATGGCCATCTTAAATGAGGTAGATGTACTTGGGTTGGCATGCAAAACTTTTGCTAAGTAAGGTAAGTGCTATAACACTGAGCCACCTTCCTAGCCCTTCATGCATGCAAAACTTTTGGGACAGCATTAATGTTTAAATCTTGGATAGGATTTGATTGGGAATTGTGACAGACTTTCATAGTATAAGAAGGAAAACGAAAGGCCATACTAATTTTTTTTGGGGGGGGTCCAATTGTGGGGACTGAACTTTTGCCTGGGCGTTGTCGCTCAGCTATTCAGCTCAAGGTTAGTGCTCTAGCACTTGAATCACAGCGCCACTTCTGGCTTTTTTCTTTTTGTTTATGTGGTGCTTAGGAATTGAACCAAGGGCCTCATGCATGCAACTCAAGGGCTCCACAACTAAGCCACTTCCCAGCCCCACTAATACTTTTCTCTGCTACATTGTTATATTAGTTTATTCAAACACACACATACACACATACAAATACACAGATACACACATTTGTAGTGTAAAGACCCACTCAGTCTGCAAGAAAATATTTTAATAGGAATTTCATAAAATATTTAGTCTGCTGAGTTCTGATTAGAATTTACAGAAATATCTACTTGCTTCTTCCCCTGGACAAGTCATTATCATTTGTGAATGTGCGGCCAATTGAATTTAGAATGCCCCAGAAAGATCTATGTGTTAAAGAAAAATGACTTTCTATTTCCTGCCAGACTGTGGAGAATATCTGAATAGTTCTGGAGATTAAGTTCTTAGAGTGAAAGCTATGAGAACATAGACTCTCAACTACTTTCTTATTTTATCTTTTAGTCAGTCTAGGTCAAAAACTTTTCTCTTTGACATACTCCCCACTTTGGCATTGTCTTGTCATAGGCTCCCAAAGCAATAAAACCAACTGAACATACACTGAAACCTTCAAACTTGTAAATCTGAATAAGCATTTCTGTTCAATAAGTCGACAACATCACTTATTATGGTAGTTTATAAAGCTAACCCAGAAGTCTAGTCTTTCTAACAATGTAGAGTATATTAAATTATGCTTCATTATAAAATATGTAACTCAATGTTTTATTTTATATTTTTGTTTGTGTTGATCCCAGGGCTTAAACTCAGAGCCTGGATGGTGTTTTTGTGTTCTAAGCCAGTGCTCGACATAAAATCTCAACTGGAATGTTCGACATACAATCTGAACTAGAACTCCATTTGCCCTGGTGGTAAATTGGAAATAAGAATCTAATGAACTTTCCTATACAGGCTGGATTTGAACTGAGATCTTCAGATCTTAGCCTCTTAACTAGCTAAGATTACATCCTTGAGCCACCAGTGCCTAATCATGTTGCATATTTTGTGTAATTCAAATTTTCAGCATTGTATAGATGCTCCTACTACAATATAAAAATACTTAACCTATTTTTCACTGTATTTGTTGTTGGTATAATTTGTGGAGGGGAAGGGAAAAACCAAGTTGTCTAAGTAGTGATACAGGTGGACCCAGTGCAACAATGAGATGCTATGTAGGAAAATGAAATTTACAACTTTGGCTCAAGATGGGAGAGAGGGTCGGGAAGGGGAAATGGAAAGGGATGATAAAAGGATAGAAAGGAGGAGGTAACAATGCTTGATAAGAAATGTACTCATTACATTGTCCCTGTAATTTTAACCCCTCTGTATGGTATTTTCGCAAAAAAATCTTAAAACATAATAAGGATATTTGTAAAGTATATAATGAAGTAAGAATTTTCATTCTTACAAAATATATGCAAAATCTATGCTAAACTATCTATATTTTACTCTACCTTTCCTGCAACCAGTTTGATATAGTTTAATACCTGTCACGCCAAGTTTCTCTATATTCTACTGGAGATTTAATTTTTCATGTATGTATGCATATGTATATGTATATTTATATGTATCTATCTATCTGTATATGTTCCAACGTGGATCATCAAACTTGAAACTTTGCTTTTTTTTTTTTTTGCTGTTCAGCAGTTAACATGGTCGGCTCAATCTGTGACAATATCTCTGCTCATACTGATCATTCGTTTATTTACAACACCATCAGCCTTTTAAAATCAGCTTTATTTCCAGAGATGATTACCAATCAGTCCAATCAATATATACCCAGAGGGTTTTAATAAAACAAGCTTTAAGGAAGGAAGATAACATGAAGTGACAACTACAAAATATCTACAGAGACCTGACATCTTTCACATTTTTGCCTCCCTCCTGATACTTAAGAAATCATTGACTAACATTATTAATAATACTGCAAATATAACTTAAAGATCAGTGTTTTTTCCAACCTGAAGCCTTCTTTTCCATGATTTTTGACATAAACTTTTATGAGACTTTTTTGATTTTGATGGGATTCCATCCAAAACAAAGCCATGTATATCAAGAAAGCCAATGTTTTTAACTCAGAGTACTAAACAAAAGAGGGTGAAAATTAAGGTTAGCTATATATGTTAAGCACAAATATAGGCAATATCAAGATATTTTGAAATGGTATATTTTTACTGGATAAAGTGGGTCAAATCTATAATATTATCTACTTGGAAAACAGAGCTTAGAGTATTCCACTTCCAGGCAAAATGTTTTGTGCTTGTGTTAGGAGGACCTCAGTCCAAGCAGGCCAAGGCATAGTGGTACTACCTCAAAATAAGCAATCAAATTATAATCTACAGGTATGGTAGTAGTAGAGATGCCGTTTCACAAGTATAGGTTTTGAGTTCAATCCTCCAGTAGTGCTGGGAATTTAAATGTGGAATGTCTAAGGTCAAGATTTCATACTTGTCTTACAAGCTCTAATAAAACTTTTACCTCTTTTGCTATTTTTTAAAAGTATAACCATAACTTTCATGTCCCAAACAAATAATTTCATATTAGAGATTTTCTTCTATCTATTAAGTAATATATTATGTCCCACTGAAATCAGACTAAAGATAAAAAACCATTGTCTTACAAAGTGACTGTATATGGAAACAGAATCTCAAAGGTAGCATTTAAGTTGAAGTCTACTCCAAGAGAAGCAGAACGCCTTGAATATGCCAAGGAAAGAAGAATCAGAAGCTAACTCTAATCTTGGTGTTCTAATTCCACCAACTCAGAGATAATGTATTTACAATGTTAATGCTACCCAATCTGTGGTAGTTTATTATTGCAATTACTAGCAAACATGTGGAAGCTATAAGACACGAAAAGTCATTGACTCTTCAGATCCAAGACTCATCTCTATAATCCTAGTGATTAGGAAGAATGAGACTTGAGGGATAATGGTTCAGGCTGGTAGGAAAGTTCATGAGGTTCTATCTCCAATTAACTACAAAAAATTCTGGCTGGAGCATGGTTCAAATAGTATACTGACTACTGTTAGCAAAAAAAAAAAAAACAAACTGAGAGTATGATATATGTTCAAGCCCCAATCTGGCAGAAAGAAAAAGTCCTTAGAAGAATACTACGAGAAGCAGAATTATGAATAGGAAAGCAGAAACAAAAGAAATAAACTTATTGATATAGACAAAGCTTCTCAATGTGAAATATGGCACTAACTGTAATATTTAGGGTTTTCCTTCCTATACAGTAGAAATAAATGGCATTTTTGCTTGACAAACTAAAATATAAAACTGTATGCAATAAATAATCACATTACTTTTATGTTTCCATAATTTAACTTGTTTTCCTAAATATTTCTCGAATAGTGTAGCTTTTGAAAATCAATAAATGTTGCATTTTCATATATGATTACATATCCTTCCAAGTGTTGTCTAAAATTGATCTACACTGAAATGATTGCCATTTACATCTTTCTCAAGATATTTATGCTTTCAATTGACCTTCCACAAAACTCATACCCAAAATATAAATTTTAGTTTGTTCATGCAAACACAGGAACATAAACATTTGTCTTAAAATGTTAATTACTTTTATCTGCTGTCATTAATGAAGTATAACTAATAGAATTAAGTATATACCCTGAGGGAAATAAGATACTTCCTTCTAAATACAGACTTGCAGGTACACACACAATCGCACACGCATACATATAAATTTTACCACTTTGACTCAGGTTAGATTCCTGACATTGGGTGTCAGTAGTGATCTAATAATCAAATTTTCCTGCCCAGACATAAAATACATTCATAATTCCACACAGACAAAAGCACCAGATTATTCAAAATAATGAGAATATTTAACAGAACCAACCAGCACTTGAGCCATCTACTCCCTGATTTCTTTTATTATTGATGATGCATTTTTCATATCATAAAAATGTTTCTGTCTCTGATTAGCAGAAAAAAATATGCTATCATATAGGGGAAATTGTAGGTAAAATTACTTGTAATGTATAATATATTTTGTCAAAGACTTCTGTTTCCTTTTTGCAGAGTGTTTCTGGCATTTTGCCCTAATGTTTATAATTAAATTACAAAGGACATGCCATATACCTTAATTCATTTTTCCTAACGGTTATGGTATGGAATTGAATCTGATTTGTTTGCTTATTGTAAATTAAATATTCTCAACAACTGGAATTATTGTTTATGTTACTCTTAATCCATTTGAAATATCAAATAGAACTGGAAATTCCCCTCAGCAATGATTTGTGAATGTCATTAATGGTTGTGGAGGGATAAAGGATTTGAATTATCTAGAGTGCATCAAAAATGGCACTGTTATTCAAAGGGCTGATCATTTAGTCAGCTGTTAAAGTATGGTCTTCTTATTACATCTAAGAACTTAACAGTATGCTTTTCATCACATTCTTGTCTGCAAAGCAGTAGAATTATTTCCTTTGTACAGTTGATGTCCAGCTGCGACTTTAGTGAAACCTACAAACAACTGCACAGGTGTATTAGCTGCTCTAGATTTTGAAATTTTCTTCCTGTAGCCCTTGTGATTTGAGCCCAGATTCATGGGATAGTCACATAATCCACAATAACAAAGCACCATAATATACAAAGTCCACGTGCAAAATGAGGTTCAATTATTTCTATGTTGATTTCTTTTTTATTGATTGTCTTTTAAGGAGCTGAGGGTGTTTATTTCTCATTATTTTTGATGTGACTTAAATTTTCCAGATTATTCAAATAAAATAAAGAGATATAAAAAAGACCTATTTAGTCACAAAATACAGCTAACCATTTGCGTGATTTTTTTATTCTTATCCTGTTCTCAGTTATCTTCAAATAACGTTGAGATGAGCCTAGCATATGTGTAAATTGACATGGATAAAACACACAGAATTCTGGAATCTTTGGACTGTGATTTCTATATAACTTCACCTAGAAAATTATCACCTGCTTCACGTCTTAAGTAATCTACTTAAAACAATTTTTATTAATTTTGTTTATAGATGTCATAATCTATGGTACTGATGCATTGCATAAGTGTTGGATTCCTTATCTCCACTGAATTAACATTACATTTATTTTATTTTTTTACACATTAAGTAATGACATTCTTGAGGATCAAACGTGCCTGCTTTTCATTTTGGTTGCCAAAATGGAATTATTAGACATTTGGAACATTGAAATCTGAACTTACAAATTTCACTAGGACTTGAATTGTGTTACTTACATGTTTAATATTGAAATAAAAACCATCATTAAATAGAAAGCAAAATTATGTTATCACACCTTAATCCCTGAATTGACTTCATGATAAAAAAAAACATTTAGATTTATATAACAAGATATACATACTCAAACGAACTATGAGATACGGAAATAGAAACCTTTTTTGTTTTGTGTTTGTTGTTGTTTATAGTTTGTGAAAATTCTGTCTTTTTTACCTTATGCCTGGTATATTCATTGTATGTCTTCAGGAAGGTGTGGATGGGCACAGAGCTTTAGGGAAAAGAGTGAAAAATTGCAGCATTGGAGTTCATTGAACATTGATGAAAGTGAACTATTTAACACATGGGTGGGGACAGGAGGGTGGGACTGGGAACAAGTGAGGGAACTGAAGACATTTCTTAAAAGGAAATGTTCTTATTACCTGACCCTTGTAATTGTAATCCATCTATAATTCACCTTGAAAAGGACAACAGAGTAAATTTTGTTAAAAAGGCAACCAAAATGTTGATTCTTAGAATCCTAGAAGTTTGTTTTGTTCACTGGTTTGAGTTGGTTGAGTCTATCTCTGAAAATAGCTACATTGACATTCATTTGGCGAATTTTTGAGCTACTAGTAGATAAAAGTCAATTATGATTGTATGCTTTTTGGGACTGATTCATTTATTTCTTTAATCTAATTTATATTATTTCTGACTACTGGTTTTTGGTTTTGTTTTTCCTGATTTGTCAGAGACTTAGTGGTGCATCATTAGTGCTGATTTCAGATTGTTCTAATTTGTTGATGTACATACTCAAAGCTATAAATATTTCTCTGAGTATTGTCTGTGCTGCTGCTGTGTGCCAGGAGGTAGTATTTTGTGTGTTCACTTCCACTGAATTCCATAAACGTTGGAACTTCCCTGCATATCCCTTCAGTGACTCACTGATGAGTTAGCAATGTGTTATTCATTCTCTGTGAATTTCAGAATGCTACGTGATGCCTTTTCATGTCGAGATCTAATTTGGTCCCATCATGGTCTGACAGGATACAAAGAGTAATTTCATTTTTATTTTTGAATTTTGAAAGATTTTCCTTGTGATCTAAGATATGATCTACTTTGGAGAACATTCCATGGGCTGCTGAGTGGAATATATATTGTGACACTGGTAGGTGAAATACTCTGTAGGTATCTGTTAGGTATAGCTTGTCGATACAGTTATTTAGCTCTAAAGATTTTTGCTAAGTTTTTACCTGGGTGGCCTGTCCAGAGGTAAGAATGATTTGTTCAAGCAACCAAAATTTATTTGGATGTACGCATGTTTTTAGGGTAAGTAGTATTTCTTTGATGAATTTGTGAGCTCTAGGATTCAGGACATTGTTATTTAGAATTGTTATATCCCTCTGATGGAGAGTTTTCTTTGTCAATATTTAATGTCCTTCTTTGTGTCGTTTTACTTTCATACCACCTATATTTTAAAGCAAATTATATCTAATATTAGTATAGTTACTCTAGCCTGTTTATGAGGTCGATTTTTAATTTGTAAAGATGATGTACAGAAGGGTTACAATTACATAATTCATATAATGAGCACATTTCTTTTTGAACAGTGTCACCTCTTCACTCATGTTCTCTCAGTTTTTCCCTTTCAACCTCCCTCTCGCATAAGTTGTATAGTTCATTTACAATGTAGTGTCTATTGAGTAGCACTGCTGTATTTAAGCCTTTGTCCCACCATTTCTGTATTCCCCCTTGCCCTATCCAAACGTACATATAAGACCAAAGGTGCAGAAATTAAAAAAATGACATCAGAACACTGAAGGAAAAAGCAAAATAATGAACAAACTCTCATAATCATTTCTTGGAGATTATTTTAATGAACATTATTTTATATGATAATACACATACAGCTATTGATCCTTTGTGATCCTCTCCAAAGGGCATCCTCCTTTGATCTCAC
Source organism: Dipodomys spectabilis (assembly GCF_019054845.1). Taxonomy (NCBI): domain Eukaryota; kingdom Metazoa; phylum Chordata; class Mammalia; order Rodentia; family Heteromyidae; genus Dipodomys; species Dipodomys spectabilis. The sequence continues at coordinate 964,934 of NW_024871182.1, forward strand.
TGTATAAATGTTTACAATCCCACAAAATTTATTATGTCCAAGTGTAATGTTTTCTCTTTTACCATCTAACTGTGTTTACTTGTAGAATTAGAGGCACATTCTACTACAACAAATGAGGGAAATTAGGCAACCTATATTTCTTTGAGTCTGTCTTTCTTCACTTAATATAAGCTTGTTCCAAATCTTTCCATTTCCTTATGAATGGTGTAATATCATTTTTTCTGGACCAATAGAATCGCATCATACTGAAGAGTTTTTACATGGCAACGGAAAAAGTTAGCAGGATACATAGAAAGAGAACAGAATGGAAGAATATTTTTACTAGCTAAGCATTAGACAAGTGTTTTCATAACTAACCCATATTTAGAGATCAAAAAGTTAAACCCAACAAAAATAAACCCTCAAATAAACAAGAACCTAATTACTATATGGGATAAAGACTTAAAGATAACTTTTTAGAAGAAGAAGTAAGAATGACAAATAGACGCATCTCTCTCCATAAAAGAAATGCAAATCCAAACAACACTGAGATTCATCTCATGCCTCTTACAATGTCGTTATGAAAAAACGAACAATCACAGATACTGCTAGGTATGTGGCCCAAAGAAAACTCTATTACACTGTTGATGGGAATGTAATCTTGTTCAATCACTTTGGAAAACACTATGGAAATTGCACACAGAACTGAATAGAGAGCTACCTACCTATGATCCAGCAATTCCACTTATGGTCATTTATCCAATAGAGCAGAAACAAGGCCACACTGAAGCTACCAGCATAATCATGTTCATTATTGCATTATTTTCTGTAGCCAACATATGGAATCAGCCCAGATGCCTCTCATTGTAAAAAGAGATCAATAATTATATATGTATATACAAGTTATATATATATATATATATATATATACATATATATATATATATAAAATTTTATTGGTCCCAATTTACAAGTATATAAGTACATATATAAATTTATGTATATAAACGTATATACATATATATACAAACATATAAATACATTCATAATGGAATTCTGTTCATTCATAGGAAAGAATAATATTGAACCATTCTAAAGGAAAAATGAAACACTCATAAATAATATTAAGTGAAATAAAGCAGACCCAGCGAAACTTAGTTTGCATGAATTTCCTCACTTGTGGTAGATAGGAGTGTCTATAAATTTAAAAGTAAACACACTGGATGGTGTGCAGGGAGGTACAAATGAATTATCTGAAGTGTCAGAGTCCATGGAGAGTGAAAATACTATACTTTTCTTAAAACACAAAGTCAAAGCCCAACAAAATAAATACCACTAAATGTGTAGTGCAAGAGAGGATAGTGGGGGGCAATGTGAGAGTGGTAGGAAATTGAACGGGAAAAGGATAGAATACCGATAAGAATTCATTGTATACTTCCCAGAGAATTCTTGAGTTAAATATCTGGGCTACAGCTTAGACATTACCCTTACAAAAATGTTTGTAGTTTAAAAGTTGGTACTCTTGGAGAAATAAAATCTAAGAATGTAAAGGAGTCTGGGAAATTCAGTTTGCATCCAGCCTGGGCAGAACAGTCTTTGCAGCAGTACATATAATAAAGAAGTCAAAAGCTGGATTGGAAGAATGGCTCAGGTGATGGAATACCAGTTATGAGCAAGATTGCTGAATAAGAGCTTGAGGCTTTTGCATACATACATACAAACATATACAGAGGCACTTATATGTGCACACACAAATACACAAATGAAACAGCTCTCAGAATGTGTAGAAAAGTTAAAAAAACAATAAATATATGTCCTGAATAAGACTAGAATCAAGTGATAATTTTTAATATTAGAAAGTCCTCAAGTGAACTTCTTTCAAAAACGTTTGAGAATATTACATAGGTAGGGACCAGAGATAGTCAGAGAGTCAATTAATCATTATTAAAGGGATCGCATCCATGGAGGAATGAATCAGAGATCCCGCAGGTGCATCTGAAAATATTTATATCCTGTGTCAAATGTTAGAACATCTTTGAAAATAGTAGATAAGCAGTCGGAACAGTCACTATGGTGTATAATATCCCTGGAGAAGTTCAGAATTGGTAGTCTGTATCTAGATTAAATAAACCAAGAAACTATGGCAGGGCAATGTGATACCAGCCTAGAATTCTAGCACTGAGATTAAGACAGGAGAGTAGAGAGTGGAATTACATAGTGATATCTTCCCTGGTCCAGGTAGTATAATTTTGTCTTAATAAAACAAAACAAACAAGAAAGGAATACATAGTTGGAAGTTTGGACTAATTTTGTCATTAAGTTGTTTTTTTTTTTTTTGCGTCCGGTCGTGGGGCCTGAACTCTGGGCCTGGACGCTGTCCCTCAGCTCTTCAGCTCAAGGCTAGCACTCCACCACTTGAGCCACAGCACCACTTCCGGCTTTTTTCCTTTTGCTTATATGGTGCTGAGGAATCGAACCCAGGGCCTCAAGCATGCAAGGCAAGCACTTCTACCACTCCCAGCCCTGTCATTAAGTTTTGAGAATTCAAATTTCCTGCTGAAATGCAAGTCATATTTAATCCTTACTTGTGTCTTAAATTCTCTCTTCATTACAGAACATTCCTTGGGGCTGGGATGGTGGCTCAGTGGTAGAGCGCTTGCCTTGCATGCCTGAGGCCCTGGGTTCAATTCCTCAGCACCACATAAGCAAAAAGAAAAAAGCCAGAAGTGGCGCTGTGGCTCAAGTGGTAGAGCGCTAGCCTTGAGCTGAAGAGCTGAGGGACAGCGCCCAGGCCCAGAGTTCAGGCCCCACAACCGGACCCAAAAACAAAAAAACAAAACAGAACATTCCTAGATGCAAAATGACTCAGGATTCCCATCCAAAATTTGAAAAAGTAAGTAATCATGACTCTGTTGTATCCCAAAGAAATTATGAAGGATTACATAAACTTAAGCCTGGAAAAATAGCAAACTTCGTCTAATGTAGGATTTTGAAGATATTGCTAAATTAGAATTTAGATTTAAAATAAATATTTTCATTTTGTTTTTAATTTCATATTCTATAGGATACTACAAAATTCTTTTTAAGTAGAGGGTTTAATTGACAAATTCACAAATGATTTTGCATTCTTTTTGCCTAAAATATTCTTTCAAGAGAGTTATAATTTTTTTTAGAAATTAGTTAATAGATAATTCCAATAGTTCATGTATAAAATGATGATGTGAATGTTGTAGACAGAGTTGCAAAAATTGATATTAATTTATAAATTTAGAATAAGAGCAATTTTTTGAGGCTTTGGTATAACATGGTATGAAGAGAATAAAAGTTTGACATCTTCTCTCTTCTACCTGTATGTAACACAGGAAGCAATTTCCTTAATTATTTGCCACTGTATGCAATGAGAAAAATATTAGGTGTGGGGTTTGTTTTTATTTTTGTTTTTGTTTTATTGGTTTGCCCTAGGGCTTGAACTCTGGGCCTGGACACTATCTCTGAGCCTGTTTATGCTCAAGGCTTGTGCTCTACCACTTTAACCTCAATGCCACTTGTGTCTGGCTTTTGCTGATAAGTATATTGGAGATAAGAATCTAGGGAACCTTCCTGCCTGGGTGGGCTTTGAACTGTAATCTTCAGATCTTAGCATCCAGAATTTATATGATAGTTAAAAAAGTATAAATATAAATACTATTTGCAAGTGTTCCGATCTCAAGAATACCAGTGGAGGGAAAATGATGCAACCCAGTTTATTGTGGTGTTCTTTCCAGAACATGTATGGCATCACATTATCAGAGTTGTATTTTTTTCACAATAGAGAAAAGCCTTTCATGATGTGAATTAAGGGAAGTTTGAGGTGCACCCTAAAAGTTCTAAACTGTTGGGCTAGGATGACTCTATATAATAAATATTGGGTTTGGTGGTTATAAAAATAATAGCTTATTGTGATAAAAAAATTGCTTAATCTTGAAGAATTATTACCGATGCTACATAGTTTTATCTTCTACCAAAATGTGGTTATTTTTCTGTTGACTCTCAATCTGTAACACCATATTGGAAAATGCATCAATTGCAGAATTACAGAACATGCAAGCTGGTACTGTTTTGAATCTCTCAGGTATGGAATCTTCCGAATTTGAAAATGAGTAGTTACTAGTCATTGGAATGTTGAAGAACACATATATTCTGTCTTCTTAACAACTTATTTACTTTTAAAAGTTATAGGTTTCCATAGAATTAAACTGTTTTCGCTTTTAGTACTATATTTATTCTTTTCTTCAAAATATTGGTAAGTATATTGTGAAAATATTGTCCAGTCAGATAGCATTCAAGTTAATGGTCCTCTGATTAAAATGGGGTAATTAATTCAAATTACACGCCAAACAGTATTGATTTTTAAAAGTTACTACATAAAGAATAATATTTATGCTACCAATGCAGTGAAATGTTATTTCATGCAGCTTATTTTTTAAATTTAATTTTATTGTCAAAGTGATGTGTAGTGTGGTTACAGCAATTTTAAGGTAGTGAATAAATAACTTTTCAAATTTGTTACCCCCTCCCTCATTTTCTTCAGTTTTCCTTCACCCCAATACCCCTCACAAGTTGTAATGTACATTTCCAACATATTGTCTTGTGAGTATTGCTATTGCATTGGTTTGCCTTTGTCCTTTGTCTCACCATTTTGTTGTTCCTCTTCCCTTCTCTAGTTAAGGTAAATATATACACAATACACAGGCTACCAAAATCAAATACAACAGGGAATAAAGCATAGGGGAATAACCCAATAGAAAATAGAAATCACATAGTACATTAAAAACAACAACCGCAAATATTACTCTCTGTTTCATATCTTGGAGTTCATTTTGCTCAGAATCAGCTTATATGGTTATATATACACATAACAAAGCCACTGGAAAATAATAGTTTCATGGACACTATATCATGAAAGCAACATGTTAACTGTTCTTGATGGTAAAGGTGGAGTTACGATTGGTGTATTCACGATTCTAATAAAGGAAATTCAAAAGAGTTTTAAAATTATAACAGGTAATTTTAATTTATTCAAAATTTTTAACAACTTAGCCTATTATGAAAATTTTAAATTGTCTGGGAAAATAGGTGTTCATGCAAAGTAATCCATGGAGACTTAGCTGAGAGGGAGCAATATGGATGAAGATGGTTCATTTTCACTCTAAACAAACAAACATCAGAAACCTTGCTATATATCCTGTAAGTTCCCTTGAGAATTGTCCTTACCCAGGAAATCTGCTCTTACTGTGTGAAACAAGGTTGTAGTGGAATTTAAATTCAAAGTTCTTAGAAAAAAGACATCAAAATTTGTGAATTGACCTTAATTACCAAACAGTAATTCTCTGAAAAATATAATTTGGGTCCAAATATTTAGGTTGAAAGTCCCCTAAACAATGAAAGAAGGTACTGGGTTTACATTTTTTGTTTGTAATACTTTCCACAATGTCTTTGCACATGACACACTGAACACAGAAAAAAATCTGATTGGATACTTGAAACAAATGATTTCACATTTCTTACTAGCTCACAAAATATAATATCCTCAATATCATGAGATAGTGAAGAATTCTCTTATTACATAAGCCAAAAAGTTTTGGGATCAGAAAAGAATTGAGCAAAAAGAAAAGGCAAGAAAACACGTTCTTAAAAGCCCTAGCTAAGCATATTGGCTTCAGCAGTGGAGGGAGGCCAAACTTTTGACATATTGTCTTAATATTTTTGCTACCTAAAGTGATTTTACAGAGCCTATTTAGCTCACTACAATGCAGAACAGATTGAATGAAGGCATGAAAATAAATTCCACATCCAAATCAAAGAGTTTTAAAAGGAAAACCATGAAGATGTAGTGTTGGTAGAGCCGGTCAGATCTGGTTGAGTCAGCTAGAGTAGCAGTTGAAGCTCACTTCTAGCTCATAGAGACATGACCCACAGGCATCCCTGTCTAGTTTGCCAGCCTTGAGCTGTCCATGGTCCCTACATGCTCCTGGGGGACCAATCAGTGCCTGTCACCAAGCAGTGCCCATCACAAGTGCCCATCTTCAACTCCCTGCTAAGTAATTGGCTGGGAAGGACTCAGGAAGTTGGGAAAGCTGGCGCTATAAAATCCCCACCTTGTGCAGAAATAAACGAGACCTGCTTAAGGCTGTTCTCCCAACGTGTGTTCCTTGTGTGTGTGTATCATTCATGCTTACCTCCTGCTGGAGATCTAACCCTACATGTGGCACCCAAGGAAGGGGTCGATCGCTTTCGCCAGATGGACATTTTAGGATCTAGTGCAAGGTTAGTGCCTCCAAGGGCAATCTTCCCCCAACAGCACGAGAGCCTCAATCAGGAGCACTTGTTGCCCTGCTCTGGAGTAGGCAGATAAAATATCACAAAAGGAAGCTAGTTTAATATGGGAAATAGTGAGTGAACTGTGTCTCTGTATTGACTCTGGTGCCAACTGGAATCCAGACAGGTGGACCCACGTCTTTCAGGCAGCTAATAAAAAGGAAGTCCGTGAAGGCACTGAGCTGCCCCTAACCTTTTACCCCATCATAGTAGCTATTCAAGCCTGTCTTTCAGGGAAAGAATAAGGGGAAACTCTGCAGGCATTTAACACCTCTCTGCAAGAAGAAACAGAACAAAAGGAAAATTACGAAGCTGCTCAAGCACTCCCATCTTCTTATGACACAGCAAACAATTCCAGCAAGAACACAGATAACCAACAACTTCCACTATCAGGTGACCCAGGGGGCCAGCCAGCTACGCTTGTACACCGCCTCCCCCACACTATCAGTCCCAGGAAGCTTGCCCAATCACTTCTTTTGCCTGTTTAGGCCAGTCTGGGAACTCCCCTCAGAAAACTTTGTATCCTTGGGCAGAGATAATCCAACTTGCCCAAGAACAAAAACCTGTTGTTCCCCCTGTAATACAAAAGTTGTTCTCGGGCCCCACAACTACTGTGGCAATGACAGCCAAGCCTATAAATGAACCCCAGTTCATGTTCCCAGTAAACGTCCACTGAATCTCTGCACGACCTAACCAATGGTACCCCCATGACCCAAAAGTACTTGAGAAATACCGGGCCACTGTCAGGGAAGATGGGTTACACTCCCCGCATGCTCAACCCTTAGCATTGATCTTAACTGCCCCCATGATTGGAAGAGCTTAATGAGCAAAGCATTATCTTCAGGGTCTTCCTTTGATGGAAGGCTGCTTTTTATGATGAATGTGAACATCAAAGTGCATGAAATATCGCTGCTGGAGAGCAGGATGCTGCCATGGGGGATCCTGATTGCTTAAAAGGGGAGGGAGCTTATGCATCTCCTGCTGCACAAGCAGTGGCACCTCCACAGTACTTTGACCAAGTATGCCTCTGTGCATTTCGGGCTGTCTCCTCAGTACCCTCTAAAGAAGGGGACAAACAACTAAAATCCCTCATACAACGTCCCCATGATCCTTTCTTTGACTTCGTTGCCAGTGTTCAAGAAGCAGTGGGCAGGAAAGTATCCCAAGCTTGAACCGGAAATGCGCTAACCAAGACCCTAATATGGTAAGGGGCCACACAGGAATGCAGAAAAGCCATTGCCCCTGAACGAAATGGGGAGATCACTGATTGCATCCTAGTCACCAAAGATTTGGGGACATCAACTCATGCTATGAGTACCCTTGCGCTGCCTTTCACCTATATGACTGCCAGTGCTCGCGCGCCCCCTAATGGCACAATGGGAAATCGACCTTGTTGGGGAGGTGGTGAAACTCGTCATTTTATAAAGGATTGCCCATCACTCTGGGGCTCAGCAAAAAGAAAACAACCTCCATCTGCATGTCCTAAATGCAAAAACAGTTTTCATTGAGCCTCTGAATGCTGCTCTACTACTTAGCCTTTCAACTAAATAAGGGGCAGTCCTCAGCCCCTACCCCAATAGGACAAAGGCAACAGCCACCACCTCAAGTGTTATGGACTATTCCTATCCAAAATGGAAAAGCTAGAATGAAACTTAAAATCAATGGAGCAGAATTTAAGGGCATAATTGATACGGGAGCTGACTGTACAGTCCTTAGAAAAGATGAAGTAGAAGGGTTGGGATGGAAGCTAATTCCTGGCCCCTGCATACAAGGTGTCGGTGGAAAAACAGATTCCTCCATGTCCAATGGCCTGTAAGATGGGAAGACTGTGATGGGACCACCGGGGTTTTTAAACCACTTGTTGCCCCTGGCCTTCCATGCAATCTTTGGGGAAGAGATGTCCCCACTAATATGGGTATTCTGATAACAACAGATGATAAGGCTTTTTATTTAAGACATCATAACCGATCAAGCCATTAATCACCCACAGTACCCCCAATTCTAATGTTCACTGTTGTGTGACCAGAGCCAGTTCCACTCCAATGGGACACCACTAAACCCATTTGGGTCGAACAGTGGCCTATTTCCTCTGAAAAGCTCCCTCATCTCCAGGCTCTAGTGGAGGAGCAACTAAAAAAGGGACACATAGAACCTAGCATCAGTCCCCACAATTCCCCATTTTTATTATCCAAAAAAGTGCTCAAGGAAAGTGGAGATTTCTCCATGATCTACGTTCCATAGTCATATAAAAAAGATAGGAATGCTTCAACCCGGACTTCCACACCCTTCTGCAATATCCAAAGATTGGCACATTGCCATTATTGACTTCAAGGACTGCTTTTTTCCACCCCCTACATCCCAAAGATAAAGAATACTTTGCCTTCACAGTATGGGAACCTAATTGTCAACTACGCACTCATCAATATCTATAGAAAGTTCTCCTTAAAGGTATGAAAAATAGCCCTGCTTTATGTCAAATGTATGTTGCCCATGCTATTAGGCCTTTGCATTCCAAATGCTTTTCTGTCCAATACATGGATGACATTTTAATAGCACATAAAGATGCTACAACCATGCAAACCTGTTTAACACAACTCAAGGAGAGCCTTACAGTGCTGGGCCTTCATATTGCCCCCAAAAAAATTCAACTCAAAGCCCCTTATGCCTATCTTGGATACCATGTAAATCAAACAATTACCCCAAATGGGCCTCATATCGTCATTAAATCCCAATATACTTTAACTGAATTACAACAATTATGTGTACATATCAACTGGGCATGTGATTTTATGCGTCACCTCACCCAACAACTGCAACCATTATTTCAATTGCTTCAATGACCCTGTGACCCAACTTCCCTTCGTATACTTTCACCTGATGCTCAACAAGTTTCAGAACATGTTGCTGATCAATTATGGTCAACATCCTTGGTGTTTTTAGGTACCACCCAAAGAATCATCCTAATTATATGAAATAATAATGGCCTAATGGTGGCACTGACGCAAACCCATGGTGTGTTACAATGGGTACACCTTGCCACTTCCTAATTACCAAAAATTAGCACATCTATTACCATGCTATGCAACCTGGCCATCAAAGGCACCGAACGATGCTGTCAAACTTATGGTGGATTCCCCGACCGTCTTATATGGCCCATTACAAAAACAATCTTTGATTTCCTAACAATCGAAGAGGCATTAGCCTTACAAGTCATCCACTACTATCTTAACATTGATAATCATATGCCCCAAACCCCCCTTTTAAAAGTTACCCAAGAACTCCCACTTTTATGGAAATGTTGTACTTGTCCCAGTGGGCAACCTATCCATCAAGCCATTGTACTTTTTACCGATGCTAACAAACTGCTTATGGATTTTACAATGCCAACACTAAAAAATACATGCTTCAACCACATTCCCTGTCTGTTCAAGCTGCTGAATTACTGGCCATTTTGCTCGCCCTTTCATCTTTTCCCAAAGAACCTCTTAATATTTTTTCTGATAGTATATATACTGTACAAACTGTTGCCATTCTTCCTGAAGCTTTATTAAAAGATGAGGGTCATGATATAACACAAATTATGTGTAAACTACAAAATGTATTAGACAATCGTGTCCAACCCTGGTACATTCAACACATTAGATCTCATACTAACCTCCCTGAATCCCTAGCTGCTGGTAATGAAGCTGTCACACCAACTGTACTACTCAACAATATGTGCATGGACCAGGTCCCAAAATTACATGGTCATTTTCATTTATCGGCAGCTACGATCAAACAGTTATTTCCTGATTTAACACACCAACAATGCAAGCACATGATTCGGTCCTGGTCCTCTTGTGCACCTCTTTTACCCTTAGGACCACTTCAACCCATGGGAACAAATCCACGAGGCCTTAGACCCAATAGCTCATGACAAATGAACATAACCCATATCCCACAATTCGGTAAACAAAAATACATCCACGTATGCATAGATACATTCTCAAGCTGTATAACAGTCTTAACCTTAACAGGTGAAACAACAAGGCACATTATTAAGTCACTTCTATATGCCACTACAATTATGGACGTTCCTTGGACCTTTAAAACAGACAATGGCCCTGCTTACACCTCCAAACATTTTCGTGAATTTTGTACATTTTGGAACATTACACACCAGACAGGTATTCCATATAACCCACAAGGCCAAGCTATTGTTGAACGCAGTCATAAAGAAATCAAGACCCTATTTTTAAAAGAAAAGGGGGAACTTGAGGGGCTAGAGTTTAAAGATCCCCAAACACAATTAAACACAATTAAATTATTGCCTCATAGTAAAAAACTCTTTTAACGTTCACACCCACCACATGTGGGACCCCAGCGTCCCTGCATTGGGGACTCATGAAAACACCTACTCTGTTCCCTTTGGTTAGATGGAGGGACCCCATCACAAAAAATGGTAGGGCCCTGCTCCCTTAATGGCACAAGGGAATTTGCTTGTATGTTTCCAGACACGAGTGATAAATCTGTTTGGATCCCACCTGGAGTTGTGCGACCAACCGTCACCACTTACGAACAAGATGTGTCAGCTATGCTTGAACAGCACGAGGAGGAGGAGACACAAACCTCGAGCCCATGCCATCACTTGGGGAGACCTAAAGGGATTGGTAGAACAAGCCCATGCTATGGCCCCAGACACTGATCTGGGGCATGGTACTCAATTCTTCTTATTGTGTGCCATTATTACAGCCAATTCTCAATCTGCTGCAGGGCAGGGTAAGATAACTTTAGTGCCCAGTCCCCAAATCTTAATGATGGTAGGGGACGTTACCACCATCTTCCCTCAAATGCTGTCTTCCAATGGCACGGTTGGCCTTCCTTTCTCAGCAGATGCTTTATGGCATCAAAAAACAAACCTTACTGTAGATGGAAGGGAGCCATCTCTTTTTGTTTTTCAAACAAGACGATAAAGCAATTTGATGGCTGTACCATCCCCCTCGCAACAGTAACGCATGGGATGGGATGGTGGAACTACCCATGACCCTACCCATTTGTCCCACTGGAAAAAAATGCAATCAGGCTACTGACATACCTTTTCATATGCAGTTGTGCCAACACAGGGAGTTTGATAGTTTGGCACTATTTCCACTCCTCTTGAGGAATTAGTGATTAGCCTTTGTGCCAATTCCTGGCAAGGCAAAGTATTTGGGGACCTCCCATTGTCCTTCTACCCGGCTATATACAACCAATCTGAAAAAGATCCCAAACCTCAAAATCTAAATGATTTTTATGACTCTTCAAGAGGACGATTGGGAGACCTAGGACCCCCCCCCCCCCATGCCAATTGTTTGCTCATCACATTCCTGCCTCGATTTGATCCCTTTCCAATTGGCCAATACTTGTTGGTGTAACCGATCTGGATACGACCAGGTGTCAGGAATGGTAGTGGTTAGAACACCGTTCTTTTTTTGTCTAGGAGACAACTCCTCCACTACTTGCACTCTCAGCAATCACTGGCAACCCAATGACTCATATCCTTTTGCAGGTTTGGTACATGTTCCCCCATTTATTGTTCTGGCTACTAATGACTCTCAGTTTTCCCAGGTTCAATTGATTCATCTGCGCACTAAAAGAGCAGTAGGATTGATCATTGCAATCAGGTCTGCAATCATCGCTACAGTGGCTTCAGCTACCACCGCCGCTCTATTGCTGTCCCAAAGCGTGTCCACCGTGCAACAGATAACCCAGCTCATCCCTCAATTGTCATCCACAGAATTACAACATTTGCAAATTGCCAATCATCTTAAGGGAGGCCTCCTTGTGCTCCAACAACAAATAGACTTGCTCCAAGAACAGATTACATTTCTTCGATTACAACAAGGAGGACTATATAATGCTATGACTACTTCTGTCTGTGAGCTTTCCACTCCTGCACCTAATGTCACTGAACTTAGTAACTACATCAAACTCTTTGGTCCCTTAAGTACTTAAACTTCACCCAAAACCTGCTGCAAGATGTTACACACCTAAACCAGACCACCATACAGCTTATTGCCGCTGCCTCCTTTTTAGAAGATGTGCTTAAAAAGTTACAACAATGGTTTTCTCTCTGGCCATCTGGCGAGGCCTTGCAATTGTAGGGCTTACTCTCCTAGGAATTATTAAATGCTTGCAATCCCGGCAAAAACACCTCCAACGAAGGGTCACCAAAATGACGGCCCTTTTAAAAGAAAAGGGGAAGAAATCATTGTCAAGAAAAGGAACAGGAAAATAGATGTTGAGTCTGCTTTCTTTCCCCTCTCCAATCCTGGGGTTTGAACTCTAGGCCTGGGCTCTGTTCCCTTGACTTCCTTTTTGCAAGACTAATGCTCTACCACTTGAGCCATAGTGCCACTTCTGGCTTTTTCTGAGTAGTTTATTTTAGATGAGAATCTCACAAACTTTCCTGCCTGACTGGCTTCAAACTCCAATCCTCAGATCTCAGCCTTCTGAATAGCTAGGATTACAGGCAAGAACCATCAGGGACCAGCTAGAATCTGCTTCTTGAAGAATTACTTTAGTCCTTAGTGTGATAAACTTCACAGCTTTGTGCTCTCACCCCTACATGTACATCTTTGCTTCCTTTGGGCCTTATAAGAGTGTGATGTGGAATATTTTTTCAGGAATAACTGCATATTTGAGTGCTTCATGATATGTCTGGAACCTAAGGAGTTGAATGACATACTCTGCTGTCCTGCAGTAGAAATGTGAAGGTGTGCTGCTGTCTACACCTTCAGTCCCCATGAGTCACCAGTCTTGAATTACATGCTCACAATGCTACCCCATCCTAGGGTGGTTCCTCTCTCTGTTTCTGTCTCTGTCTCTCTGATACTACTGGGGCTTGAACTCAGGACCTTATGCTGGCAAGATAGCCATAACAATTTTCCTACCTTGCAGATCTGTATTAAAATCCCTCATCTGAAGGGTAAAAAAAAAGTAATAGAATGAATTTCCTCAGAGTACACTGTGTATCCAAGAAATGTCAAGATGAAACTTTTTGTACAATATATGCTAATTTATTTAAAAATATATTCTTTTATGATTTATGTAATATTAAATAAATGGGAAACTTGGCTTTAAAAAATAAAAGAAAAAGGGAAATTTGTGGGTAGAACCGGTCAGATCTGGTTGAGTCAGCTAGAGTAGCAGTTGAAGCACAGTTCCTGCTCATGGAGACGTGACCCACAGGCATGTCTGCCTAGCTTGCCAGCCATGAGCTATCCATGCTCCTTACATGCAACCGGGGGACCAATCAGTGCCTGTCACCAAGCAGTGCATATCATCAACTCCCCGCTAAGTAATTGGCTGGGAAGGCCTCAGGAAGTTGGGAAAGCTGGGGCTATAAAAACGGGCTTTACAACGTTGGTGCGGGGGTGGGGGGGAGGAGAAGGATTGGGATTAGGGGGGGAGGGGGGAGGCTGGGAAGGGATGTGAAGGGTAAACAAAGGAGGAGGCTGCAATGCTTGGTAAGAAATGTACACATTATCCTGCCCATGTAACTGTAACTCCTCTGTACAGTATGTTCACAAATAAAATTAAATTAAATTAAAAAAAAATCTCAACCCTTGTGCAGAAATAAACGAGACCTGCTTAATCCTGTTCTCCCAACGTGTGTTCCAAGTGTGCATCGTTCACGCTTACCTCCTGCCAGAGATCTAGCCCTACAATGTAGCAATCGGGGAGGCCTTCTAGTCCTTCACCTTCACTACACTTGAAGCCAAGAATCTGTGATTAGTTGGAAATCAGGCAAGAGCTAAGAGGAGGACAGAGAAATAGAACATAGGAGCATTGTCCTTTTGTAAAAGACACTGTCATCAAAGGTATGGGAGATTTAACTCTATTCTTCTCCATACATCTTGTTGAGCAAATGCAAGACAAAGAGAAAAATAATCTATTGAAATAATTTTGCAAAGAATAACTTCACTGTTCCTGATATGGTATCTAAAGAGAGTCTTAAGAGAAAAGATAAAAGTGCAGTATTCTTCGGCTTCCTCTAAGCATCTTGTTAGCAAAATATATCTTTGAGTTTATAAGTGATTGAACCAAAAATTGGTGGAGTACTTATTTTTGAGGGCACTTTAGACACAAGAAGACTTTCAAGGTAAAAGAAAAAAGAAAAATCTATAGCTAAATATTTGTGATCACAGCTTGTTGGACTGGTATTTTGGAGACAAAGTTTTACAATAGAGATTGTCCTCATTAACTTTGATGCTGGGTTTCCGTGGCAACCAAATGCAAAGGGGAAGTTTAATGGACTCGCTTGGACAAGTAAACAGAATGATAGAAAAAAATGGCAAATAATATTTAGTGAATTATTTTCAACATTTACTTTCCAAGAACAAAGAAGGAAATATATAATTCAAATCACTTGACAAATTTATGAATAAAAGTAGTCAATAGAAATGAGAGAAAACATAGAGGACTGTTTCCTCTCCAGTGGAGTAATGGGTTCTTGATTTAGTTTCTTCCATTCTATCTTCACAAGCTATCAAGTGTGGCTCAGGACTGGAGTATCAAGTTCAGACCAAGAGAACTCACAGAAGAAAATATTTGCAGCAGATATAGGTGATTTATAACCTTAGACAATCTATTTAAATCTGTTAAAAATTGTCCTCTTCCCGAAACTGCCCACTTTAAACAGTTTTGTATGCATTTCCCAAGATTGTTCTTCATTAACTATTTAAAATTTTGAGAGGTCATAATCATACTCTATAGAGATTGCTGTTTGGTTGTGCTTTTTGTGTGTGTGTTTTTTTCACTGAATTTCAAAAGGTTGTGCAAGTGTGTTACAATTAAATATGTCCATCTAATTGTCCAATGTTCCGGGATCAGAGTCACTCCTTCTATTCTTCTCAACCAACCCCTTCTACAATATTTATTTCCGATTTATCACGTCCTTTCTCAAATGTGTACATTGCGTATTCTAGCTGTACTTGCTCCTTGTTCCATTTTCATTCATTCTACTTTACTATTATTCCTCTCTGGTTTCAACTTTCTGATAGTCATTCTGTTGAACTGTCTGCTAGTACTTTGAAAGGTTTATATACATTCTATGGAGTTTATATCCTTCATATACTTGAACTGATGTCAGCTTATGTTTCCATAATTCATTCATCTGAAGTAACAATTTGCAAGCACCTAGACAAGATTTTATTCCCCTCCACTTGGAAGATTAATCTGTAGTCAACAAGAAAGTTTAAAAATGGCTTAGAATGTATGCCTAACTACAAGTTTATAAATGGCTTTGTACAATTGTTTGTGATTATTTTATTTTACATGGGATAATATTTTCTACTACATATAAGTTTTGGAAAAAGAAGAAAACTAAAATTTTCTACTATAGAGGAATATGATAGAAATAAAAGACAGATTTTATGTTTGTCAAATCTCTGATGAGTACCCAGATTCAAGACTTAAAGTCATATTTCTTACTATGTTAGACAGATAGGGAAAACATATGATAAGTCAACTATTCATGACTTTTTAAAATGTACTTATTATGTGATGAAATTTACTTTATTAGGTAATGTTTTGATTTGAAATATGAGAGGCTGATCTATTTAACAAATTTTCGAAGTCACTGAAAAACTCAAATGGTGGGGGGTAGTATTTCTACACTTTAATGAATGGTTGAACCTGTTTGGCATTAGTGCTGGGTAAATAAATCAACTCTATTGTAACTTGCTTCCTACACTTGAAAAACTTGTAACGTCACTAAATATTATCTACTTGTAAAGTGTTATTTTGGCAAATGTGATTTTTAAAAGTTTATTTGAAAAGGAATATACTTTCAGGAGATTAAATGTCGGTTATCATTTCTTTGAGAATGACAACATTTTTATACTACAGAACCAAGATTTACTGAAGTACCAATGTTTTGAAGCACTAAGGATCTTCGCAATTAATGTTTCTCTGAATTATATTTGACCTCTATGTCAAGTTTTCCTAGCATTGGTAGACCAATTATGGATCTATCGTTCCAGGAAAAATTTTTGGCCTGATGATGCTTGACTGAAATCATTCATTAATCATTAGGAGAGTGGTATTACAAATAATCTTGTAACATTTGTGGTCTTGTTCAGTCATATGGGATGATCATCTGAAAATTGAAAATTTGAATTGCTGTACTTTCACATTTTGTGATCTCATCCTGCATTTTAAGTTGCCTGGCATTTCCCAATTGCTTACTGCTAATTCCTGCATTTCAAGGAATTGGGGCCCTGAAATATAGGAAATGAGAAATTGAGATGGGTCTTCAATTACTTTCTGTTGGCATGTTGCATAGGCCTAGATGAGAACTCTTGCCCTATTATCTGATGATGCAGATAACTGGGACCTGGGATCCTAGGACCCGTGGATCCTGGATAAGAATAATACCATTTAGACATCATATCAGCAGAATTTGCATATAATCAGTAGGAATGCTTCAGATATATGGAGGAAAACAGTTTGGGACCAGCGAGTTAAAACAATAAACAGAGCAGCATAGTTAAATTCCTTATAGATTAGAGGAAAACAACATTTTTTTTTAAACCCTGTGAATTCAGAAACCAAGAACACTTAGAAGGTATCACAAGTTTATACAGAAAAGATTGCATTGATACTTTTTATATTCTAATATATATTCTAATCCTGATTATTTATATTCCAATCTATTTATTGGAATAAATATCAATTAATTTGTCAAATTATCAATTAATTCCAGTAAGATTTATTGTGTGAAATATAAAATCAGCACATATAAATATAAAATATGTAAGTATATATAATATAAGAAAATGTTTTGCATTGTTCTGTTGTGGTTAGGGTAAGAAAGGCAACTGTTTTAAAATATTATTCCATTACCTCCACCTCAGTGTTTGGTAGAATTCGAACTAAAGCTTTACCAGTCGGCACAGCCTAGAGGCAAGAGGAAACTCTGTGATTAAAACATTACCAATTTAAGGCCTAATAACGAGGAGAAACATATGGACTTCTCCCAGAGCTATGGAATATATTTGGTGATAGAAAATCAATGGTGTAAGTTCCTGCCTGGTTGGATGGTAGACAGGCCAGGACATTAGATAATCATGCATATGACCAATTTTTTCACCTTCTTGGCTTTAGCTACTTTTGAAATGGTAGGGATAATAAATAATTATATTTTGAAAAAATACCTTCTATTCTGAACAGTTCTGTCTGAACTGTCCATCTCTCTATGTTCCCTTTTAACTAAGCTTAGTTTTGCTCCAGTAAGACAAGCTATGCTGTCAGGATAAGATATTCTGGTTGATCTGTTCCTACATGGAGCAAGGGTAATGGGTCAGGCAGACATTTGTACGAGGAAGACCTCATTTTGGAAATTTTAAGCTGCAGAACTTTATTTTCAGCAGAACAAAGAATAAATTTGCTTGGATTCTATTGCATTTTTTTCTTACAATTGATACCATTTCTCACTTTTTCATCTTGTTCCTCAACTTCATCAGAATTGCCTAACCAGAGGTTTTGAGTGCCACCGAGAATGAGCTGTCCATTTATTTCCCCAATAATTCACATTGGATGAACTGGTCAGAAAAATCCGGTGAATTTTCTGCATCTGTTTTTTCACTATTATTTACTTTCTCTTTTTTCATTTTTACTATTCTAAATTACTCTAACTGGAGAGTAAGGAATTGGTAGAGAGCAGATGAAAGATTTTCCTGCGTATTCAAAGGTACAGACTGAAAATAAGGACTAGTGGTGTCTTCATGTGCAGCTTATTCTAGGAATGAGAAAATAGGAAATAATCCCTTCTATGTAAATGAATTCAGAAATGGCAGAGCAGAAAGTGAAATGATGCAACCAAAAATGTAAAAGCAAAATAAATTTGGATAATTATGGAGCAATCATATTACCTATGAGAACCATGAAAGAGAGAAAGGAAGAGAGAGACAGATGTTCAATGATCTAGCTAGCCACAAAATCCATCCCTCTGATCAAATTTTAGAGCAAATAATTTTATTTTTTAAAAAAGATGGAAATAGAATTTAAGTTCAGATGTCTCCATTGCTTTTAATTATATTTTCATTATCTTAAATACTCTTACAAGGGAATTTCCAATCAACAAATCAGTTTTTTTAAGTATAATGGATCTTTATTTACTTTTTCCACACTCTTTCAAACCTCAGCCCATTTTAATTTTTCTAGTTTCATACTATCTGCATTGAATATTATATCTTCACTCTCTTCCTCCATAACTCTATTAATTCCTTCCTTTTGACTTCCCCTCACATCTTCCAAGTGGTAGTTTCCTGGTATTCATTTTGTTGGAGTAAAGTTCAATTTTAAAGCAAATAGCATGCTTTATTTAATATTTTTGTGTAAAGTTGTATAAATTTCTAGTCCAAATATGAGACAGAACATTGGCCCTTTGTGTATCTGGCTCTGATTAGTTCATTTAATATATTTTTAGATCTATCCATTTCGTTGCAAATAATGTAACAGTCTTCAAAATGGATGGGTGCAATCCAATTGTGTATATGTGCCACACTTTCTCCAACCATCACTCCGCGAAAAGGCATCTGGGCTGTTTCCGTAACTTGGCTACGGTGAATAGTGCAGCAGTGAACATGGTTGTGAAAGTGATTTTACTGTAAGCTTTTGGAAGAATTCATCACTACCTTTATGATAAGGGAGCAATCCTCTAGCCAGTTTTCCAGAATAAGCACATCCCTCCCTTCATCTTCATCACAATGTATTGCAAGTCTTCAAAAACACACTTTCCCCTACAGGTCTCAATAAGCTAAAACCACATTGTGCCTATATTCTTTCAATACATTATTTCATAATTGTACATATAATTTAGTGAGAACCTTCTATGTACTTTCCTAATGTGTGAATGAGGGACGTGACAGAGTAAAAGTAAGAAATATGCAATTTAATTAGCTATTATCATATTTAAAATCATTTTCAGCTCTAAATCATAGCCTCAAATAATATTCTTTTAATCTTTATTTGATTACTTCATCTAACCCAAAAATTATAACAGGTGAGTTAAAAACAAAGGCAAAAATTGTGGTTTGATTTTGACACTCATCTGTGAGGTCGCACAACATGGGCAAATAGATGGATTGTAATTAATAGCTCTTATCCATTTTGTTAACGTAGAGATGGTTTTCCCAAACTGATTCTCGCAATTCGTATTCCATTAGGCAACAAGAAACATGTGCTAATTTCCTTTGTTTTGCTTCTTATTAACTTTTGTTTCCATTTTATTTTATAATGGATGATTTCATAAATGTACTGTAGATACAAAAATATGTTAAAATATTTCTATCCCTATGCATTGATATATACATACACACATATATTACACAGAGTAAAATGATAATGTATAACTTCATCAACTGTACAATTTACTAAATTAGTAAAACTATCAACAGCTCATGCCTGGCATCCTGGTTACTCGGGCGGCTGAGATCTGACGATCACGGTTTGAAGCTATGCTGGGCAAGAATGTCCAGGAGCCTCTTTATCACCAAACAACCAACAGAAAATCAAAATTGGAACTGTGGCTCAAAGTAGTAGAGTTGTAGCCTTGAGAGAAAAATCTCAGGGACATCATCCAGGCTCTTGGTTCATGAATTACAATGTATCCAAATAAAATCTATTTAATTTACACCTGTGTAAGTAAAGTATTACCAACACTCAAATGCACAACCATGCTCATTTGCAAGGTAACTCTGTTTTGTCTGAATTACCATGAAACATTTTCACTTAAGTTGAAATATTGCACCATGCATTCATTCTATCTCTGTCATGCATTTTTCCACTCAAATACTCAAATCTTACAATTATTCCAATTATTTAAAATCATAGCTTTTTACTTTCGTACCCTTAATATTAGAGTTTGAATTGAGTGTCTTTTACCCCATAAATGGGTGTTCTTACCACTTTTCATGTCCCCAGCCCTAAATTATACTGATTATTTTTCAGATACTTCTGTATGACCTTGGGCTCAGACCACGTTATGCTATTTTTCCTGGAATTTAGAATAACAGGTGCATGGCATTGTGTACAGATCTTTCTGCTCATTCTGGGCTTTAAACTCTATCCTCACAACAGTAGACTCCCATGTACTCAGGATTTTCATAAGCTTGTCATAGCTGATTTTTTTTAAGTCTTTGCTTTTCCTGCAGGTTCTTGAGTACTGAATTAATTTGTTTTCTTGGGTGGTTTGTTTCATTTGAATGTGTGTGTTGAGTTGTTCCTCACTTTTCCTTTTGATACTTTCAATCAAGTTCTTACCTAAAGTGCTGAGAAACCAATTCTTTTTCACGATAGTCAAAGTGAACATGATTTATTCCAAAGCAATTTCAGTAATATTTAAAGACCTTCAAATCTATGGATTGTATATAAATGATAAGTGCTGCGAATGGTCTTTTTATTTTCACAGCAGTCTTTGTCATACACAGACAGATCATGAAATATATGAAGATAATAAAACTACACATGCAAGGAAAGAGAAGAAAAACCTACTATTAATTGTTTGAAAGAGGCATCGCTTCTAGTGAAAGAAATACGTTGCTTGATGCAGGATTTCACAAAATTATATTGCTCGGAGGAAGCTAAACAATCAACTAATTCTACAGAATTTAGGGAGAAGAATCAAACTCCTGAATAGTTTACATTTGGGTCAAACAAAAGCAGGATTCCAAAAAGAGAGTTGACTTTAGAGAAACATGATAAGTTGTATGTAAATAGGTGCTTAGCTGATTTTGTTAATTTGAAAACGAATACAGGGAAATAGAGTACAGCATGGTAAAAATAGAACTTTGCATTGAAATACTCGTGTGTGTGTGTGTACACGTGCACGTGTATACACGCACGCGCGTGTGCAAGTGCTCATTCATTCATTCATCATCCCTAAGTTTCTGTGACCAAGGATAGTGTTTTACCACTTGAGCCATTGTTCCACTTCTGGTTTTTGGAGATAATCGCATGTATTTTCATGATTGGAATGGCTTTGAATAGTGGTCTTCATATCTCAGCCTCCAGATTAGCTAACTAAACTTATTCAGCCTCCAAGTAGCTAGTTAAAATTGGGCCTGTCCTCTATGCTTCACTGCTCTTTTATTCTTGTCCTGAGATGTTCACACGCCTAAGTCATATATATATTTAGTTGCTTCAAGAAATACTCTTACTTGGCACCAGGGGCTCCCATCTGAACTCTTAACTACTGAGGAGGCTTGAGAACAGAACCCAGGCCAAAAGTTTAGTGGACTTCCTTCTCAATCTATAGCTGGGTGCATTGGATCATTTCCACCATCCTGCACTATCTACAGGTTAAGATTGGAAGGACTGCAGAATCCAGGCCAGCTAAGGTAGGAATCTAGACAAGTTGGTGTGCAACTCTTTTGCCATTGATAATGGGAAAGCTAAAAAGACAGATCAGGTGCATGTTCTTGTGGAAAGGGAAACCCTATCCTAAAATTAACCACTGATATGACACCAGTCTAACAAAGACAATACCCCAAGTTGAACACAATTTCCCACAACCAAAATAAGTATATACTTTAACATCCAAAAACTTAGTACAATCTGCTCTTTGTTCTAATATCAGCTTAATCTAATTATCATATGATGTGACAGAATAGTTTCTTCATTAAACTTATTATATATTTAAAAAGACATAGAAAATTCTTTCTCACTTATTACGTGCAAACAAATGGCAAATTGCCTCATTTCTTACATATTTGACTACCACTATAAATTCGTCTTATGATTATTAGTAGTAGTAATATATTCTGATTTATTACTTTACCTTGTAACAGTTTTTAAACTTTTGGCTTCTCTGCTGAAGTTGAAGTATTTAAATAGTATCATCAAATTATATTACTTGGGTACTTAGGGCAGATTCTTAAAAAGTTTTTAACCAATGTTTTCTAGTAATTCTGTTTTGTTTTTTGTAGTGGATCGGTCATGGGACCTGAACTCTGGGCCTGGGAGCTGTTCCTCAAGGCTAGTTCAAAGCTAGCACTCGACCACTTGAGCCACAGTGCCACTTCTGGCTCTTTCTTTCTGTTTATGTGATGCTGAGGAAACGAACCCAGGGCCTCAAGCATGCAAGGCAAGAGCTCTACCACTGAGCCACCTTCCTAAGTCTCTACAAATTCTTAATTGGTATATTATTTAGTTTATTTTTAAGTTCAATTTAATTTTATTGTAAAGGTGATGTACAGAGGGGATACAGTGACATAAATAAGGTAATGAGTACATTTATTATGGAAGGAACATTGTTATCTCTTCCATTGATCTTTTTGCCAACTCAAAAAAAAAAAAAAAACTACTGATGCTTTTCCTGTCGCTATTGACCAATCGGTACTTCTTTTTCTTTGTTCATGCATTTTTATTATAAAATTGATATACAGAGGGCTTACAGTTACTTAAGTCAACTAAAGAGTACACTTCATTTTATTTTCTAAATTTCAAATTTTGAACTTAATTATTTTCTTTTATTTTTTTAGAGTAACTCTTTTTTCAGAGTTGTAGGATTAGTTAATTAATTTTAATTTAAATTTAATTTTAACACACGTAAATTATTCAGACATATATTTTGCTTTCAAAATAGTTAACATGTGAATATGTAAAAATTATTTTCTTAAATTTTATGTGGTTGGTGAATTTAAATAAATTTATTTTCTTATAGATCTAAACATATTTGTCCAGGCAACAAATACTGTATTTTCAAGAAGCTCATACTTTATTAAAAAGGGCTTTATTACCTGGTCACTTTTTGGAAATATATGTACTTGAATTTTAAAAAAAACTGTTTGAGCTGGGCATAGTGATTTGTGGTTTCCATTTTCTAACTATGGTGGCAAGTGTAAATAGGGTTTATAATTCGGGAGAAAATGGGAAACTATGAGACCTTATCAAAAAATTTCCAGAGTGAAATGATTAGAGATGTAGCCATCCCTAGCAAGATATATATTACCTGGTTATCATATTCTGAATCTTGAGTTAAAACACCCGTAAAATCAATCTTTTGTCAAAATAAAAGAATAGATGTTTTAAAATGTTTATTATTTAAAACTTGTTTGCAAAGTTCTCATGTCTTTTATTTCTTAATTTTCAATTTACTTAATCTATATGAGTCCAAGGATCTTGTGACTATTTTATTTCTACTAAATGTTTGAATAGTAGGAACAATATTATGATTTCATATATTAAAATACTTTTACTGTTTGTGATAATTTCCTCTGTTTAATATGATAATAAAAATATTCCAAATGTGTGTATGTGGTGTGTGCGTGTGTTTATGTGGGTTTTTTGTGTGTGTGCTTTGTGTGTACTTTGTAATGCTTGGGAGATCACACAATTTCTTCACATATGTTAGGCCAATGTTTTACCACTGCACTATACTGTCTAGTTATAATACAAATTGTGTTTTAAGTTATTACTTTTAAATTTTCATTCCTAGTATGCTTTTTCAAAATTATATATGATAAAATGTGATCCATCTTCTATCCACGTTAGCAATTGTTATTGTTATTTTTTCTCTTATTTCTTAGAAATTAATTATATTCCTATTGTAATTTTTTACATTGTAACAGCTCTATATAATGCTTTATTTTCTATTTTATTTTTTCCATGTTATCTGACTTTCAGTCCAAACTATCAGGTGGATTAAAAAGAAACTTGATTCAGGACATTTTATTTTTCTCCTTCTCTTTTCTGAAGTCTTACTATTTTTTGAAAAAATACCAGACATACTGCTCCTATGTGACCCACCATTCTTCCCCCTCTTACTCTCTTCTGCAGTACAGCTCAAGTGGTTATCATTCAGCTTTATTATGCTATAATGTTATCTAAATCTTAACTCATTCCTAAATTAACTTCAGTTGCTTTGAGTCATCTCTAAAGGCATTTTTCTATATATGATATCAGGAATTTGTGTTTTCACAAGGTGCGAAATATGAATGACTGTCAAACATGTAGATATCTCTGGAGAATATTGCTCCACCTGCTCAATAATCTCGTATGTAAATTCAAGTAATACAGGTCACTCAGAAAAATCTTTTAAAATGGTGTTTCTTGAGCCTGCATACTAGCTTTGAATGGTATTACCATGTTCAGTGAAGACAACATAGTTCTACTATAAGAACAGACACATAGAAGAAGGTAACAGATTTTTCAAAAATAAATTCTTAGTTTTATTGTCCACAGATTTTGAAAAGGATACTATGACTTTATGAAATAAAAACAGAATCTTAAATGGTTGTATTGGCACTATTGCCTCTCTAGATTTAAAGAATGATCTTAGACTACTACCTCAATCATTTGTTGGTTTGTTTGTATGTCGGTCATAGGGTTTGAACTCTGGGCTTAGGCGCTGTCCATGTGCGCTTCAGCTCAAGGTGAGCACTCTTCCACTTGAGCAACAGCAAAACTTCCGGTTTTCTGGTGGTTTATTGGAGATAAGAATCTCATGGACTTTCCTGCCAGGGCTGGCTTTAAACCACGATCCTCAGATCTCAGCCTCCTGA
Source organism: Dipodomys spectabilis (assembly GCF_019054845.1). Classification (NCBI taxonomy): domain Eukaryota; kingdom Metazoa; phylum Chordata; class Mammalia; order Rodentia; family Heteromyidae; genus Dipodomys; species Dipodomys spectabilis. Next base: position 989,797 of record NW_024871182.1, read on the forward strand.
GTAGCTAGGATTACAGGCGTGAGCCACTGGCACCTGGCCTACATCAAACCTTATAAAGAATGATTATCAAACTAAATGTGAGATTTAAAAACCTATAAAACATAAATGTAAAAAATTCATGTCATTGGATCAGTAAAGGTTTCTAAAAATTTGACATGGAAAACATTAGTGGCTAAAGAAAATCAAGAACTGGATTATATCAACTGATACCCTTTCATAATTCAAGGGACACTATAACAGAAATGAAAACATATTCAACAGGTAGAGGGCAAATATTTGTTAATGCTACAATTTTAATGCTACAATGATTCTGAAACTTAAGTATTTTTATATCTTCTAATTCTATATAATTTTTTTCCTGAATAGGATATTTCTTTAAATAACATATGTCAATAGGAGGAGCATATGAAATAAGCTCCTATTTTGTGTCTAAGAAATGATAAAAAGAAAACTCACTAGTATGACCATAATATAAAAATAGGATGCAAAATATAGTAATGCATTTGTGGAGAAGTTGATATACTTCTCATAGTGATCGATTTATATAATACTGCAATCATTTTAGCAAGCAAGTTTTCAAGTCTACAAAAGGTGAAAGAGAATTGTATAGGATCCAGGCATTACACTTCTATGAATGTATTAAACAGAAGTAAAAAAACTTTTTTGGACCGAGAATGTAGTTAATTGACAGTGAACTTGAATAGTATGTGTGAGACCCTGGAAATGATCCCAAAAAACAAATTTCGAAAAGACACACTATAGAGGATGTATGCAGGGCAAATTCCTGTAACTGAATTTTATATCTATTTTACTGTCTGTTATAAAATTTATAGCATTTCTATTTGAAGAAATGCAAGTTTGTGAAAATTAGGCTTTGAAAACCAATGAAGGAACAATTCACTTCCAAAGCACTAAAATGTATACAATAAAAGAGATAAAATATTGTAAGTGAATTGCATGTCATGAAAAAAAAAAACTATTGTTAAGACTTCTTCACACAAAATGCAGAATATCTAAAAAGATGTTTTTGGTGTTGGCTAAAATCTCTTTATAAACTACTGCATTTAAAACAGAGATGTGACTTCTGTTTAATTTTAGGGGATTTTGTCCGTTTGAGTTTATGCAGAGAAAACTCAATCCAAAAATATGTGTGATAACTGGAATACCTAGGAATTATGCATCACTTCTAAGTAATTTTTTTTTATTGTGAAAATACAGTACAGAGAGGTTACAATTTCATGGGCAAGATAATGGGTACATTTCTTACCAAGCATTGTAGTCTCCTCCTCTGTTTCCCCTTCCCATTCCTTCCCATCCTCCCCCGCCACCCCACCCAACCCTCCCCACTGCACCCCCACCAAAGTTGTAAAGTTCATTTTTCGACATAACGACTTGTACATCTCATTGTTGCAATGGGTCCACCTGTATCCGTATTTTTTCCCCAAGGTTTCCCTTATTTGCAATATGTAGTATATGTCTGAGTCAAGCAGAAAAGGTCAGATAAGGTGATGTTAGGGAAATGAATCCTAAGATAAGTATTCAAATGTTTTTTTTTTCTTTCATGCGATTGTTTCTAACACATTTATAAGATTTTTTTTTGTTGCTTTGTATGTCCTCCCCCACAGCATAACCCCTGCTTTCACTGTATTTGATGTCGGTATAATTTGTGGAGGGTAAGGGGAAAAATTTCTAAGTAATTGAAAAACTTTTCTGGAAGAAACTTTTAGCAAATGACAGAAGACACAAATCTATGCATCTGCATTTTATGAAAGTCATATGTTACTTGCTCAATCCAATTGCTTATCTCTACTTTGGTTGGAAAAACGTATTCTCAAGATAAAAACCAAAAGCAGTGGAAAAAACAAAATACACAATCATCTTGATTTACTTGGGAAAGTAACAAATGAAATAAAACAATTCCACTTATGGGACTCCAATATTAGTGTATGTGAAGATTTTCCTGAATGTCAATATCCATTAAATTTTTGGAATTTTAATTTCTACTAACATATGAAAACTAGAACAAGTAAACAAATATAGACTCAGAGTGAACGAGCCTTGAAATCATTTTCTTGTTTTGAAATTACAAAAGAATTGATACTCCTTTGCTTTGGAAGTCTTTTAAAAATATTTATCACTTATGATAATTCAAATACCAAGCAAGAGTAATTTTATATAATCAGTATAAATATCATTTTATTACTATTGTAAAATAGAATAAAAAACCAATCCCAATATATGACCTACCTATCATTATTCTTAACTTGTAATCATTACCTAAATAGCTTAAACAATCTAAATAGTCCTGTCTTTACCATAGACATAAATATTCTACACTTTTTTTACTTTAACATTTTCCAGGGGTATGTATTCATGTTTCTAAGAAATGTTCACAGCGGTTAAAAGATGCTTTTGTGAAATTAATGTGATACATTTTGTTGTTGTGGGTGTTGTTTTTAGTGGTTAATTGGAGATAACAATCTAACAAGTACTTTTCTATCTGTGCTAGTTTCGAAAACAATTCTAAGGTCTCAGAATCCAGAATACCTCTTATTGTAAGGGTGAGTTACCAGCACTTGGTTTAATGAAGTTTTTTAAAATTTTAATTATACTTTAAGATGCTTGTTCCACTATAATGTATATCATTCTACATATAAATTTAGATATATGTATATATTTCTGAGAACAAATAATCTCTAAAAATGTATTATTCTACACATAACATATATATATATATGTGTATATATATATATATATATATATACATATATATATATATGACAGACTCCCTCTAAAACTTTTATGTTAATATTTTTGACCTTTTTCATTTCAAAGATACACACTCTATTTTTCTAAAAGTTTCCTAGAATAAAATAACTAATATTTCAATAGAAATTATAGTTTATTACTTTCAAGGGAATTTTAGATATACACATGATAGTGTAGTAATATTTACAGTATATTACTTGAAAAGGTTCTGCCCAAACTCTTAAATATTTGATTGTAGTTAGAGGGAGAGAGGAAGTTAATTCATACTGATTACGAATTTGCAATACTTCAAAAAATCTATTCCATAATTTGTTGTAAGCACATAGTCAAGCTACCTGATATGGTTTAGTTTTTTTTGTTTATTTGTTCAAAATTTCAATATGGATGCATGCACAGTGGTAACATTAAAATTATGAATCAAAAGAAAAATAATAATAAAATCATAGACACATATCTGACGTTCAATAATTAGCACTTATAATGCTAATAATAATTTGGATGGAGAGGATGATCACCACAGTGTAGCCTGATAATGACGACGTTGTAACTAAAAAGGAAAAAAAAAAACCCAGACATCTTTGAAGCTGGATTTCCCACATTGAATGCATAGTTATAAACAGCGTTGGATTACATACAATAAGAATAAGATGAGGAGGGTTGGGAAGGTGGCTCAATGGCTGAGTGCTGGCCTTGCCTACATGAGGCTCTGGGTTTGATTCCTCAGCACCACATAAGCAGAAAAAGCGGGAAGTGGCACTGTGGCTCAAGTGGTAGAGTGCATTGAGCTGATGAGCTGAGGGACAGTGCTAGGCCCAGAGTCCAGGCTCCATGATGAAACTAAAAAAACCCAGAATAACAAGAGGAGAGTTTGAATATCAAGAAATACAAACACATAAACAGATAGAGATAGTAAAAACCCTAATGTTATTCCAGCAGTCTTTCTAATGTATACTCACTGTTCTTGGTGGTACTATTTTCTTATAAATAAAATCATTTGTTTCCACATTTTGATGGACTAAGATGTAGGTTTCAACTTAGTGTGATTAGTTCAAATAACATTCTCATATAGATACTATTCAATAACCAATGTTTTCCAATGATATATTAAAAGTATGTTCGTCAGTACAGCTGTAAATACATGACACAATTCACATAATACTACTTACATATCTGCAGTTTCCATAAGAGGACACAGGCTGTAGAGTAAGGACTTAAAATTAATTTTTATTTCTGCATGAAACTATTTCTGACTTTATACCAGCAATCTGAATTTGACCATTTCCTTATTTGAAATCTAAGGTAGAAAATGTAAGGACTCTTCACTTTTCTGTTTCCTTGCTCTAGAATTCAACCAATATATTCTTCAATATTTCTGGTAGATTACATCCATTTACAGATGAGAAATATAAGACCACCAGTCAATGTTGTGAGTAAATAATGATACTAGAATTTTTGTCTGAGTTCTTCACTCTGTGTGCTTACAAGGAGAGTCATTGGGTGATGTAGAGGACCAATATGAAAAGACTATGGAGAGAAATACATATTATGTAAACAGATGTTTTAAGACTGAGTGACTGGTGATGAGTATTTGTAATAGGCTGTTGTCAGGGGCATAAAAAAGAGTACATAGAAATTACATTAGTGACAGAATATGAGAAAATCTTGATCATTCATCTTATCTAATGGATGGAGGTAGGATAAGAGGAAATCTAAAGTGTTTCCACATCTCTGTCTCCTAACTGTGTTAGTTACATTCTTGGTTCTAAGGACTACAGGAGGAAAAGATGGATTTAGAGGAAAAAAAAACTCTCTGATAGTTTTAAGGTTTATGTTAAACAGATGCAAAGATAGGTCTGTTTGGACATCATCAAAATATTCACGACAATGAATATGAAAAATAATAATGAAATCAGGGACATTATTAAAGGGAAGAGGCTAAGGAAAATTCTGAAGAAAGTGTGAACAATGTGAGTACCTGTTTGGACAAGATTGGAAGAAAGAGAGAAATAAGTAAACAAAAAAGTAATAAACACAGATTTACAGAAGAAAAGGAAGGAAAGAACTTTCAGGAAGATATTGAAGGAAATCTACTATTTGGATTTGAAAAGTAAAAGGACATATACAAGTTCAATAAGAATAGTGTTTTGGTGAAAGTCATATTGATAAAATGTTGAGATATGAATGTGAAGACATAAAATTCTGGATCCATTAATTCTACAGATTCTGTTGTTTCTAAATGGTGGGAACAAATGCTTTAATCCTGACCTTAGAAATATTATACAGATATAACTGTCATGAACTTTTCTTAGTGGTATTCTGTGAATATTTTTGAAAACTTTATTTAGACAGGAGATTATAGTTTGAACTACAGCACAGAAAAGCCTTATTTGTCCTACAGATCCAATTAGTGACCCATCTATCCATATCACTTTGGGATTTTACTGAAATATATTTAGATATGTTTGGATATCTTATCAGCCTACTCATTATAAATGTAGGACATGTAACACCAAGTATTAGGTTGAACATACAGCTTTACTGATGTGACTGAACACTCCTGAAATTGATTCTTCTTTAGAATAAAAAATGCCTCAATAGCCATTGACACAACATAACTGCCATATACACTGTTGAAATCTAATTCTTGTTAGGTATATCTCCATGCTGAAATAACCCTGTCAACCAACCTGACACAAATTCTTATATGTAGGAAAATGTTCTTATAAGCTTCAAGCTTTTATTGAATGGAAAAGTTCAGACATTACTCTCACCACTAGGATTAAATGCCTAAAAAGATAAGATATTTTGCTTTAATGCCTTTCTTTCATTTTCTCATACATATTATCAAGTAGTGAAGGATTCTGATTTAACAATAATACAATCGTGACTTGTATTAACACAACATCTAGGATCTAATGTTAATTCGGATACTTACTAAATAGCTCCAAATTTTGTAGATATTTATATTTCTCCTGGGGAAACTAATGAACTCCAGGAAAATGTCCCTAAGGAGCCTTTCAATTCTAATATCACTGTTTTCTCAAAATGCTTTAAATTCGGCCTCCTTTAATGTGGGCATAGGGTTATATTGTGGAAATTTTCTCCTCAGAGTGTGAGAATTACCCTATTGCTTAACATGGACAAAGTACCTTCATACATACAGTGGGCATGTGCAAACAAGAAGTGGTAGTTGAACATTGTTCTTAGCAATTTGTACAGATGAAATGGAAATAGAGCAACTACGAACTCAAAAGGAATGTGCAAAGAAGACAAAGGAACAAAGTAGAATGTGCCAAGAAAAGCTGAAGTATAATTTCAAATAATGTGCTCAGGTGTGAGGGTGTGTTGAAAGTACAAGTTCAGACAATAGAGTTGGATATCTTGGGCGAAAAACTGCTTTAAACTATGCTGGGATAATTGTACAAGTACTAGTCCATAACTCTGACTCTAATCAGCCACAACATCATCAACTAAGGGACTATTTTCCAAGTGCAAAGTGAGAAAAAGAGGGCTGATCACAGTTAGTGTTCAAGTTGAAGCAATGGCAATCGCATAACTTTTCTTATAAGTGTTCATTTACTTTGGAGCATTTAAGTAGGGAAAAGCCAAGTAATTACTTTGCATGTACCTAAATTAAGTGGGACGTATTATATTGGTCTCTCTTTAACTTGGAAGTTATAGATTATGTCTTTTTATACTCTAACTTGGGACAATGATCTGCTGTCAGTTATTTTCTTCTCTTAACCTTCTTTTGCCCTTCCACTTGCATAATTATTATTTAAAGAAACATAATTGAGCTTGCATTTCTAAATTCTTCAAAATTATCTGAACTACCTCATACTTCTGGCAGCCTCCTATATCTTTCTCAAGGGAAATATTTTGTCACTACCATTTTTATCCTACATGGTATTGGATAACTTCCTGCCTAATTCAGTGCAAGATATACATTAGACTCATCCTATATCTCAACACTTGTACCAACATAAAATACTATCTTACTTCGAAAACATGATATTAGTATATCTGGTGAGGTGGCAGCTGTCATTTTTGAATGGCCTTAAGTGATACTTACATGCAATCATATTTTAAACCAATATGCCAATCAGTAGATGAACGAATTGACAAAATGTGGTTTATATATGTTCAGAGTAATTCTATGTTTCCTATTAATAAGGAAATGGAAAGACTCGGAAAACTCATACTAAGAAAAATAAGCAAGACAAAAAGAAACAGATTCCATGGTTTCCCTCATTTGTAATAACTAGGAAATATCTAAGATAGTCCTAGCAGATGAGCAGAATGGCTCAATAGCTATGTATAAATTACCCTATAAAATGATGCTGAGCAAAATAAACTCTTAGATATGGAAAGAGAGGTTTTTCTTTGTAGTTGTTGTTTTTAATGTACTATGTGATTTATTTTTTCTTTTGTGTTTTCCCCTATAGTTTGTCCACTGTTGGTTTTGATTTCAGTATCCTGTGTATTGCATATACATTTATCTTCATTTGGCAAGGGAAGCATGACAATAAAATGGTGAGAAAAAGGACAAAAGGCAAACCAATGCAATAGCAATACTCACAGGACAACATGTTGGAAATTTACAATACAACTTGTGAGGGGTATTAGGGTGAAGGGAAAGTGTGAGAAAAATGAGGGAGGGGGTAAAAATTTTGACATGTTATGTATTCAATACCTTACAATTTCTGCAACCCCTTCTATATATCACCTTGACAATAAAACTAAGTTAAAAATGAGCTCCATAAAATATAATTTCACTGTATTGGTATAGTAAATATTATTCTGTGTATTACCTTTTAAATATGAACATTTTGGCTGCTAATTTGAATTAGCTCTTTCTTTATCATAGGGACATCAACTGGAATGTTATCAAACTATACAATATTTTCAGAATATACTTGCCATTATTTTGAAAAAAAACATAATTTTAGTATTGTCTCATACTAAAACAGAAAACAGTTCAATTCTATGGAAACTCCTAACTTTGAAAACTGACTAATTGTTAAGAGGACAGAATATATCTCTTCCTCAACATTCCTATGACTAACTATTCATTTTCAAATTCTGAACATGCCGTACCAGAGACATTCAAAATATTACCTGTAAAAAGGAGCTTGATTCATATGCTCCTCCTATTGACCATTAATTTAAATAAGTTCTTTATAGAAATACACTGTTCAGGAAAATTTTATACAGAATTAGAAGATATAAAAGTACTTAAGATTCAGGATCATTGTAGCATTAACATTGTAGCATTAACAATTATGTGTCCTCTATCTGTTGAATATATTTTCACTACTTTCACAGAATTAAGAAAGGTTATCAGTTGATATGAGTTTATTCTTGCTTTTCTTTATCCACTAATGCTTTCCATGTCAAATTTTTGGAAACTTTTACTGATCCATTGTCATGAATTTTTACATTTATGTTTTGTAGGTTTTTACAACTCACCTTTAGTTTGATAATCATTTTTTAAAATTTTTGTATAAGGTTTGAGGTATTAGTCTAAGATCATCCTTTATATCTAGAGAGACAATAGTGCCAATACACTCATTTAAGATTCTATTTTTATTTCATAAAGTCATGGCATCCTTTTCAAAATCTATTGACAATAAAACTAAGAATTTATTTTTGATAAATCTGTTACATTCTTCTATGTGTCTGTTCTTTCACTAATAAACATGATAATAAGATTCAAATCTATTATGAAGGCTCAAGCTACACCATTTTACAAGACCTGTATTCCTTGAATTTACATACAAGTTTATTGAGCAGGTGGACCAATATTCTACAGATATCTAGATGTTTGATAGTCACTCATATTTTGCACCTTATGAAAACACAAAACCCCAGATATTATATAGGGAAAAACGTCTTTAGAGAATGCTTAAAACAACTACAATTAATTTAGGAATGTGTTAAGATTTAGATAACATTATAGCATCATGAAGTTGAATGATAACGACTTGAGCTGTACAACAGAGGAGAGTGAGAGAGGATAGAATGATGGACTACCTAGGAGCTTATGTTATTGTTATTTTGTTTCAAAAACAGAAAGACTTCAGACAAGAGAAGGAGGAAAATAATCAAATTGTCCTTAATCAAGTTTCTTTTGAATCCACCTAAGAGTGTGGACTGAGAGTCAGAGAAGATGGGAAAAATAAGATAGAAAATAAAGCATTGTATAGACCTGTTACAATGTAAAGAAATTGTCATAGGAATATGATAATTAATTTCCAAAGAAATAAAAGAAAAAATAGGTAAACTCTAAAGGCAAAAAGAATGAAAAGAGAAAAGAAGCAAAGTAAAATCTATATCAATAACAAACACAAGAATTTGGAAATTAAAAAGCAGTGGAAATATTCTAAATAACAATAAAAATTACTAACGTGGATAGAAAATGGATCACATTTTATCATATGTAATTTTGGAAAAAACATACGAGGAATGAAAATTTAAAAGTCATAATTTAAAACACTATTTATATTATAACTACACAATATAGTTCAGTGGTAAAATCTTGACATAGCATTTGTGAAATAATGGTGTCATCTCCCAAGCATTACAAAGTACACACAAAGCACACATACACAAAAACCACATAAACACACACACATATACACACACATCACATACATACATTTGGAATATTGATATTATAATATTAAATAAAGGAAATTGTCACAAATAATAAAAATAGGTTTATCTATGAAATCACAATATTGCTCATACTAATTAAACGTTTAGTAGAAATCAAATAGTCACAATATACTTGGATTCTTATAGATTAAGTAAATTGGAAATTAAGAAATAGAAGACATGAGAACCTTTACAAATAAGTTTTAAATAATAAACATTTTGAAACATGTATCCTTTTATTTTGACAGAAGATTAATGTTACTGGTGTTTTATCCTCAAGATTTAGAATATGATTACCAGGTGCTCTATATATCACTATTGGTGCCTATAACTCTAATCATTTCACTCTGGATATTTTTATGATAAGGTCTCATAGTTTCTCAGGCTCTCCCAAATTACAAACCCTATTTGCAGTTCCTACCATAGGTAGAAAATGGAAGCCACAAATCACCATGCCCAGCTCAAACATTTTTTTAATTCAAGTACAAATATTTACAAAAAAACTGACCAGGAAATGAAGCCTTTCTTAATAAAGTATGTGCTTCTTGAAAATACAGTAATTATTTGTTACCTGGAAAAATGTGTTTAGAACTATAAGAAAATCAATTTATTTAAATTCATTAACCATATAAAATTAAGAAAATAATTTTAAATATTCACATGTTAAATATTTCAAAAGCAACATATATGTGTCTGAATAATTTACATGTGTAAAAATCATGCAAAATTAAATTAACTAATTCTACAACTCTGAAAAAAGAATTATCCTAAGAAACAAGAAAATAAGTAATTAAGATCAAAATTTGAAATATAGTAAATAAAATGAAGTGTACTCTAGTTGACTTAAGTAACTGTAAACCCTTTTTATATCAATTTTATAATAAAAAATGCATGAACAAAGAAAGCAAAACTACATTTCATCAACAGCAAAAACATCAGTAATTGAGTGTACAAAAAAAAAAATCGATGGAGGGTATAACAATGTTCCTTCCAAAAGAAATGTACTCATTACCTTATTTATGTAACTGTAACCCCTCTGTACATTATCTTTACAATGAAATTATATTGAAATTAAAAATAAAACAAATAATACAGCAATTAAGAATTCTTAGAAGCCATTAGTTAAAGACTTTATAAAAAACAGCCCCAAGTACCCAAGGAATATACTTTGATGATACCATTTAAATACTTAAACTTCAGCAGAAAAGCAAAATGTTTAAAAACTGTTACAAATAAAGTAATAAATCAGAATATATTACTATAATAATCATTGGATGGATTTTTAGTTGCACTCAAATATGTAAGAAATGAGGCAATATGCCATTCGTTTGCACTTAATAAGTGAGAAGGAATTTTCTAGGTCTTTTAAAATATATCATAAGTTTAATGAAGAAACTATTCTGTCACATCATATGATATTCAGATAAAGATGATATTAGAGCAAAGAACAGATTGTACTAAGTTTTGGGATGTTAATGTATGTACTTATTTTGGTTTTGGAAAATTGTGAGGATTTCAACTTGGGGTATTGTTCTTGCTAGGCTGGCATTATATCAGTGGTTAATTTTAGGATAGGGGTTCCCTTTCCACAAGAACATGCACCTGATCTGTCCTTTAATGCTTCCCATCATCAATGGCATCAGAGTTGCACAACAACTTGTCTAGCTTCCTGGATACTGCAATCCTTCCAATGTTAGTCTCTAGATAGTGCAGGTTGGTGAAAATGATCCAATTCACCCAGCTATAAATTGAGAAGGAACTCCCTTAAAATTTGTCCTGATTTCTGTTCTCAAGCCTCCTAAGTAGTTAAGAGTACATATTGGAGCCCTTGGTGCCAAGCAGTAACAGTATTTTTAAAGAAATTAGACATATATATGATAGGCTTGTGATAACTTCAGGAAAAGAATAAAAAAAGCAGTGAAGCATAGAGGACAGATAGAATTTTAAGTAGCTACTCAGAGGGTGAATCATCTTCTAGCTATTCGGGAAGCTGAGATCTGAAGACCACTGTTCAAAGCCAGTCCAATCATGAAAATACATGTGATTATCTCCAAAAATCCAGAAGTGCAGCAGTGGCTCAAGTGGTAGACCACTATCCTTGGGCACAGATGTTTAGAGCAGGAATGATGAATGCATGCATGAGCACATGAACACGCACGTGTACGTACAGGCACGTGTGTGCACACACACACGTGAGTATTTCAATGCAGAGTTCTTTAGGTTTTTTTAACTTGCTGTATTTTATTTCCCTGTATTAGTTCACAAATTAACAAAATCAGCTAAGCACCTATTTACATACAACTCATCATGTTTCTCTAAAGTCTACTCTCTTTTTAGCAGCCTGCTTTTATTTGACCCAAAAGTAAATTATTCAGGAGAACAATTCATCTCCCTCAACTCTGTAATGTTAGATGATTGTTTAAGTTCTTCCTAGCAATATAATTTTGTGAAATCCTGCAGCAAGCAGCATATTTCTTTCAGGAAAAGGGAAGCCTCTGGGGAAAAAAATAAACTATAGGTTTTACTCCTCCTGGCAAGAATCTGGAAATTTATTATCTTCATATAATCCATGAGATGTCTGTGTATGCCAAAGACGGCTGTGAAAATAAAAAGACCCTTCTAAGCACATAGAATTCGTATACCATTAATAGGTATGAAGGGTTTTTTTTATTATTCTGAAAATACCATACAGAGGAGTTACAATTACATGGGCAAGATAATGAGTATATTTCTTATCAAGCATTGTTGCCTCCTCTTTTGTTTCCCCCTCCTATCCCCTTCCATCTCACACCTCCTGCCCCACCCCGTTATACCCCGCCTTGTGAAAGTTGTAAAGTTCGTTTTTCAACATAATATCTTGTACATCTCATTGTTACAATGGGTCCAACTCTATCCCTTTTTAACCGATTTGTTTTTTCCCTTCCTCTTCACAAATTATACCCACATAAAATATAGTGAAAACAGGAGTTATATCGTGGGGGAGGGACATATTATATCGTGGGGGAGGGACAAATAAAGCAACAAAAATTCATGTTATAAATATGTTAAAAACAATCACATGAAAGAAAAAATATTTGGATATTTATCTTGGGGTACATTTCACCTAACATCAACGGATCTTACCTTTACTGCTTGTCTCAGACATATAGTATTTATTACCAATAAGGGAAACCATGGGGCCTATGTGCATTTTGGCCTGGATTACTTCATTTAATATAATTTTTTTCCAAGACTTTCATTTTTCAAACAATGGGGCAATGCCATTCTTTCTGATGGAGACAAAGAATTCCATTGTGTATATATACAACAAATTCTTGATCCATTCATCTACTGAGGGGCATCTGGGTTGGTTCCAAGCTTAGCTATGGTAAATAATGTTGCAATAAACATAGTTGTGCTGGGAGCTTTAGTGTGGTCTTCTTTGTGATTATTTGGGTAAATGCCCAAAACTAGCATTGCTGGGTCATAGGGGAGCTCTATGTGTAGTCTTTTGAGGAATCTCCATAACAATTTCCAACGAGGTTGAACAAGTTTACACTACCACCGACAATGCAGTAGGGTTCCCCTATCCACATCTCCTCCAGCATCTGATGTTATTAGAGTTCTTGATTATAGCCATTCTAACTGGGGTGAGGTGGTATCAATGTTGTTTTTATTTGCATTTTTTTAATGGCTAGGGAGGTTGAGCATTTCTTCATGTGTCTATTGGCCATCTTTCTTTCCTCTTCAGAGAAGTTTCTCTTCATGTCTTTAGCCCACTTATTTATTGGGCAGTTGTTTCTTTTAGGATTTGTTGTTGGGGGATTTAATTTTTGTGAGTTCCAGATATATTTTAGATATGAGACCCTTGTCCATTGTATGGCTAGCTAAGATCTTCTCCCAATTCGTGGGCTTTCTTGTTAGCTATATCCTTTGCCATGCAGAAGCTCTGAAATTTCATGCAATTCCATTTGTCCAATCTTTCTATGATTTGTTCTGTTTCTGGGTCTCTATTAAGAATGTTTTGGCCTGGGCCAAGGAGATCTAGGGTTTCTCCTATTCCATCCTGTAATGTTTTCAGAGTGTCTTCATGACTCTGAGGTCTTTGATCCATTTGGAGTTGATTCTGCTACAGGGTGATATATAAGGTTCTAGATTTAGTTTCTACAACTAGTTAACCAATTTTTAGAGCACCATTTACTGAAGAGGCTGTCTTTCTTGCATTCTATTTTTTTAGCTCTCTTATCAAAGATTAGATAGCTGTAAGTCTTTAGGTTCATTTCTGGGTTTTCAATTCTATTCCATTGGTCCTGAAGTCTGCTCTTGTGCCAGTACCAAGATGTTTTGATTACTATAGCTTTGTAGAAGAGTTTGAAATTTGGCATTGATTTCTTACAGCACTGTTCTTTCTGTTAAGGATCGTTTTTGTTATTGAGGTCTTTTATTGTTCTATATGAATTTTTGGATTGCCTTGTCTATTTCCTTGAAGAATTAAGTTGGAATATTGATAGGTATCACATTCAATTTGTAGATAGCGTTGGGAAGTATTGCCATTTTCATGATGTTGATCTTTCCAATCTAGGAACACGGAAGTTTTTTCCACTTTCTAATTCTGTTTTGATTTCTTTTTTCAGGTATTTAAAGTTTTCATCATAGAGGTCTTTCACTCCTTTGGTTAAGTTAATTACTAAGTATTTTATTTTTTGTCGGGCTACTACCAATGGAGATGCTTACCTAATTTCAGCTAAACTTTTCTCATTGTTGGCATTCTGTAAAGCCATTGATTTTTGAGGGTTAATTTCATACCCTGCTACTTTGCCAAAGTTTTTAGTCGCCTTGAGTAACTTGGGAGCAGAGTCTTTAAATACAAGATCATGTCATCTGCAAAGAGGGAGAGTTTTACTTCTTCTTTCCCTGTTGGTGTCCCCTTTATGTTTGCATCTTGTCTTATTGCTGTAGATAGGCAGTCTAATACTAGATTGAAGTGCAGTAGAGAGAGTGGGCATCTTGTCTCGTTCCTGAGTTTAGAGGAAATAGCTTTAGTTTTTCACCATTGATTATATTGACTTCTGTAGTTTTGTCATACACAGCCTTTATTGTATTGAGGAATGTTCCATGGATTCCTAATTTTTCCAGGACTTTCACCATAAAGGGGTCTTGGATCTTGTCAAAGGCTTTTCTGCATCTATTGAGATAACCATGTAGTTCTTATCCTTGCTCTTATGGATATGATGAATTATGTTAATTGATTTGTGTATATTGAAGCAGCTTTGCATCAGTGAAATGAATCCTGTTTGATCGTGGTGTATGATTTTTTCGGATGAATTGTTGAAGTCGATTAGCCAAAATGTTGTTGAGAGGCTTTGCATCAATGTTCATCAAGGAAATGGGTCTATAGTGCTCTTTCTTTGATGAGGGTTTTGGGATGAGGGTTATGATGGCTTCATAGAAAGCATTCAGTTGTGAACTTTCTCTTTCAATTTCATTGAAGTGTTGCAGGAGTATTGGTGTGAGCTCTGCTTTGAAGGCCTTGTAGAATTCTGCTTTAAAACCATCTGTTCCTGGGCTTTTCTTAGATGGGAGGTCTCTTATTGCTGTTTCTATTTCAATGCTTGATATGGGCCTGTTAAGATGGTATAACTCATCGTGGTTTAGTTTCGGCATGGCAATATTTGCCAGGAAAAGGTCCATTTCTGCCAAGTTCTCAAACATATTAGTATAAAGTTTTGAGCAGTATTCCTTTATAATGTTCTTAATCTTGGTTGTTTCTGTAGTGATGTTTCCATTCTCATATCTGAGTTTATTTATTTGGGTGTGTTTTTTTCTGATAACATTTTTTAAGGGTCTGTCAATTTTGTTAGTTTTTTTCGAAGAACCTTCTCATTTTGTTGATTCTTCCTATGAGTTTTTTTTTTTAATTCTAATTCATTTAATTCTGATTGTATTAACTATTTCTTTCCATCAACTGGATTGGGTATTATCTTCATGCTCTTTTTCAAGGAGTGTCAGATCTCATTAAATTGTTGTTTCAGATCTCTCCAATTTGTAGGAACTCAGAGCTATAAACTTGCCTCTGAATCATGCCTTTGCTGTGTCCCGGGGAGCATATAATCTCTGTGCTAATTTTGTTAAATATCATTAACATTTGAACTTCATTTCTAAGCTGTTCCATGACTCACTGGTGTTTCAACAGTGTGTTTTTCAGCCTCCATGTGTTACTGGACTTTCTTTGGTGGCTTTTTATGTTGAGTTCTAATTTTATTCCCTTTTGGTCTGAGAGAATGCAAGATATGAATTCTATGTTTCTGAATTTTGACAAGGTTTGATTTGTGACCTAAAATGTGGTGTATTATGGAAAATGATCCATGTGCTGCTGAGTAAAAAGTGTACTCTGAGGCTGCTGGATAAATATTCGCTAGACGCCTGCTAAATCAGTTGATGTATGCACTTGATTAGATCGGTGGTTTCTCTGTTGAGTTTCTGCCGAATTAATCTATTTAGTGGAGATAGTTGTGTATTAGAGTCCCCAACAATTAATGTCTTTGGATCTATGTGAGATTTAAAGTAGTATTTCTTGGATAAATTTGGGTACACTATTGTTTGGCAAATATTTAGAATTGTAATATCCTCCTGAAGGAGAGATCCCTTAATTAGTTTGTTGTAACCTTCCTTATCTCTTCTCGATAATTTTAATTTGAAGTCTATTTTATTTGATATTAGGATTGCAACTCCTGTCTGTTTATGGGGGTCGTTTGCTTGGTAGATTTTGTTCCAGCCTTTCACTTTCAAAATGTGTTTTTTTTTTGTTTTTTTGTTTTTTTGTTTTTTTTTTATGGGCAAGTTGTGATTACTGAAGGTAGCAGATAGAAGAGTCTTGCATTTTAAACCAACAAGACAGTCTATGTCGCTTAATTTTAGAGTTACATCTGTTAATATTGAGAGATAGGACTGAGCAGTATTTGGGTGTTCATAACATTTTATCCACCTTCTTGGGGGCTACACCTACTGCGTTTTTCCTATGGTTCTTGGATTCTGTTTGGGTGTGGTTTCCCGGCCTTTATTATGGTCTTGTTGGTTTTCTATGTGTAGGACATCGTTAAGTATCTTTTGTAGAGCTGATTTGGTGGAGATATATTGTTTGTTTTTCTTTGCTATGAAAGATTTTTATTTGACCTTCAGTTATGAAGGAGAGTTTGGCTGGGTACATTATTCTTGGTTGAAAGTTGTTTGTCTTTATGGCATGGCACACATCATTCCAGGCTCTTCTTGCTTTGTCTCTGTTGAGAAACCTGAGGTGATTCTAATTGGTTTTACTTTATAGGTGACTGATCTTTTCTCCTTGACAGATTTAAGGATCTTTTCCTTGGTCTGAATTGATCCTGTGTGGATTATAATGTGACTATGGTATGTCCTGTTCTTGTCTGGTTTATTTGGAGTTCTAAAAGGTTCTTATATCTGAATATGCCTATCTTTTTGTGTGTGGGGAAGTTCTATGCTGGGAGCCTGTTAAATAAATTTTCTAGACCATTAACTTCTGTCTGTATGTGCTCCTCTACACCCATTTCCCTCAGATTAGTCCTTCTGATGGTGTCTTCCAAGTGTTGAACAGATCTATCATATTTCTTGAATTTGTCTTGGATAGTTGTATGGTCTTTCTCTATAATATCTAGGCTGTCTTCAATGCTGGAGATTCTATCTTCTGCATGGTCTAACCTACTGTCAAGATTTTCTACTTTATTTTTCATTTCTTTTCCTTCTAATTGGTCAGCTTTTATGGCTTCAAATTCTTTGTTGGAGCTTTTAGATCTTGTATTAAATTCTTTACTTCCTTAATTTGGTGTTCAGTGTTTATTCTCAAATCAGTTGATTCGTTATGGTTTCCTGGAACTCCCATTCCTTCTATTAAGCTCCATTCAGCATTCCCTTTGTGGTCTCCCTGACTCCTTTCAGGTGTCTGTTTATGGATTCCATGAATGCCTCTATTGATCTTTGTCTATGCTCATCCCGCTCTTGCAATTATTTTATTACTCTTTGATTAGATTTCTCATGTTCATGCAACTTCTGTAGTTCTCTTTGACTGATCTCAGCCTGCTCACGCAATTCCTTTATTTCTCTTTGAGTGTTCTCAACCTGCTCATGTAATTCCAGTATCAATCTTTGAGTAGCTTCCTCAAGCACATGAGCATCCTGTTTTGATCTTTGGTTTGCCTCTTGTCTCTCCCTATCACACTCACACTGAGTCCTTTGCAGGGTTTCAATCTTTTCATTCACCATATTTACCGGTAGTGTTTGTAGAGCTTTTGGGGAACTCTCCTCTGGATTATTCAGTATCTGTTCTGTCACCTGATTATCTTGAGTGGGAATTGAATACCCGGACGTGCTATTTTCCTTTTTTTTTTTTTCCTGCTTGTTCTGCCCATTTGGGATGAAAGTAATGTCAGTTTTGTTCTAGAAAACCATTTTACATCAGGCATCAACCAAAGTTCTGTAATTGCATAGTCAAAAGTCTGCAGATACAATCTAGTTCAACAGATACAGTCTATTCAGCATTAAACAACTACGTATTAATGAGCTAAGAATAGCAAAGAAGAATTTGACAAACCAGAAATTATTATGTTTAGGGAGAAAGGTGGGGAAAAATAGGGTTAGAGCGATGTGGAAAGGTAAAAGGAGAGTGAAATTAACCAAGTCCTAATCTCACAGAGGGAAATGGATTGGAAAGAATGATAGGAGAGTGAGATAAAAAAATGAAAAAAGAGACAAGAAAAAAATGGAAAACAAATATTTAAATTTAAAAAGTGAAACTCTTAAAACTAATGAAAATTTAAAGAAGTAATATTGAGAGATGAGCAGGGATAGGATGAGAGGAGGGAGGGATAGAAAGGAGACCTGAAAAACTTAAAAAAAAATCAAATATAGTATAGGTATAAATAGATAATACTGCTATTAAGGAATTTAATCCTAAGAGGTTTTGAATTGAGTAATACATTTTTGGATTAAGTCTGTACACAATGGGAGATAAGGTCTTATAATCAGTGAGAGATATATACGAGGATGAGCAGAATAACAAATAAGTCATGCAAAAAGAACAAAAGATTAAAAAGTAAAACAAATGAGAAAGAAAGAACAAGAAAGGCCAAAAGGTCAGTGAGATTTTTTTAAAGCACACACACACACACATATACACCTAAAATAAAAGTTATGAGAGGAAGAAAAAAAGATTAATAAAAACATTTTTTATATTTAAAAAGTAAAAATTTAAAAAAAAATACACAAAAGACTTCTTTTTGTTTTTGGTGGTTGATGGGAAGATCCTGTATCTCCCTTGCGTCAGTAACCAGTCTCTTGCTGGAGTCTCTGGTTTGCTTGTGGTGTTTGGTTTTCTGTGGCTTGATTGATTTCTTAAGTCAGTTTGTTTGGGCAGGAGGAAAAATTTCTGTTGGATTACCCAGAAGTTTGTGTTCTTCCTCCCAGGCTAGTTCAGTGGGAGGTAGATCTGCTTTGAGTATCACAAAAGAGGGAGATGGTTGTTTCCTCTAGTTTGGAGTTGCTGTGATAAGGCTGGGTTCTGGGTAAAGTTGAGGCCTTTCAGCAAACAGTAGCTTTTCCCTGAGAGGCTAGCTTCTGAGACATTCAAAAACCTAGCCTGGAGCCATTCTCAGGGTTTATATTTACTGAGTTTTAATTGATTGTCAGGGCTGCTGTAGACAGGGGCAGCCTCTGGCTCTGTTTACCCAATGAAGAAAGCCACTCCTTCGGGGGTGTAGCTTCCCTGCCTGGTTGTGGTGACTTTTCCATGGGTGGAGTTGAGAATGGCAGGTCAGGGTAGGTACTTGTGACTGGCTAAATGACTCTTTTGTTTTCATCAAAGGACTGAGTTGGAGCTAGCTGCTTAGCCAGGCCTTTGTCTGTATCAAAGATGGATATCTCTGGTGTTGGGGGGAGGGGTGGCCTTCCCTCCTCTGCTCCCTTTGAGAAGGAGTGATGATGTCAGTTTTGTACTCATGCTGGAGTGTTGGTTCCTGGGTAGCCTCTGGTCTGCTATCTTCAGGATGAAAATATCTGCTACTTGTCAGTTCTTGCTAGTGTTGAGTAAAATCTGCTCACATTTGTCCCAGACTCTCTGGGTTGTAGGTATGGTGGCTACGGACGCCACCACAGCTGCCAAGCTGCCACAGCCGCTGCAGGCATGGCTGTTGGAAAATGCTGGATTTTTCCTCTCTGGCCAAACTCGCTGTACTGTGATGGCACACTAGGTGTGCCTAGGACTGTTCACTGGAACACTAGAACTACTTTCTATGCGAGAGCTTGTTTAGTCACCAGGTTCTTCTCTGCCAACTTCTTGAAATTCCTGAAGGTGTTTAAATATTTCTGGAATTGTTTTGGAATAAATAATGTTCACTATGACTATCCTGAGAAAGAAGAATTGGTTTCTCAGCACTATAGGTAAGAACTTGAGTGAAAGAAACAAAAGGAAAAATGAGGAACAACTCAACATACACATTCAAAAGAAACAAAACAACCCAAGAAAACAAGTTAACTCAGTACTCAGAACATGCAGGAAATGCAAAGATTTTTTTAAAAATAGCTATGATAAGCTTCTGAAAATCCTGACTACATGGGAGTCTACTGTTGTGAGGATAGTGGTTAAAGCTCAGACTGGACAGAAAGATCTGTACACAATGCCAGGCACCTGTTATTCTAAATTCCAGGAAGAATAACATGAAGTAGACTGAGCCCACGATCACCCACAAGTAGGAAGCAAGATACTATCTGAAAGTTAATCAGGATAATTTAGGGCTGGGGGCATGCCAAAGTGTTAAGAACATCCATTTAGGAGACACAAGACACTCACTTCAAATTCTAATATTATGGGTATTAAAGAAAAAAAACTATGACTTTAATAGGAATAATTGCAAGATTTGAATATTTGAGTGGAGAAAAATCCATAAGAGAGATAGAGTTTACCCATGTTGCAATGCTTTGTACTTAAGTGATAATATTTTGTGGTAGTCCAGACATAACAGAGTTACCTTGCAAATGAGCACGCATGTGCATTTGGGTGAAGGAAATACTCTACTTACACAGGTGTAAATTAAATACTTTTTCGGGGTAGATTTTAGTTCTTGAACTAAGAGTCTGGGTGATATCTCTGAGTCTTTTCTCTCAAGGCTATCACTCTACTACTTTGAGCCAGAATTCCAATTCTGATTTTCTGTTCGTTGTTTGGAGATAAGAGGCTCATGGACTTTCTTGACCAGGATGGCTTCAAACCATGATTGTCAGATCTCAGCCTCCTGAGTAACCAGGATTCCAGGCCTGAGCCATCCATGTTTTTTATAATTTAGTAAATTGTACAGTTACAGAAGTTATAATTGATCATTATAACCTTTATAATATATGTATGCATATTTATATCAATGCATACATATAGAAATATTTTAACATGTTTTTGTATCTACAGTAGATTTATGAAAACATCCTTCATTATAAAATAACATGGAAACAAGTTTAAAGAGGAGCAAAGCAAAGGGAATTGTCACGTTTCTTGTTGTTGAATGAAATATGAATTGTGAGAATCAGTTTGAGAAAACCATTTAACAAAATGGATAATTAATTCCAATCCCTTTATTTGCCCATATTGTGCATCCTCACACATGAGTGTCAAAGTCAAACCACACTTTTTTTGCCTTTGTATTTAAATCACATGATATAATTTAGCAGAAAGGTGAAGTAATCAAATCAACATTAAAATTATAGTAAGTGAGGCTATGAGATAGAGCTGAAAAATATTTTAAATATGATAATAGCTAAATTCCATATCTCTTACTTTTACTCTATTGTCATATCCCTTATTCCCACATTAGGAAAGTACATAGAAGATTCTCACTAAATTATGGGTAAAATTATGAAATAATGTATTAAAAGAATATGGGCACATCGGGGCTGGGAAAGTGTGGGAAAGTGGCTCAGTGGGAGAGCATTTGCCTTGCATGCACGAGGCCCTGGGTTTGATTCCTCAGCACCACATAATCAAAAAGAAGACAGTCGGAAGTTTCGCTGTGGCTCCAGTGGTAGATCGCTAGCCTTGAGCAGAAAAGCTGAAGGACAGCGCCCAGGCCCAGAGTTCAGGCCCCTCGACCAGACAGAAATACAAAAACAACAAAGGATATGGGCACAGTGTGGTTTTAACTGGTGAGACCTGTAGGTGGTAATGTGTTTTTGAGGACTTGATAAACGTTGTGATGGAGATGAAGGAAGAGATGTGCTTATTCTGGAAAATTGACTAGAGGATTGCTCCCAGAAAAATAGTGATGAATTCTTCCAAAAGGTTACAGTAAAATCACTCTCACAATCATGTTCACTACTGCACTATTCACCATTGAGAACTTATGGAAACAGCCCAGACGACCTTTAGCAGAGTGATGGTTGGAGAAAGTGTTGCACAAATACAGAATTGGATTGCACCCATCCATTATAAAGGCTGTAACAGCACTTGCAAAGAAATGGATAGATCTATAATTATGTTAAGCAAACGAAGTCAGAGCCAGACACACAAAGGATGTTTATTTGGAGGCCAGAATTTTATTCAAGTTAAGCAACAGTATTAATCAAAGCATGCTATTTGCAGAGGAGTATTTACTTATTTATTTATTTTTGGGGTCCGGTCATGGGGCCTGAACTCTGGGCCTGGGCACTGTCCCTCAGCTCTTCAGCTCAAGGCTAGCGCACTACCACTTGAGCCACAGCGCCACTTCCAGCTTTTTTCTTTTTGCTTATGTGGTGCTGAGGAATCGAACCCAGGGCCTCAGGCATGCAAGGCAAGGGCTCTACCACTGAGCCACCTTCCCAGCCCTGCAGAGGAGTATTTAAAAGGTGTAATTTCTTATAAAATTGAATTTTTAATCCAACAAAATGAGAACCAGGAAACTATCACTTGGAAAAGGTGAGGGGAAGTCAAAGGGAAAGAATAAAGAGACTTCTGAAGTAGAGAGTGAAGCCATAATATTCAATGCAGATAGTATGAAACTAGAAAAAATGAAAGTGGGGTGAGGTTTGGAAGGATGTGAGAAAGTTATGTAAAGATCCATTGTACTTATAAACTGATTCGTTGAATGTAAAACCCTTAGTACAACTATTTTATAAAAATATAATTAAAAACGATGGAGACATCTGATCTTAAACCATGAGTCAATATGATAATTTCCTTCTCAGAAATTTTCTTTGCAGGTATTTTCCTCATAATGACAGAAAAGTGAACAACGCAATAATATCAATACATCACTTTGCATATCCTAAATAGACACAATATAAAAATCACAGTAAAAATATTAGAATATATCACATGATAAAATAACAGGTAGAAAGTATCAAACTCTGATTGTTTTTTCCAAGTACTTTACATTTGGTATCTAATTTAATCCTCACAATAATCCCATAAAGTGGAATTACTTCTATTTTGAATTCTAAGATGATGATATTTAAGTCTTCAGAGTTGGAATTACTAGTACAACATTGCATATGTGGTAAGTGTTAGCCTGCATTCCATTCCACCATATCAAATAACCTCATTCTATTTTATAACTAAATAGCAGCACTCACTCTACTAATTCTAGGAAAATTTCCCAAATTTATTGTGCACACTCTAATATTATTTCACTTTATTTTTGTTAGAAAAGAGGTAACTAAGCTGGACACCGGTGGCTCACGCCTATAATGCTAGCTACTCAAGAGGCTGAGATCTGAGGATTGTGGTTCAAAGCCAGCTCGGGCAGGACAGACTGTGAGACTCTTATCTCTAATAAACCACTAGTAAACTGGGAGTGGCACTGTGGTCCAAGTAGTAGAGTGCTCGCCTTGAGTGGAAGAGCGCAGGGACAGTACCCAAACCCAGTGTTCAAGCCCCATGACCAACAAGAACAAATAAAAGAAAATAAGTAACTGTAATATGAAAACTCCAAGTTCATAATCAATTTATACCTCCCTGGTGAAAGGAACTGATAAACTATAATATTCTTGGTTTCTAGCTCAAAATAGTAGAAATCATATTTTATCCTTCACTGAATGCTGCACTACCTGGTGACCCCATCTCTGGTTAACACATTCTTACTGAAAGAATGACCTGCCCAATTCCTGGTGGAAACAGACTGCAGGCCTTTTGGAGCAATCGTTTCCACATTGTAGCTCACCTAAATTATTTACCATTAGAAGTATTTTGATTGCTTTTCATACTCAACATTTTGAGAGAAATGTGCTACTTTAAAATGTTATTAAAGAAAGACTGATATAAAAATCATTTTTGACCCCAGATAAATATTTTACCTTTCATATACCCAAAAATGCAGTCTGACATATCATTAATGTTAGGAACGAGAGGTTAAAAATCACAGACACCAAGACCTAACGTATGAATTGAAGACTCTCCAATTTGTGAATACAATTGGTTTAAAAAGACATCAATACTACTGCATTTTTTAATTCCCTATGATAATGATAATGATTCCCTATGATAATGATAATGATAATGATAAACTATTAACACTTAAAAATAACTCATTTTCTTGGGAGTAGGACACAAAACACAAGGTTAATCCTAACCATTTTAAAAGACCTTTATTTATACTAAAAGCTCACTCATAACTATAAAGATTCTATAACTAACTGAAGTACAGAGACACAAAGGAAATAATTTAACTGCATTATGTACATTCGATGGACTGTTACTAGAAAACAAAGTTATAATTAGCTTACCCAATTCACTTACATTCTTTTATTCTATTCCATTTACTTTCATAAAAACTGGGTTTTCATAAAATGACGCATAAAAAAGACTATATACCCAATTACATTTTCAGATCTTAATATTTATTTCAGAAATTTTAGCTCTATAGTCAATGAACTGAAATAATACTAAAATATTCAAATGATTTTCAGAAATTGCAAGACTTGCTCTGGGATGTTATGTATATTGGAAAAGATATTCAAAAAGCCTATTTGTTAAAGTTGCCATAGTTACTCCCACAAAAGAGCCATTAGTAAAGATCCCTGTGCATGAACAAAACACCTTCAAATGCATCCACAATCTGGACATCACACATGCTTTTTGTTTATTCGTTTTTGAAAGGAATATCTAACAAGCATATCCACAAGACTTATTTTCAGTCAATAAGATGGGATATTCAAACGTAATATGGGTTTGATTATCTCTTAGTGAGAATAGATATGGTCTTGCAAAGAAAGTTATTTTAACAGAAATACGGAAAGAGTTTATCCAACTTTTGTTGGAATAACCAGAGAGTAATACCTGTTTGGTCAAGTCGGTCCAAATCACTCCATGAATGTATCTTAAAAGTATAACCAATTTAAGAGGTCAAATACATATTTTGTACTGACAATCACTTTAGAGCAAAATAACTTACTGCTTAATTATGTCTGTATCTTCTTACCCAACATACAATAAGAGCTGAAAGCAGTCTCTTTATCTAACTTAATGTTATAAATGTTTTGATTATGATGACGTTATTATTAGACAAATAATATGTACAGAAGTGTGGTTCCACTGAAATGACATGAAAGAACACTGATATATAAAAACATTGCAACACAGTTAGCTCTTTTCAGCCTCACCCTGTCCACATTGGCAAGCAACATTGCAACAGCACACACACACATGTACACATACACACATGTTTGCACATGTACACACACATATACATGGATGCTAAATTCAGGGTTTTTTGTACAAAGTAGTTCAAATGAAGTATTAGTAATTAGGACAAATAACAATATGCCTTATTACAAAATAATACATAAAACATCACCACACATGTTACATTTTACCTGCCTCTCCACATGTGACCACTTAATTTATTTTTAATTAATTAATTACCTTATTAATTAATTCATTTGTTTGGTGCTAATACTAGGGCTTGAACTTAGGGCCTGGCTTTGTCCCAGAATTTATTTTTTGTTTCCTTTTTCTCAAGGCTAGTATTTTACTGCTTGTACCACAGCTCCATTTTTAGCTTTTGCTGGTTACTTTCAAATCAGATTCTAATGGACTTTTTTTTCTTGGTCTGCTTTCAAACCACAATCCTCAAATTTCATCTTTCTGGTTAACTACTATTAAAGACATAAGCCATCAGTGTGGCTTCTACTTTTTCCTCTATAGTTATCTAATGAACATACTTAGTAATTTAAAAATGAGAGTATAGAAGCAAGATGTACAGTGATGATACTGTGCTGTCAGAAATTCAAGTTATTAATGTAAATTTATTCTTAAGACCATACACAAATAATACCATGATATAGTGTAAGAGAAATCACTATTGAAAATATAAGCTTTAAGAGCTTTCTGATAGATCCTTTATTTATTGGTACCCAACATTAGAAAAATGTATGAAGCATTGGTACAATAGAAGTCCTTTGCATGACTACATACATTCCTTGTTTTATTAAAGACATTGGCTTTCATCTAAAAAGGAGGCCTGTCTATTGACTTCATGTGATTTTGATGATTGAACATGCTTAGTGTGATGGTCAAAATGTAGTAGTAGTCCTTAATTATCCTAATTTATTTTGCTTTTATATTTTTGGTTGCATCATTTCACTTTTTGTTCTGCCTGGACACCCCTGCACAGTGCATATACGTGGAATAATACCAGAGTGGCTTCTTTCTTACTTCATCATGATACAGATACCAATGCCCAAACTAAAGGCCTCTTGACCCCGTTACATTTTGCTGCTGAGAATTGAGATCACAAAGATACGCTGGATTTCCTTCTGTTGAACCATTATAAAGAACCAGGACTGAAGAACAACATAGAAGAAACTGCATTTGATATTGCCAAAAGAATAAGTACGTATCACTCCCTCTATGACGTTGTGGAAGGCTGTACAAATTGTTCGCCTAAGTCTTAATGGTCAGATTAAGTTTCTTAAATTTCAAAAGTGCAATCCATCTTTTGTGTCCCTACAAAGTATTTTCACAATCCAAATTAGAGCAATATGTTTTTCTTTTTTTGGTCGGTCATGGAGCTTGAACTCTGGGCCTAGGAGCTATCCCTGTGCTCTTCAGCTCAAGGTGAGCGCTCTACCACTTGAGCCACAGCTCCACTTCCAGTTTTCTTGTGGTTTATTGGAGATAAGAGTACCACAGACTTCCCTTCCCAGGCTGGCTTTGAACCATGATCCTCAGATCTCAGCCTCCTGTGTAGATAGGATTATAGGCATGAGCCACCAGTGCCCTGCAACACCAATATTTTACTGTAAAAATTCATAGATTCCGCGGAATTCTTCCAAGTGAATTGCCTGCATTGGATGTCAAAATATATTCAATAGTTTTTGTATACATGTATAATGATTTCTTCACAGTTTGTGATTTTTTAATCAGAAATAATTTTAACTTACCTTTTGAAATGAGTAGGACAGAAACTAAAATATATCTGGTGCTTGTCTGAAAAAGTATATTTTAAAATATTCTATATTCTATGTTTGCATAATATTCATAATTTATTTTATTTTCTCCTAGATATACTTTGAATTCTACATTATTTTATAATATATAGGTTAATTAATGTGTCCTTTCTGATTACATTCCATATAAAAACAGTTTGATTCCTTTTTTTTCTAGGTCTTAATATTATTTTTCTTTGGGATAAAATGACAATGTTTTCTAATTTGAGGTTTTGTAAAGTTTATGCTATGTAAATGACTTTCTGAGGTGAAGATTTAATACACTGATATCAAACTAAATTTAATTATATGAATTACATGTATTGTTACACTTGTAATTTTGTAATCAACTTTTTAATAACTGTTTTTCATTTCTTGCATCTGAAGAATGAAAAATATGGAATACTTCTCAAATTTTTATATTATCCTTATGCAAGTGCCATGTTAATCTCTGTATTGTAATTTGAGTATATGTGCTGCTGAAGCATGTAGTATCCTCTAAATTTAAGTAGTTAATGATGCAATCATTATACAGGCTTATATCTATGGGTGCCTACTTGTAACAAAGAACCCTTCTTGTTCCTAACAATGCTATCGATCTTATTTCCCTAAAATTCTGTGAATAGTGGAAAAAATTATATTGATTAGTCAATTGCTCACATTTGCAAATTTTTTTGTCAATGACTATGTTAAGTCTTTTGATTTGGAATGTGATCATACTCTCAATTACTTATAGATAGGTCCAAAGGTGATGGCTTTTTCAAGTACTTATTTATCCAACTGAATTAGCTTTGTGGACCTAATGGATTCAAAGTAAGCGTTGCTTAAGAGCTACTTCTAAACTTCTTCAGCTGACATTTTCCCAAATGAGGTATTATTGGCACAAATGTCTACCTGAGCCTTTACCCTTCTTGCATGTTGGAACAGACCAACCAGAATATCTTACCCTTACAGCATAGATTGTCTTACTGGAACAAAACTAATCTTGGTTACAAGAGATCATAGAGAGATCAGTTCAAACAGAATTGTTTAGACTAGAAGGTATT
Source organism: Dipodomys spectabilis (assembly GCF_019054845.1). NCBI lineage: Eukaryota > Metazoa > Chordata > Mammalia > Rodentia > Heteromyidae > Dipodomys > Dipodomys spectabilis. The sequence goes on from NW_024871182.1 coordinate 1,017,702, forward strand.
TTATCAAAATAGAATTGTTTATTATACCTTCCATTTCAAAAGTAACTAAAGCCAAGAAGGTGAAAAAATTGTTCATATACATCTTTACTTAATGTCTTGGCTTGTCTACCATCCAACCAGGCAGGAACTTAGACTATAGAATTTTTATCACCAAATATTTTCTTTTTTTTAAAAAATTTAATTTAATTTTATTTGTGAACATACTGTATAGAGGAGTTACAGTTACATGGGCAGGATAATGTGTACATTTCTTACCAAGCATTGCAACTTCCTCCTTTGTTTACCCTTCACATCCCTTCCCAGCCTCTCCCCTCCCCCACCTAATCCCAATCCTTCTCCTTCCCCCACTTCCCCCCCCTTCCCCCCCGCCCCGCACTAACATTGTAAAGCTCGTTTTGGACCTGACAACTTGTACTTCTCATTGTTGCAACAGGTCCACCTGTATCCTTAAACAACTAGTTTTTCCCCATCTCCTCCACAAGTTATACTGATATCAAATATAGTGAAAGCAGGGGTTATACTGTGTGGGAAGGACATACAAAGCAACAAAGAGATAATCTTATAAATGTGTTAGAAACACATGCATGAAAGAAAAAAAACATTAAAATACACATCTAAGGGTTCATTTTCCTGACATCACATTATCTGACCTTTTCCGCTTGACTCATACATATACTAGATATTACAAATAAGGGAAACCATGGGACCTATGTTTCTTTGGGCCTGGCTTACTTCACTTAATATAATTTTTTCCAAGTTTTTCCATTTCCTAACAAATGGGGCAATGTCATTCTTTCTGATGGAGGCATAGAATTCCATTGTGTATATATACCACATTTTCTTGATCCATTCATCTACTGAGGGGCATCTGGGTTGGTTCCATATCTTAGCTATGGTAAATAATGGTGCAATAAACATAGTTGTGCTGGTAGCTTTAGTGTGGTCTTGTTTGTAAACATTAGGGTAAATGCCCAAAAGTGGGATTGCTGGGTCATAGGGGAGCTCTTTGTGAAGTCTTTTGAGGAACCTCCATACTGCTTTCCAAAGTGGTTGAAAAAGTTTACATTCCCACCAACAATGAAGTAAGGCTCCTTTCTGTCCACATCCCCTCCAGCATCTGTTGTTGTTAGAGTTCTTGATTTTTGCCGTTCTAACTGGAGTGAGGTGATATCTCAATGTTGTTTTGATTTGCATTTCTTTTATGGCTAGGGATGTTGAACATTTCTTCATGTGTCTATTGAACATCCTTCTTTCTTCTTCAGAGAAGTTTCTCTTTAAGTCTTTCGCCCACTTATTTATTGGGCAGTTGTTTCTTTGAGGATTTGTTGTTGGGGGGTTTAATTTTTTGAGTTCCAAGTATATTTTAGATATGAGACCCTGTCCGTTGTATGGCTAGTAAAGATCTTCTCCCAATCCGTGGGCTTTCTATTGATCTTGCTAGCTATGTCATTTGCCCTGCAGAAGCTCTGCAACTTTATGCAATCCCATTTGTCCAACCTTTCTTTGATTTGTTGTGTTTCCGGGTCTCTATTCAGAAAATTTCGGCCTGAGCCGAGGAGACCCAGGGTTTCTCCTATTCCATCCTGTAATGTTTTCAGAGTGTCTGCTTTGAGTTCAAGGTCTTTGATCCATTTGGAGTTGATTCTGGTGCAGGGTGATATATAAGGATCTAGCTTAAGTTTTCTACATGTACTTAACCAATTTTGCCAGCACCATTTACTGAAGAGGTTGTCTTTCTTCCATTCTATTGTTTTAGTTCCCTTATCGAAGATTAGATGGCTATAGGTCTGTAGGTTCATTTCTGGGTTTTCAATTCTATTCCATTGGTCCTGAGGTCTGTTCTTATGCCAATACCAAGCTGTTTTGAATACTATGGCTTTATAGTAGAGTTTGAAGTTTGGTATTGATATTCCTCCAGCAGTGTTCTTTCCATTCAGGAGCGTTCTTGCTATTCGGGGTCTTTTATTGTTCCATATGAATTTTTGGATTGCCTCTTTTATTTCCTTGAAGAATGAGGTTGGAATTTGTATAGGTCTTGCGTTGAATTTGTAGATAGCCTTGGGAAGTATTGCCATTTTCACGATGTTAATCTTTCCAATCCAGGAGCATGGGAGGTGTTGCCATTTTTTAAGTTCTGTGTTGATTTCCTTTTTCAAGATTTTAAAGTTTTCATCATAGAGGTCCTTCACTTCTTTAGTTAAGTTAATTCCTAGGTATTTTATTTTTTGTGGGGCTATTACAAATGGAGTTGCTTTCCTAATTTCAGCCACACTTTTCTCATTGTTGGCATACAGAAAAGCCATTGATTTTTGGGGGTTAATTTTATAACCTGCTACTTTGCCAAAGTTTTGAATCAGCTTGAGTAATTTGGGAGTGGAGTCTATGGGATTCTTTAAATACAAGATCATGTCATCTGCAAAGAGAGATAGTTTTATTTCTTCTTTCCCTATTTGGATCCCCTTTATGTCTGCATCTTGTCTTATTGCTGTAGCTAGGCATTCTAATACTAGATTGAAGAGAAGTGGAAAGAGTGGGCATCCTTGTCTTGTTCCTGAGTTAAGAGGAAATGGCTTTAGTTTTTCACCATTGAGTATAATGCTGGCTGTAGGTTTGTCATATACAGCCTTTATTGTATTGAGGAATGTTCCATGGATTCCTAATTTTTCCAAAACCTTCATCATAAAGGGGTGTTGGATCTTGTCGAATGCTTTTTCTGCATCTATTGAGATAACCATGTGGTTCTTATTCTTGCTCCTGTTGATGTGATGAATAATATTAATTGATTTGTGCATATTGAAGCAGCTTTGCATCAGTGAAATGAATCCTGTTTGATCGTGGTGTATGATTTTTTGGATGAGTTGTTCAAGTCGATTGGCCAAAATTTTGTTGAGAAGTTTTGCATCAATGTTCATCAAAGAAATGGGTCTATAGTTCTCTTTCTTTGATGAGTCCCTGCCTGGTTTTGGGATGAGGTTTATGATGGCTTCATAGAATGTGTTCGGTAGTGAGCTTTCTCTTTCAATTTTATTGAAGAGTTGGAGGAGAATTGGTGTGAGCTCTGCTTTGAAGGCCTTGTAAAATTCCGCTGTAAAACCATCTGGTCCTGGACTTTTCTTAGCTGGGAGGTCTCTTATTGCTGTTTCTATTTCAATGCTTTATATGGGCCTGTTAAGCTGGTTTAACTCTTCTTGGTTTAGTTTTGGCATGTCAATATTTGCTAGAAAAAGGTCCATTTCTGTCAAGTTCTCAAACATATTAGCATAAAGTTTTGAGAAGTATTCCCTTATAATGTTCTGAATCTTGGTTGTTTCCGTGGTGATGTTTCCATTCTCATCTCTGAGTTTATTAATTTGGGTGTGTTCTCTTCTTTTTCTGATAAGATTTGCTAAGGGTCTGTCAATTTTGTTAAGTTTTTCGAAGAACCAACTCATTGTTTTGTTGATTCTTTCGGTAGTTTTTATGGATTCTAATTCATTTAAGTCTGATTTAATTTTGATTATTTCTTTCCGTCTACTGTATTGGGGTTTATCTTGCTGCTCTTTTTCAAGGAGGTTTAGATGTGTCATTAAATTGCTAGTTTCAGATCTCTCCAATTTGTTGATGTAGGAGCTCAGAGCTATAAACTTGACTCTGAGTACTGGCTTTGCTGAGACCCAGAGGAGCTGGTAATTTGTGTGTTCATTTTGTTGAATAGCATGAACATTTGAATTTCCTTTCTAATCTCTTCCATGACCCACTCATGATTCAGCAGTGTGTTGTTCAGCCTCCATGTGATACCGGACTTTCTTTGGTGGCTTTTGGTGTTGAGTTCTAATTTTATTCCCTTGTGGTCAGGGAGAATGCAAGGTATAACTTCAATGTTTCTGAATTTAGACAAGTTTGCTTTGTGGCCTAAAATGTGGTCTATTTTAGAAAACGTTCCATGTGCTGGTGAGAAATACGTGTATTCTGATGCTGCTGGGTGAAATGTTCGGTAGATGTCTGTTAAGTCTAGTTGATCTATGCAGCTGTTTAGATCTGCGGTTTCTCTGTTGAGTTTTTGCCGAGTTGATCTATCTAGTGGGGAGAGTGGTGTGTTAAAATCCCCAACAATTAATGTCTTTGGATCTATATGGGATTTGAGGGAAAGTAGTGTTTCTTGGATAAATTTGGGTGCTCCATTGTTTGGCGAATAGATATTTAGAATTGTAATATCCTCCTGAAGGAGAGATCCTTTAATTAGTATGTAGCGACCTTCTTTATCTCTTCTCACGAATTTTAATTTGAAGTCTATTTTATCTGATATTAAGATTGCAACTCCCGCCTGTTTATGGGGGCCGTTTGCTTGGTAGATTTTGTTCCAGCCTTTAACATTGAAAATGTGTTAGTTTTTATGGGCAAGATGTGACTCCTGCAGGCAGCCGATAGAAGGGTCTTGTTTTTTCATCCAACTAGACAGTCTATGTCGCTTAATTGGAGAGTTCAGTCCGTTAACATTAAGAGATAGGAGTGAGAGGTATTTGGGAGTTCCTGCCATGTAACCCACCTTCTTGGGTTCTGCGAAAACTGGGTTCTTCCTATGGTTCTTGGATTCTCAGTTTGGGTGCAGTTTCTTGGCCTTTGTTGCGGTCTTGTTGGTTTTCTATGTGTAGGACATCTTTAAGAATCTTTTGTAGGGCTGGTTTGGTGGAGATGTATTGTTTCAATTTTTCTTTGCTATGGAAGGTGTTTATTTGGCCTTCAGTTATGAAGGAGAGTTTAGGTGGGTACAGTATTCTTGGTTGATAGTTGTTTGTTTTTAGGGCATGGCATACATCATTCCAGGCTCTTCTTGCTTTGATTGTCTCTGCTGAGAAATCTGAGGTGATTCTAATTGGTTTCCCTTTATAGGTGATTAATCTTTTCTCCTTGACAGCTTTAAGGATCTTTTCCTTGGTCTGAGTTGATCCTGTGTGGATTATAATGTGACGGTGGGATATCCTATTCTGGTGTGGTCTATTTGGGGTTCTAAAAGCTTCTTGTATCTGAATAGGCCTATCTTTTTGTATGTTTGGGAAGTTCTCTGCTAGGATCCTGTTAAACAAATTTCCTAGACCATTAACTTCTGTTTCTAGGTGCTTCTCTACACCCATTATCCTTAGATTCGGCCTTCTGATGGTGTCTTCCAGGTGTTGGATAGATCTATCATACTTCTTGGACTTGTCTCGGATGGTTGTATGTTCTTTCTCTATAATATCTAGGCTGTCTTCAATCCCTGAGATTCGATCTTCTGCATGGTATAACCTGCTGTCAAGACTCTCTACTTTGTTTTTTATCTCTTTTCCTTCTTATTGGTCAGCTTTGATGGCTTCAAGTTCTTTGTTGAAGCTCTGTTTTAGGTCTTGTATGAATTTCTTTACTTCCTTAATTTGGAGTTCAGTGTTTGTTCTCAAATCACTTAGTTGATTGGTTATGGTTTCTTTGGACTCCCATTCCTTCCGTTGGGTTCCATTCAGCATTCCCTTTGTGGTCTCCCTGACTTCCTTCAGCTCTTTGTTAATGGATTCCATGAATGCCTTTAGTGATCTTTGTGTGTTCTCTACCTGGTCTCTCAATTCCTGAATTACTCTTTGATTAGCTTCCTCCCGTTTGTGGGATTCCTGCAGTTCTCTTTCCTCCCGTTCTTGGGATTCCTGCAGTTCTCTTTGAGTGTTCTCAGCCTGCTCACGCCATTCCTCCCTTTCTCTTTGAGTATTCTCAAGTTGTTCACGCAAATCCTGTATCAGTTTTTGAGTAGCTTCCTCACGCTTATGATATTCCTGTATAAACTTTTGGGATGCCTCCTCTCTCTCCCTATCACGCTCATACAGAGTCCTTTGTAAGTTGTCAAACTTCTCATTTATCATGTTTGCCACCAGTGTTTGTATAGGTATTTGGGAACTCTCCTCTGGATTGTTCATTATCTGGTCTGACCCCTGATTATCAAGATTGGGAATTGAGATACCCAGATTTGCCATTTTTCTTGTGTTTTTCCGGCTTACTCTGCCCATTTGAGATGAAAATAGCACCAGTTTTGTGCTAGAACACTATCTTAAGGCAACCATCAACCAACATTTGCATTTATACACTCAATAGTCTACAGATACAATCTAGTTCAACAGATACATCTATTCAACATCAAACAACTATATGTTAATGGGCTTCAAACCGCAGAGAAGAATTTGGAAAACCAGAAATTTTTAGGGTTAGGGAGAGATGTGGGTAAAAATTAGGAATAGGTTGGTGTGGGGAGGCACAGGGAGAGTTAACTATGTCCTAATCTCAATGCAGGAAATAGGTTGGGTAGGATGCAAGTAGAGAGGGAGAGAAAAAGAAGAAAGGGAAAGGGAAATGAAAAGAGACCAGAAAAAAAATAGAAAAGTAAAAATTAATATAGTTATGGAGATTGAAAGACCATCTATTTAGAGAGGAATGTGAATATAATGAGAAAACAGGAGGGAGATAGAGGAGATGTGAAAAACTTAAAAAATGCTTAAAATATTATATAGGTATAAAGAGGTAGTACTGCTATTAAGGAATTTAAGTCTCAGAGGTTTTGGATTGAGTAATAAATTTAAGGATTAATTGTGTACACAATGGGGGATAGGGTCTACTAGTTAACTATGGGTTTATCTGAGGGTGTGCAGGACAAGAGTTAAGTCACATACAGCAGAACAAAAGAAAGGAAAAGGTGAAAAGGATAAGAAAGGGAGAAAAAAAAAAAGATCAGAAGTTCAGTAGAGCTAGACAAAAAACAAAAATATAATTAAGAAGGAAAGAAAAAGAGAGAGAAGACAAGAAAAGAAAGGAAAATGTACATTCACGTATTCCTAAAATAAAACTTATAAGAGGGAAAAAAAAGTTACTGGAAAACAGTTATTTTTTCAAAAAAGGCAAAAATTAAAGATTAGTAAAATTTTTAGAAAAGGAAAAAAAAATTTTTTATATATAATAAGGTACCAAAAAAAAAACGAAAGAAAAAAAAAACAAAAGAAGAAGAAAAAAAAAAGTTCTTTGATTTTTTTTTTGATTTTTTTCGGAGGGGTGTGAAGAATCCTGTATCTCCCTTTCAACCCCAGGACCTGCCCCCTCAAAAAGAGCCTGTACTTCCATGTCTTTGTCTATGAATTGTATTCTTATAGTTGAAATTCCTGAGTAGCTGTGATGAAGGGCACCAACCTAGGAAATTTGTATTCAGTACAATGAGTTCATAACAGAGAGACTTCTTTCAAGATAGTGCAGGTTCTGGGACTCCTTTCACTGTTCACAGTGTAAACTGAGGGTTTCTCTGCAACACAAGCCTGCTGGAGGAAGTCTCTCTCATTGTCTGTACAGACACACAAAAGCCCTGACTCCTGTACAGCTGGGTAACAAACAACTCCATCTGGGCCAGCTAGTGAGGATGAGTGTGGGTGGGATCTGAAGGTCAGGAGGAAAAGGCCTCTTTGTACCCTTAGCTATCTCTCACACCCCAGTGTGCTGTTTTAACAGGAGACCTTCATTTGTGCCACCTCCCATGGCAGGCAAAGTTCTGTGCACTTATTATGCCTTTGTGAGACTGTATTCTGGTGTTCAGTTACAGTGCTCAATATAATTCAGGAGTCCTTCAGGCAGACAACTAGGACACTGAAACTAATGAAACGATTCATTGCAGGCAATGTTGAGCCTATGGTGCCTCGCCTATATTTCCAGAAGCTTGGGAAATCCAAGCACATTTAGGATATCACAAAGCTTCCTGTCATCTAGGACTGGTGAAGCTAATCAGGTTTTGAAACCTTTGACTTCTCCTAGTTGGGCCCTGGGTGGCTAGGCTTTGGGGTTGAACACAAGGCCTGGGTGCTGACCATGAGCTCAGTGAAGAAGCCCAGGGCTTTACCATTTTGTGTAACAACATCAATGGTGGTCTGTGAGTGTATGTGTGTGTGTGTATGTGTGCACACCACGGTGTGTGTGTGCACGGGTGTGTGTGTGCGTGCACACATATACATGAGTCCTGAAGCTTGACCTCAGGACAAGAGCACTGTACCTAGTTTCTCTTGTAGAATGATATCCCTCTCCCACTTGAGCCACAGAGCCACTTCAGGCTTTGTCCTAGTGACGTGGTCCTGAGAAATGAAGCCCATGATTTCATATATGCAAAGCGTTCTACCACTAAGGCCCATTCTCAGCCCTCTACTTCAGCTAGTTTATTTCTGTCTTTTTTTTTTTTTGTAGTTGTTGTCGATTGAAGGAGTTGGAGTCGTTGCATGTGTGCTGTCCCTGACCGACCTCTTCAGCTCAAGTCTTGTGCTCTACCACTTGTGCTCTACCACTGGTTTTCTAGTGGTTCATTGGAGCTAAGTTTCTCAAGGACTTTCCTGCCTAGGCTAGCTTTGAACCATGATCCTCAGATCTCATCCTCATGAATAGGTAGGATAACTGACATGAGCTCAAGTACCCAGCTTCCCATTCAGGTTCTTAGTAGTGAATTGGAGATAATAGTCTCATGGTACCTTTTGTGTCTGGGATAGTTTGGATCCCAGATCTTTAGAATGCAGCTTCCCGAGAAGGCAAGATGACAGACTTCAGGTACTGACCACTTGGCCATGACCTCTGCTGCAAGGGGGTCCATGGCTCCACATGGTGCAGTGCTAGCCATGAGCCCAAGAGGTAAGGGCCAGTGCCTCAGACCCGAGTTCAAGGTTCATGACCAATAAAAATCCAAACCAGAGGTTCCGGGAAGATGGCGGAGGAGAAGCTGGAATCTGAACAAGCTCTCGCATAGAAAACAGTTTTAGAGTTCTGATGAACAGTCCTAAGCCAGAGAATCACACTAAGTGTGCCATTACAGGACAGAGAGTTAGACAAGAGAGGGAAAACCAAGGCAAGAAGACACATCTGAGCGCTTGCCAGCAGCCGCCGCGGCGGCCGCGGCAGGGTCGCGGCAGAGACTGCAGCCGGGGCCATACCTGAGCGCTCACACAGAGAGTCCGGGACGTAGGAGCCAGACACAGCGGACAAGCGGATTCTACTCAACACCAGCAAGAACCGACAAGGAGAAGACATCTTCATCCTGCAGCTTGCAGACCAGAGACGACCCAGGATCCAAGACTCGACATGAGTAGAAGCCCGACGTCCTCACTCCTTATCAGGGAGCAGAGGAGGGAAGGCCACTCCTCCCCCCCCAGCACCGGTGATCTCCATCTTGGATACCGACAAAGCTCGGAGGAGCTGACAGCTCCAACTCAGGCCTTGGAATAAAACGAGTCATTTAACAGGTCACAAGAACTTAACGGCGAAGTGACCTGCCAGACTCAGCTCCATCCAGGGAAAAGTCACCCAGCTCAGGCGCCAGCCATTGGAGTGGCTTTCCTCACTGGGTAACCAGAGCCAGAGGCTGCTCCTCCCTCTAGCAGCCTCAACAATCACTTGAAAAACAGAAACCCTGAGAATGGCTCCAGGCTGGGCTCTGAGTTTTTTCACAAAATAGCCCCAGGGAAAAGCTACTGATTGTTGAAAGGCCTCAACTCTACCCAGAACCTAGCCTCACCACTGCATTCCCCTCTTTTGTGATTCTCAAAGCAGATCACGCTCCCATTAAACTAATCTGGGAGGAGGATATCAAAATCTTGGGTAAAGCAGAGCATTTTTCTGCTTGTACGAACAAACGGACTTAAGAAACCAATCAAGCCACAGGACCTCAAGCTGAGCAGAGACTCCAACAGGAGGCTGGTTACAGACAAAAGGGAGATACAGGATTCTTCACACCCCTCCGAAAAAAATCAAAAAAAAAATCAAAGAACTTTTTTTTTTTCTTCTTCTTTTGTTTTTTTTTTCTTTCTTATTTTTTTGGTACCTTATTATATATAAAAAAATTTTTTTTCCTTTTCTAAAAATTTTACTAATCTTTAATTTTTGCCTTTTTTGAAAAAATAATTGTTTTCCAGTAACTTTTTTTCCTCTTATAATTTTTATTTTAGGAATACGTGAATGTGTTTTCCTTTCTTTTCTTGTCTTCTTTCTCTTTTTCTTTCTTTCTTAACTATCTTTTTGTTTTTTGTCTAGCTCTACTGAACTTCTGATCTATTTTTCTCCCTTTCTTATCCTTTTCACCTTTTCCTCTCTTTTGATCTTCTTTATGTGACTTAACTCTTGTCCTGCACATCCTCAGATAAACCCCTAGATAACTAGTAGACCCTATCCCCCATTGTGTACACACGTAATCCACAAATTTATTACTCTATTCAAAACCTCTGAGACTTAAATTCCTTAATAGCAGTACTACCTCTTTATACCTATATAATATTTTAAGCATTTTTTTAAATTTTTCATTTCTCCTCTATGTCTCTTCCCTTCTCTTAATATACTCGCATTCCTCTCTAAATAGATGGTCTTTTAATCTCCATAAAAATATTAATTTTTACATTTCTAATTTTTTCTGGTCTCTTTTCATTTCCCTTTCCCTTTCTTCTTTTTCTCTCTCTCTCTACTTGCATCCTAACCAACCTATTTCCTGCATTGGGATTAGGACATAGTTAACTCTCCCTGTGCCTCCCCACACCAATCTATTCCTATTTTTTACCCACATCTCTCCCTAACCCTAAGAATTTCTGGTTTTCCAAATTCTTCTCTGCGGTTCGAAGCCCATTAACATATAGTTGTTTGATGTTGAATAGATGTATCTGTTGAACTAGATTGTATCTGTAGACTATTGACTTTACAAATGCAAACTTTGACTGATGGTTGCCTTAAGATAGTGTTCCAGCACAAAACTGGTGCTATTTTCATCTCAAATGGGCAGAGTAAGCCGGAAAAACACAAGAAAAATGGCAAATCCAGATATCTCAATTCCCAATCTTGATAATCAGGGGTCAGACCAGATAATGAATAATCCAGAGGAGAGTTCCCAAATAGCTCTACAAACACTACTGGCAAACATGATAAATGAGAACTTTGACAACTTACAAAGGACTCTGTATGAGCGTGAAAGGGAGAGAGAGGAGGCATCCCAAAAGCTTATACAGGAATATCATAAGCGTTAGGAAGCTACTCAAAAACTGATACAGGATTTGTGTGAACAACTTGAGAATACTCAAAGAGAAAGGGAGGAATGGCGTGAGCAGGCTGAGAACACTCAAAGAGAACTGCAGGAATCCCACGAACGGGAGGAAAGAGAACTGCAGGAATCCCACAAACGGGAGGAAGCTAATCAAAGAGTAATTCAGGAATTGAGAGACCAGGTAGGGAACACATAAAGATCACTAAAGGCATTCATGAAATCCATTAACAAAGAAGTGAAGGAAGTCAGGGAGACCACAAAAGGAATGCTGAATGGAACCCAATGGAAGGAATGGGAGTCCAAAGAAACCATAACCAATCAACTAAGTTATTTGAGAACAAACAATGAACACCAAGTTAAGGAAGTAAAGAAATTCATACAAGACCTAAAACAGAGCTTCAACAAAGTACTTGAAGCCATCAAAGCTGACCAATTAGAAGGAAAAGAGATAAAAAACAAAGTAGAGAGTCTTGACAGCAGGTTAGACCATGCAGAAGATCGAATCTCAGGGATTGAAGGCAGCCTAGATATTATAGAGAAAGAACATACAACCATCCAAGACAAGTCCAAGAAATATGATAGGGCTATCCAACACCTGGAAAACACCATCAGAAGGCCTAATCAATGTTAAAGTCTGGAACAAAATCTACCAAGCAAACGGCCCCCATAAACAGGCCGGAGTTGCAATCCTAATATCAGATAAAATAGACTTCAAATTAAAATTTGTGAGAAGAGATAAAGAAGGTCGCTACATACTAATTAAAGGATCTCTCCTTCAGGAGGATATTACAATTCCAAATATCTATTCACCAAACAATGGAGCACCCAAATTTATCAAAGAAACACTACTTTCCCTCAAATCCCATATAAATCCAAAGACATTAATTGTTTGGGATTTTAACACACCACTCTCCCCACTAGATAGATCAACTCGGCAAAAACTCAACAGAGAAACCGCAGATCTAAACAGCTGCATAGATCAACTAGACTTAACAGACATCTACCGAACATTTCACCCAGCAGCATCAGAATACACGTATTTCTCAGCAGCACATGGAATGTTTTCTAAAATAGACCACATTTTAGGCCACAAAACTAACTTGTCTAAATTCAGAAACATTGAAGTTATACCTTGCATCCTCTCTGACCACAAGGGAATAAAATTAGAACTCAACACCAAAAGCCACCAAAGAAAGTCCGGTATCACATGGAGGCTGAACAACACACTGCTGAATCATGAGTGGGTCATGGAAGAGATTAGAAAGGAAATTCAAATGTTCATGCTATTCAACAAAAATGAACACACAAATTACCAGCTCCTCTGGGACACAGCAAAGGCAGTACTCAGTGGCAAGTTTATAGCTCTGAGCTCCTACATCAACAAATTGGAGAGATCTGAAACTAACAATTTAATGACACATCTAAACCTCCTTGAAAAAGAGCAGCAAGATAAACCCCAATCCAGTAGACGGAAAGAAATAAGCAAAAGTAAATCAGAATTAAATGAATTAGAATCAAAAAAAACTATAGAAAGAATCAACAAAACAAACAGTTGGATCTTCGAAAAACTTAACAAAATTGACAGACCCTTAGCAAATCTTATCAGAAAAAGAAGAGAACACACCCAAATTAATAAACTCAGAGAGGAGAATGGAAACATCACCATGGAAACAACCAAGATTCAGAACATTATAAGGAATACTTCTCAAAACTTTATGCTAATAAGTTTGAGAACTTGACAGAAGTGGACCTTTTCCGAGCAAATATTGACATGCCAAAACTAAACCAAGATGAATTAAACTATCTTAACAGGCCCATATCAAGCACTGAAATAGAAACAGCAATAAGAGACCTCCCAGCTAAGAAAAGTCCAGGACCAGATGGTTTTACAGCGGAATTTTACAAGGCCTTCAAAGCAGAGCTCACACCAATACTCCTCCAACTCTTCAATCAAACTGAAAGAGAAAGCTCACTACCGAACACATTCTATGAAGCCATCATAACCCTCATCCCAAAACCAGGCAGGGACTCATCAAAGAAAGAGAACTATAGACCCATTCATTGATGAATATTGATGCAAAACTTCTCAACAAAATTTTGGCCAATCGACTTCAACAATTCACCCAAAAAATCATACACCACGATCAAACAGGATTCAATTCACGGATGCAAAGCTGGTTCAATATACGCAAACCAATTAGTATTATTCATCACATCAACAGGAGCAAGAATAAGAACCACATGGTTATCTCAATAGATGCAAAAAAAGCATTCGACAACATCCAACACCCCTTCATGATGAAGGTTTTGGAAAAATTAGGAATCCATGGAGCATTCCTCGATACAATAAAGGCTGTATATGACAAACCTACAGCCAGCATTATACTCAATGGTGAAAAACTAAAGCCATTTCCCCTTAACTCAGGAACAAGACAAGGATGCCCACTCTCTCCACTTCTCTTCAATCTAGTATTAGAATGCCTAGCTACAGCAATAAGACAAGACTCAGACATAAAGGGGATCCAAATAGGGAAAGAAGAAATAAAACTCTCCCTCTTTGCAGATGACATGATCTTGTATTTAAAGAATCCCATAGACTCCACTCCCAAATTACTCAAGCTGATTCAAAACTTTGGCAAAGTAGCAGGTTATAAAATTAACCCCCAAAAATCAATGGCTTTTCTGTGTGCCAACAATGAGAAAAGTGTGGCTGAAATTAGGAAAGCAACTCCATTTGTAATAGCCCCACAAAAAATAAAATACCTAGCAATTAACTTAACTAAAGAAGTGAAGGACCTCTATGATGAAAACTTTAAAATCTTGAAAAAGGAAATCAACACAGAACTAAAAAAATGGCAAAGCCTCCCATGCTCCTGGATTGGAAAGATTAATATCTTGAAAATGGCAATACTTCCCAAGGCTATCTACAAATTCAACGCAATACCTATCAAAATTCCAACCTCATTCTTCAAGGAAATAGAAGAGGCAATCCAAAAATTCATATGGAACCATAAGAGACCCCGAATAGCAAAAACGGTCCTCAACGGAAAGAACACTGCTGGAGGAATATCAATACCAAATTTCAAACTCTACTACAAAGCCATTGTAATCAAAACAGCTTGGTAATGGCATAAGAACAGACCTCAGGACCAATGCAATAGAATTGAAAACCCAGAAATGAAACTACAGACCTTTAGCCATCTAATCTTCCATAAGGGAGCTAAAACAATAGAATGGAAGAAAGACAGCCTCTTCAGTAAATGGTGCTGCCAAAATTGGTTAACTACATGTAGAAAACTAAAGCTAGATCCTTATTTTATCACCCTGCACCAGAATCAACTCCAAATGGATCAAAGACCTTGAAGTCAAAGCAGACACTCTGAAAACATTACAGGATGAAATCCTAGGTCTCCTTGGCTCAGGCTGAAATTTTTTGAATAGAGACCCGGAAACACAACAAATCAAAGAAAGGTTGGACAAATGGGATTGCATAAAGTTGCAGAGCTTCTGCAGAGCAAATGACATAGCTAGCAAGATCAATAGAAAGCCCACGGATTGGGAGAAGATCTTTATTAGCCATACAACGGACAAGGGTCTCATATCTAAAATATACTTGGAACTCAAAAAATTAAACCCCCCAACAACAATTCCTCAAAGAAACAACTGCCCAATAAATAAGTGGGCGAAAGACTTAAAGAGAAACTTCTCTGAAGAAGAAAGAAGGATGGCCAATAGACACATGAAGAAATGTTCAACATCCCTAGCCACACAAGAAATGCAAATCAAAACAACATTGAGATATCACCTCACCCCAGTTAGAACGGCAAAAATCAAGAACTCTAACAACAACAGATGCTGGATGGGATGTGGACAGAAAGGAACCTTACTTCATTGTTGGTGGGAATGTAAACTTGTTCAACCACTTTGGAAAGCAGTATGGAGGTTCCTCAAAAGACTTCACATAGAACTCCCCTATGACCCAGCAATCCCCCTTTTGGGCATTTACCCAAATGTTTACAAACAAGACCACACTAAAGCTACCAGCACAACAATGTTTATTGCAGCATTATTTACCATAGCTAAGATATGGAACCAACCCAGATGCCCCTCAGTACATGAATGGATCAAGAAAATGTGGTATATATACACAATGGAATTCTATGCCTCCATCAGAAAGAATGACATTGCTCCATTTGTTAGGAAATGGAAAAACTTGGAAAAAATTATATTAAGTGAAGTAAGCCAGGCCCAAAGAAACATAGGTCCCATGGTTTCCCTTATTTGCAATATCTAGTATATGTATGAGTCAAGCGGAAAACGTCAGATAATATGTTGTCAGGAAAATGAACCCTTAGATATGTATTTTAATGTTTTTTTCTTTCATGCATGTGTTTGTAACGCATTTATAAGATTATCTCTTTGTTGCTTTGTATGTCCCTCCCCCACAGTATAACCTCTGCTTTCACTATATTTGATGTCGGTATAATTTGTGGAGGAGATGGGGAAAAACCAGTTGTTTAAGGATACAGGTGGACCTGTTGCAACAATGAGAAGTACAAGTTGTCATGTCCAAAACGAGCATTATAACGTCGGTGCGGGGGGGGGGGGGGAAGGGGAGGAAGGAGAAGGATTGGGATTGGGGGGGCGGGGGTAGGCTGGGAAGGGATGTGAAGGGTCAACCAAAGGAGGAGGCTGCAATGCTTGGTAAGAAATATATGCATTATCCTGCCCATGTAATTGTAACCCCTCTGTACAGTATGTTCACAAATAAAATTAAATTAAATTAAAAAAAAACCAAACCAAACCATTGTATGCTGTAGAAAACTCACGAGTCTTCAGTAATATATAATTTTGTCTCTGACATGGGGACCTATCTGAGCCTCAATATTCTTGTCTGTATAATCATCTAAGTTGTGGAGCTCTTACATAGACAAGATGTAAGAATGAACCCGGTTAAGGACATAGCACATGGCACTCTTTGCACATGCAGCACACAACATCCTGTGAAAGATTCAACACCCAGCACCGAATGCAGGACTCAGCACACTGCATCCTGTGAAAGACTCAGCACATAGCACCCTGTGCAGGACTCAGAACGGATCACCCTATGGAGGACTCAGCACATGCACATAGCTCCATTCCGCAAGCTATCATTAGAATTAGGGTGCTTTCATCAGTATCACCATTCTTTGAGGAAAATTTTACAAACCATACAAGTTCACATCTAATGGTTTAATGGGGTGTTTTTTCTGGGGAGGGGGTGTTAGCCATGGGGCTTGAACTCAAAGCTCTAGCACTTGGAGACACATTTTTGAGGTGTCTCTCAGACTTTCTGCCAGGACTGGGTTTTAAAGCCTCTGAGCAGCTAGGATCACGGGCATAAGCCAGGATGACTTGGGTAACATGTGGAGCTGGGTTGCATCGGTTTACATGTGGCTAAGTCAGGTTAAGTGGCAGCTGTCAGCACCAGACTCCTAGCTTACTCTGTAATGAGGTTTTTGAAGTTCTGTCCTTCTATAATTACAGTGCGAATATCCTACCTTTTTTTGGCATAAAACCTGGGGCTTGAGTAAGAGCTTAGACACTGTCCCTAAACGTTTGTGCTCAAGGCTAGCACTCAATTGATTGAAAGACAGCAGAACTTCCGAGTTTTCTGTTTTGTGGCACTGAGGAATCAAACCCAGGGCTCCGTGCTTACTATGAGAGCACTCAACCACCGAGCCTCAGGAGTGAACAAGGTATAAATAGATAGAAATTGGTGTATATAAATATTATATACACAAAAAGCGATTTGTGCATATTATTAAATTATAGATAATATTGCTGCTAATTCTTAGGTATTAAATTATGTCTCCATTTAATGATGTGTCCCAGTTAACAATTAATAAAGCAATAATTAATAATTACTCAATATCCTATAATGGTTTATCAAATACGTACATATATCCATACATATAATTAGATATTTCATAGAATGAGACCAATGTCTATATATTATTAAATTATGCATCATGTATTACTCCCAATTATTAGTTATTTAATTAGGACTCCATGTAATTTTTATTCTGTTAATGTTTAATGAAATATTAATTAAACTTAGTGTACATCCTACACTTATTGCATCTAATTTTATCCTAGAATCATTCACTACTAATTCAATCTGTTTATCATTTACTGTAGTGGCAATTCTTCAACCTATGATGTTTTTTACCTTTATTACATCCTATTACATAGCTTATAGATTTGCATCCAAATTAACTTTCACAGAAAAGGAAAACGTGTCATGCTCAGCTTCTCACTCCAAGATTACATTTTTGGGAGTGCTGGGATCTAAACTCAGGGCAAAGAAGGCTCAGTTCATGAATGGGTGACTGCCAGCACAGCAACCACTAGCCAATTCAGCGGCCAGGCAGTGCCCAGGTCCTGAGATTGAGCCCCATATATTGACTCCAAAATGTGCTTAGTGTAGTTATTCATTTTATTTTTTATTCATTTACCATTTATTTTATTGACTACTATAACACATGGAATATTTACTACATTTATTACATAGGATATAGAATTGCCTATGTTTGAAACTTCACACTTGACACCCAGAACGTTCACAAAAAAAGAAAACATGTGTCACCCTGTGTCTTACTGCATGATTCAATTTTTGTGAGTGCTGGCATCTGAACTCACATCCTACAAGGCCCAATTTTTGAATGAGTGAGTGTTAGCATGCCATCCTGGGGCATATGGAGCCAACAAGCAGTTCCCAGCACCTGAGATTGAGCCCCAGGGGTTGAAAAAACAAGAACAGATGGACATGCAGATGGTAGTACACAAATAAATATAGATCTTTATAGAGTGCCAGAGATGTCTATACATTATTTAGTTATATAGGCTACATTCCTACCAATTCTTGGGTATTTATTATCCCTCCATGTAATTAATATTACTCTTTTCATTCTTAATGAATTATTAATTATATCGACCACTGGCTTGAAACTAATGTGTCCATGTAATTAATAATATTCTTTTAATGTGTCAAAACATATTCATTATAATCCATCTTCTAAAATCACTCTCTAATTTTATGCTAGTATCATTCAGGAACAAGTAATTCAACCTTGACATCCAAAACTTTCCATCGGTATTCCTTTGAATAGGAATGAGACTCTTAGGATCTCCCTCCATTGGTAAGGGTCAGGACCCGGCTCGAACACAGGGCCTATGTTGTCGTGTTGGCCCATGGCTTCTCTGGAAGCTCAACAGCCTTCAGCAATGCCAGGTTACCAACACTTTTCAGCCCTGTCATTTAGACCCAGAATGGTCACCTTGAAAAGAAAACAAATGTAAAACCGGCAGCCGTCTGCAAGCTACTGGGTTTTTATCTGTGCCATTTTATTTATTTATTTTTCTTGTCAGCATTTGAGGCCCAGGAAACTAGGTTCGGCTCTGGATCCAGTGGCTGCAACAAGCCTAGAGTGATCAAAGCTGAGACAGAGTTGCCATGCCCTGAGTGCAAGCCCTGTGGTTGACAAAATAAAAATACGTAATACATACATGCATATGTACATATATACATTAAAAATATTTAAACAATTATTAGGCTACTTGGCGTTGTATTCATGCCATTTTTTTCTGCCAGACCTGGGATTTGAACTCAGGGTCTGGGTAAATCTGCAGTACTGTTGGGGAAGGGAAAGCTCACAGTGCTGGAAGGCAAGAAAGACAGGCTTGTACCTAGCACTCGCAAAAATAATATTCGTATACATTTTAAATACATGATTTATACTTACATACACATGTTTACTACATATTGCAGTTAGTGTAGTTATTCATTTTATTTTGTTTTTTATTTATTTATTATATATTTTAGAGAGTATGATTACATGTATTACATTTTTTACATCCTATTACACAGAACATAGATTTGCCTATGTATTATACATCATTCCTGAGACCCAGGACTTTCACTGATAAGGAAAACAAGTGGGCCAATTGCCTTCTTCCACCAGGATCAAGTTTTTGGCAGTTTCGTGATTTGAACTCTGGGCCTAGAAGGCCCACTTCATGAATGGTTCAATTTTAGCCCACCAGTCGGACGCAGGTGAAATTTGAGGACCTGAGATGAAGCCCTAGGAGTGGCCAATATATAAACAGATGGATGTGTATATTGCAGCGTGTATGTGTATTTACATAAGTATATGAATCTATAAAGTTATAGAGAGGGATAGATAGACATTTATGTAGATTCTAGTGTATAACTCTATATAAAGAATGATGACCTATATCTTATGTTTATATATTCTATTACTATGAATTATTTGGTCTAAAATTATGCCTCCATTAATTAATCACGGAAGGAGACTTAATAAAGTATTAATTAAATTAATCAATGACTTATATTTATTGTGTACAATCTTATACTACAATGACTAGTAATTAGTAGTTCAATTGGTACATTACAAAGATTCTATTATTGTTCCTATAGATAGGAACGAGTAGGTGGAAGTCCCAGGATCAAACTCAAGGCCTAGGTGTCTTGGTTGGGCTCAGGCTTCACTGGCAGCCCGCCAGCCTTCAGCCTGCAAGGTCATGTACAATTTTCAAGCCGAGTCATTGAGAGCCAGGATGGTCACAGTGCAAAGGAAACAAAGGTAAAACTGTTGTCTAAAACTTCCTGGTTTTTCCTCCTCCATCTTGGTTGGTTTATTTTTTTTGCCAGAGCTGGGAGTTGAACTCGGGTCATAGGATCCCTGGATCATCTGTGGGTGTAAAAGCTGCACCCCAGCCTAGAGTAATCAAGGCTGAGGCAGAGTTGTGGCAACCTGAGTTCAAGCCCCGTGCCGGACCCCCAAAAAAGTTAAGATGTTGGCTAGGAGTTTGGGACATTTTTTGTGCCATACCTTGAATTTGAACTGAGGGACTGGGTAACACTATTGTGCTCTGGGTGAAGTGAAAGCTAACCTCCTAGAAGAAAAACAAATCTGGAGCATTTCGCAGTGTGTGAATTCCAGCCCTAGAACTGGCAAAAATAATATTTATATACATGTATAATATATATATTTGCATAGATATTACTTATTGTACCTAGGACACAATATTTCCACAGACAGGAAATCAGGTCAACATTGGCTTCTTACTCCACTTATTGACCTCGGCACTCCTGGGATTTGAACTCAGGGCCTAGAATGTCTAATTCATCAAGGGTCAGTTTAAGCACAGCAGTCTCAAACAAATTCAATGCCAGGCAGTTCCCAGGACCTGAGTTCTAGCCCCAGGAGTGGCCAATATATAAATAGATAAATGTGTAAATTGCTGCAAATACGTGTATATAAATATATATATATATAGAGAGAGAGAGAGAGAGAGATGTATATGTAAATTCCACTGTACATTTAAATATAAATATATTTATAGAATGTGAGATGTCTATATATTATTAAATTACATGTAATATATTACTAATAATTATTAGGTATTAAATTATAACTCCATTTAATGAAGTATCATGGATTAAGGCACAATAAAGTGCTTCCTTGTGTAAATGGAGCTCAAGGACAATTTCTAGGCTCATAGTTCAAGCCTCAGGATCTGCACTAAAAATAAAAGAGCCAGTAACTGCATGTGTCTGTGTATATATGCATGTATTTCTATCAGTGAACATCCATAGTCGTTATGAAGAATAGCACCCAGCTAACAAATTTGCTTTGAATAGAATGATGTCATAGCACAGAGAGTGCTTTCAAGACAGTGCACGTTCCTGGGCAAAAAAAATTTAAGACCCTCCTTGTATTTGAACCATTTTTCTGACAGGACTGGGCTTTCAACTCAGGGTCTGATTAACTCTCTGGCACTGTGAGGGAGGGGAAAACAACCATCATTGAAGATAAGAATATCAGACCAGTTTCCAAGGCCTGAATTCAAGCCCCGGCACTGGAAAAATAATATTCATACATGAGATCTATTTACATATATGTGTTTACTCCGTATGACATTTATTACCCTTATTGATTTTTAATTATTTTATTTAGTATTATTACATATATAACCTTTATTTCATTTATTACATCTTATGACATGGATTTATTTGCATATAGATTTTACATCATACAGAGACCCAGGACATTCACATAGAAGGAAAAATAATGGGTCAAAAATGGCTTCTGACTCCACATATCAAATTTTGGCCATGCTAGGATTTGAACTCACAGCCCACAATGCACAAATCATGAATGGGTCAGTTGTAAAACAAAAGCCTTTGGCAGACTGAACTGCCAGCCATTTCTGAGGACCTGTGATCAAGCAATAGTAGTGGCGGATACATAGATAGATAGATAGATAGACAGACAGACAGACAGACAGACAGACAGACAGACAGACAGACAGACAGACAGACAGATAGATAGATAGATAGATAGATAGATAGATAGATAGATAGATAGATAGATAGATAGATAGATAGATAGATGTGTAGTTTGCTATGTATATGAGAGAGAGAATGTTAGGATATTAAATTATATATATATATATTATGAATTATTAAATTATTTCTCCTTTCAATGAAATGAAGTATCATCGTTGAATACTTATTAAAGCGTTAATGTAAAAGTAGTCAGTATTCCTTAATTGGGAGAATCATACCATGGTGCTAGGATGGAAGACATTATCCAATACTTTTTGTGGGGCATTCTATAAGAGAATCATGAACTAACTGCAAATTTAATTGTTACTTTTATAACATTCCATTAGGCATTCCCATGGATAGGAATGATTTTCTCAAGATCTCACTCCATTTATAGGTGGTAGTCCAGGCACTTCAACTCTAGGCCTGGGTATTTTACTTCAATATGCAAACCATTGGAATGACACTGAAGATTTCAGATTGTCAGGATGAATGAAAAGAATGAGAAGAAAAGAAGAAAAGAAAAGAAAGGCTGAGAAGTAGACAATACCAGTTTGAATTCAGCCAGGACAGGAAATTCCACCACACTCTTATTTCTGAGGGATTACAGTAATAAAAAATTCCCATGAACTGGGCTATGACTCAAGGGCAGAGCGCTACCCATGAGCAAAAGGAGCTCAGCAACATTGCCTAGGCTCATAGTAAAACCCCCAGACTTGCCAATAAAAAAAAAGACAGTAGCAACATGTCTCCCCATGTATGTATGCATGTATATCTACTGGTGAAAGTCTAGAGTTCCTATGATGAAAGGTATCCAGCTAGGAAATTTGCTTTGAATAGAATGATTTCATAGAACAGAGAGAGTTTTCAAGATAGTGCATCTTCCGGGGCTCCTCTCACTGTTCCCATTGTAGCCTGAGGTTTTCTCCATATCGGGAACTGCTGGAAGAAATCTCCTCATTGTTGGAACAGGCCTCACTCCTGTACAGCTGAGTGTTAAAAAAAAAAAAACCTCCTTCTAGGCCAATTAGTGAGGAGTGTGGGTGGGCTCTGAAGGCCAAGAGAAAAAGGTCTCTATGTACCTCAAGCTATCTCTCTGCTGAGAGCTCTGTTGTGACAGGAAGACTTCATTTGTGCACCTACCGTGGCCAAGTTCCCTGCACTTATCCTGTCTTTGTTAGACTATGTTCCAGTGCTGAAATAACCTGCTACAATTAATTCAAGGGTCCTTCTGGCAGACAACTAGGGAGCTGAACCTAATGAAATGATTCATTATTGGCAATGATGCCTCCCTGGATTTCCAGAAGCTTGCTTAATCAAAGCACATATGTAATATCACTATGCTTCCTGTCCTCTAGGGCTGGTGAAACTCATCAGATTTTGAAACTTTGACCTCTCCTAGTTGGGACCTGGGTGGTTGTGTTTCAGGGTTGAACACAGATATGGGTACTGACCATGAGCTCAGAGCAGAAGCTCAGTTCTTTATCATTTGGTGTCACAGCTTCACTTCTGGTATCTATGTGTGTATGTGTGTGTGCATGTATGTGTGTTCATATACTTGTCCTGGAGCTTCAACTCAGAACCTGAACACTGTACCTGAGTTTCTCCTGTACAAGAAGAGCACTCTACCACTTGAGGCACACAGCCACTTCAGGCTTTTTTTCTAGTGATGTAGTACTAAGGTATCAAACCCAGGGATTCAGACATGCAAAGCACTCTACTCCTAAGACACATTTCCAGGATTCTACTTCAGGTTTCTTTCTTTCTTTTGTTGGAAGTTGGAGGAATTTAAGTCTAGGCCTGGGTGCTGTCCTTGAGCTCTTTAGCTAAAGCCAATCGCTCTACCACTTGAACAACAGCACCCCTAGAGGGTTTTTGGAGGTCACTGGAGAGAAACGTCTCAAGGAATTTCCTGCCCAGGCTGGCTTTGGACCGTGATCCTTAGCTCTCGGCATCCTGAGTACCTAGGATGACAGGCACGAGTCAGCAGCGACTAGCTTCCACTTCAAGTTTCTAAGTGGTGAATAGGAGATAATAATCTCAGGGGACCTTTTGTGTCTGGGATAATTTTGAACCCAGATCATCAAATCTCAGCTTCCTGAGTAGGCACGATGACAGACCTCAGCTACTGCATGCCTAGATTGTAACACTCTGTTGCAAGGGGGTCCTTGGCTCCAGGTGGTAGGGTGCTATCCATGATCCCTACTGGTAAGTGTCAATCTGAGTTCAAGGTTCATGATCAAGAAACATAAACCAAAACAATTGTCTGCAGGAGACAACTCACTAGTTAGGTACATACATAATTTTGGACCTGACATGAGGACATATCTGAGCCACAAGTTTCTCATCTGCGCAATCATCTTACTTGTGGAGTTCTTACAAGAACCAGGTGAAAAAATGAAAAAATGCATTCCATGAAGGACTCAGCACACAACAACTCATGAAAGACTCATCACATAGCTGTAACCCACATAATGTCATTAGAATTAGGGTGCTTTCTTCAGTATCACCATTCTTTCAGAAACACGCCACAAACAGTCCAAATTTAGATTTTAGAGTGGTGAGTTTTTTGGGGGGGGAGTCAGCCACAGGGATTGCACTGAAATGTTGGGGGTACTGTCCTAAGGTCTTTTGATCAGGCTAGAACTCTACCACTTTAAGACTCAGCTCAGAGTTTCGCAGACTTCCTGCCAGGGCTGGGTTTTAAATCCACCAGTGTCAGATCTCAGCCTCCGAGTATCTTGGATGACAGGGTGAGCAAACCAGCAGCATCTAGTCCGTGGAACTGGGTTGCAACGGTTTACCTCTGTCTAATTCAGGTTAGATGGCAAATGTCAGCACTAGACTCCCAGCTTGCTCTGTGATGAGGTATTTGCAGCCCTATCCTTATATAGTTACAGTCAGAACATTCTATCTTTTCCTTTTTTTTTTTGTTTTGGTGGCAGTCCTATGTCTTGAGTAAGGGACTAGACACAGTCCCTAAGCCTTTATGCTCAAAGCTAGTGCTCGAATGTTTGAGCTACAGCACAACTTCTGGATTTTTCTATGCACATGGTAGTGAGGAATCGAACCAAGGGCTTCGTACTTACTAGGCAAACAATCTACCACTGAGCCCCAGTAGTGACAAGTATATAAACAGATAAATGTGTAGATTGGTAGATAGACAGAGAGAGAGAGAGAGAGAGAGAGAGAGAGAGAGATAGATAGATAGATAGATGTAGATATATTTAACAAGAGATGTCTGTAAATTATGAAATTGCATATGTGATATTTCTACCAAACATTACCAATTGAATTATTCCTTCCTTTTTTAAGTATCATTATTGAATACATAATAAAGTATTAATTGAAAATTAGTCAATGTAGTATTATTGTTGTGTATAATTTTATAATATAATCGTTCACTACTAATGTAATTGTTACTTTTACAACATTCTATTTGTACATTTACAACATTGTATATTTACAACATTCTATTTGTATTGGAAAGTGTTTCTTTTTATTTTAATTATTATTTTAATTTTTTTAATTTTTGGGGGGAGGTCCATTCGTGGGGCCTGAACTCTGGGCATGGTCGCTGTCTCTCAGCTCTTCAGCTCAAGAGTAGCGCTTTACCACTTGAGCCACAGCGCCACTTCTGGCTTTTTTCGTTTTGCTTATGTGGTGCTGAGGAATCAAACCCAGGGCCTCTAGCATGCAAGGCAATCGCTCTACCAATGAACCACCTTCCCAGCCTGGAAAGCGTTTCTTAGAATCTCCTGCCAGCCATTCATTAGTGGGAGTCCCAGGATTCAAACTTCAGGCCTCAGTTGGTGATTTCTGCTTTGCTTCCCTAATAGCCAGCCAAACATCAGCAATGTAAGGTCAGGTACACTGTCTAGGCATTGTATTTAGACCCAGGATGGTACAATATAAAGGAAAAAAAAAAAAAGCAAAACCACCTGATTGAACTTCTTAGTTTTATCCTTTTCCTTTTTATTTTTTTTGCCAGCCCTGAGATTTGAACTCAGGACCTATGATCCCAGGATTGGCTTTGGCAGAGATGCCAAGACTTGAGTGCAAGCCCGTTGCTTGGCCTAAAACCAAATAATAATAATGATAACAATAACAATAATAATAATAAGTCCCTGGCTTGTAATTTGGACCGTTTTACTGGCAGGCCTGGCATTTAAACTCAGGGTCTGAGTAACTCTGTGGCACTGAGGGTGAAGGGGAAGATCACCGTCCTTGAAGACAAAAAGTCCAGAAAAGTTCCAAGGGCCTGAATTGAAGTCCCAGTACTGGAAAAATAATACTCATATATGAGATCTATTTACATACATGGGTTTATTCCATATGACATTTATTACCCTTCTTTAGTTAGTATTATTACACATAAAACATTTATTTTATTACATCATATCACATATACTGAGACCCAGGACTTTAACAGAGAAGGAAAACATGTGTCAAAATTGGCTTCTTACTCCATGAATAGATTATTGGACATGCTGGGATTTCAACTCACAGCCTACAATGCCCAATCCATAAATGGGGTCAGAGTCTTAGCCCACCAGCCTCCAGAAAACTGAGCTGCCAGGAAGTTCTGAGGACCTGTGATCAAGCCACAGTAGTGCCATATATATACATTTATATACATATATACATAAATATATACATACATGTATATGTATTTATGTATATATATACTGACAGAGGGAATGTGAGGATATTATTAAATGATTTATTTTTACAAATTATTAGTTGTTAAATTATGCTTCCATCTAATGAAGTATCATCATTTAATACTTATGAAATCATTAATAAAAAAATCAGTTAAGATTCTTAATCATACCATAGTGCTAGAATGGAAGATATAAAGTCAATAATTTTTGTGTGGCATTCTAAAATAGAGCCATGAATTAACTGTAAATTTAATTATTACTTTTATAACATTCCATTAGCTTTCACATGAATTGGAATGAGTTAGTCAGGATCTCCCTCCATTTGTGGGTGACCGTCCTAGCAATCGAATTCCAGGCCTGGGACGTTTACTTTGAATGCAAACCATTGGAATGACACTGTGAAGATTTCAGATTGTCGCAAAAAAACAAACAACAAGAAGAAAAGGAAGCCAGGTGTCAGTGGCTCTTGCCTCTAATCCTAGATCCTCAGGAGGCTGAGATGCCATTTTGAATTCAGCCTGAGTAGGAAAGACCATGACATTCATATTTCTTAAGAGATCACAGGAAATCAAAACAAAGTAATAACAAAAAAACCTGAGTGGCCCCGTGGCTCAAGGTGCAGAGCACTACCCTTGAGCAAAAGTGCTCAGTGGCAGGGCCTGGATGATGGACATTCAGCAGGTTGCCCATGCCTAGCCCCCCAACCTGGGCAAGCTGGAAGAAGCCCTCAGAGAGTCCTAAGTCTGAGCAGGCAGCTTGAATAAGCATCCTTCACTACAGTTTAAGAACTGAAGCCAGGAAGGCTATGCCTGGGCTGATGTGTGCAACTGGTGTGTACAACATGTGAATTATGCCCTGGCAATTATCAAAGGAAACCACAATTCTTAGGCTGTAGGAGCTGTCGACGGTTGTGGCTCCATATCCTCTATCCCTCTGTAGGATGTGAGCCTAGGCTTCTGGGGCCTGGTGGCCATCAGTCATTCATCATTCTTCATTGCCGAGTCTCAGGCTGGTCGCAAATCCTGGGAAAGATAGAAAATAGCCAGAAATTTCTGTGCCAAAAGCAGTAATCCAATAAATCCCACCGTCATAACTCCTGTTAGAAGTAAGCCTTGGGCTTCAAATGTGGCTTACTGGTAGAGTGCTTATTTAGCACACATGAAGCCCTGAGTTCGATTCCTCCCTACCACAGAAACAGAAAAAGCCAAAATTGACACTGTGACTTAAGCAATAAAAGTGCTAATCTTGAGCAAAAGAAGCTCAGGCACATGCCCAGACCCTGAGTTCAAACCCCAAGACTGGCCAAAAAAAAAAAAAGAAAAGGTGAGCATGGTGAGACATTTTCTACTGGAACTTAGAACAGGGCCGAGGTTATGGGTAACAGGTAGAGGGCAGGTGCTGTTGGCTCACCCCTGTAACCTTAGCTACTCAGGAAGCTGAGATCTGAGGATCCCAAATGCAAGCAAGAAAGTCTATATGAGACTCTTTTCTCCAGTTAAACTCCCAAAAATCCAGAAGTATAGCTGTGGTTGAAGTAGTAGAGTGCTAGTCTTGAGCACAAAAGGTCAGGGATAGCATCCATGCCCTGAATTCAAACACCAGGACTGGCACATGCACACACGTACACACCACACACACGCACACACACACAAACACACACACACATACACACACCAAGTTAGAGAATTTGACAGTCAGCCTGCACAAATTCCACCTCTAGTAACTCAGTATTTAAAAAAAGAGGGAGGAGGGAAGGAAAGACTGGCTCCAGGAGGTGATATAATCAGTGCCAAAATTCCACAGGAGTTCTAAGTTGTGGAAAAGAACAGAGAGCCTCAGGCACAAGGTACAGCATGGGCAAAGGTCCTGAGGTATGGTGTAGAGCAGGTGGTGTGGATGGAATGAAGGTTCTGAGGCTTCAGACAAGTCTGGCCAAACACTGAAGGCTGAGTCAAGTTTGGAACTTGAGTCACAGGTAGGGCAAAGGGTGGGGTCCCAGAATGAGGCCCATGGAAAGATTAGCTTGACTTTTCACCAAAGACCCCAGCCAATTTCTGTGTCTGGAAGCCTATTTTTCACAGCTCCTGACCCTCAGGCCCTCTTTGCATGGAGGAGTCAGGGCAAATGCAGGGAAGAACTCTTGCTTAAGAAAAGCTTCTAGCTCAATCCCACCAGTGGCTCACCCCCTGTAAATCCTAGCTACTCAGGAGACTGAGATCAGAGATCGTGGGTCAAAGCCATCTCAGGGGAGGAAAGTTAGTGAGACTTTCTTGCCCATGAACTAACAAAAGCCAGAAATGGAGCTGTAGCTCAAGTGGTAAAATGTCTTCCTTGAGAGAAAACGTTAAGAGACTACAGGTCAGACCCTGAGTTCAGGCCCCAGTACTGGCACCTAAAAAAAAACAAAGAAAAGCTTTCAGGAGCTCCTAGTCCACTGTGGTGAAAGGCCAGGTCAGCCAGGCATGGGTGGCTTATGCTGGCCCTCCTAGCTCCTCAGGAAGCTGAGATGTGAGGATTGCCGTTCAAAGCCAGCCTGGGCAGGAATGTCCAGGAGTCTCTGATCTCCAATGATCCACCAGAAAACCAGAAGTAGTGATGTGGCTGAAGTGCTAAGCTGAAGAGCTGAGAGACAGTGCCCAGGCCCAGAGTTAGAGCCCCATGACCAATACCTGGCCTGCTTTGACCTCATGCTGTGGCTTTAGGCAGAGTACTTTCCAGTGGGCTCCTGATGGTCTTCCAATGTCTATGTGTCCTAGAAGTCTTGAGAGCAGCCTCCTTGAAGGCCTTTGCCTACAGAGCAGGACACAGTACAAGATAAGGATCAAGCCTTGTGGCATGGAGGTCATCGGCCGGGTCATCAGAAGGGCATCTGTCATGAGTGCAGTGTGGATCTGAGCACTAAATCGATGTCTCAGATCACGTTTCTGGGCCAGAAAGGGTAGACCAGTTAAAGCCGGCTCACAAGGGAATCACAAGAATGTGAATTTGTCAGGCACACCTTGGGCAGGTTTTGAGTTGGGCTCATGAGAGACTTGTAGGCTGAGGAATCCAAAGCAGGCTGGTTGCTGCTTGTAGCAGTCACTATATCCCAGCAGTCCCAGTGCTCAGAGCCCTGCTTAACTCACCAGTGCTCAGGGACAGATGAAGGTCTGCAATCATGGGCAATCTACAAAGAAGCATTCATAGTGTTTGGTTCTATGCCCCGTGCTGGGATGGAGGGGCAGGTTCCATGGAACTTACTGCCATAGGCCAGACTCCTCAGCCCAAGAAGGACTTAAGGAGAAACAACTGATGTAGCTTGAGAGTTTGCTATGATTATGCCTCAGGACTGCCCCCAGTTCTAGCTCAGCTTATCATTACTACATTCCTCTGTGTGTGTGTGTGTGTGTGTGTGTGTGTGTGTGTGTGTGTGTGCGTGTGTGCACGTGTGCATGAGTGCATCTTGGTAGTAAGCTTGAATTCAGGGCCCGTGCTCTCTCCCTCAGTTTTTTTCATTGAAAATAGCACTCTACCACTTGAGCCACAGCTTTTCTTCCAGCTTTCAGTTGGTTCTTAGGAGAGGAGAGTCTCACAGACATTTCTCATTGGGCTGAATCAGAATGTCAGTCCTCCAATCTCAGCCTGCTGAGGGAGCTAGGAATATGAAAGCATGAGCCATTAGCACCTGGCCATGCTTTCTTTCTTAGATAAAACAGAATACCTATTTCCTAGCCGAGCACTCACCTGCATGTATCCCTCCTTCTCCTTCCCCTAATCCTCCGGGCTTCAGAGGAAACATAGAAATAGGATGCACTGACAGGTTTGAGCATTATATTCTCCACACAGTCAGGGGATGCTGGGAGCTGATGTAGAGGTCAGACATCTAGGGCAAGTAAACACCTGTTAGAACAGAAAGTATGAAAAGAAATCCATGCAGCTGCATGCCAGTGCCTCATGCCTGTAATCATTGCTATTCAAGGCTAACACTGGAGGATCAATCAAGTTTCAAAGCTAGCCTGGGCATACTTTTATCTCCAAAGAATCATCAAAAAGCTGGGAAGAAGAAATACCATAATTCAATTGTTAGAACACCAAACTTGTGCAAACAAGATAATGTTTCCAACTAGGCTCTCCAAGCCTTGGTAAACACACACACACACACACACACACACACACACACACACAACCCATATCACACACACACACACACACAACCCATATGCATGCAAATTCAGAGATTTCTTCACTGTAACCTTTGGGTATTCTCTACCGTTTTCCACACTAAGTCTGGTGGTTGTTGGCCTAGACATCTATAATTTTGGGGAACATAATGGCTATAATGTCAGGCTTCCCAAATCCCAGCTCCTTGATTGGGTCATGGTCTATCCAGACCCTTTGGGGTTCCTTTTACAGACTCTCCAAGATCCTTTAAAAAGGCATCATATGCTGGGCACTGGTGGCTCACGCCTGTCATCCTAGCTACTCAGGAAGGTGAGATCTGGCTTCCAAGCCAGCTTGGGCATGAAAGTGTGTGAGACTCTTATCCTCGAAGAACCATCAGAAAACAGGAAGTGTCTCTGTGGCTAAAGTGGTAGAGTGCAAGCCTTGAGAAAAAGAGCTCAGGGACAACACTCATTGACAACAACAACAAGGAGAGGCATTGCATGGTGGCTTTGGGATTGGCATGGGTCAAACATTGGAAATTTCAAGTGCACCAAGAAAAAGCAGCACTTCCTTTAGTCCCGTGCTCCTCTATCTTGTCCACCTCCTGGCCTTGGCCGTTCTTTGGGTCAGCATGGCTCTGGCTTGATGAGAAGGCTCCAAGGAGGAAGATCCCAGACCAATTGCCCCGGCTCCTTCCTCCCTGCTCATACTGCTGCTTCTGCTCTTTGCCATAGACCTTCATCCTGAAATCCATCCATGAGATTATTGACACCAACACAGTGGTGAGTGGTGGGTCCAGCCTAACTCAGGGAAGTCAGAGGTGGAAGTCAGCCTGGGACTAGGAGCTTCTACTCTGGATGTGGGCTGAGGCCAGGGCTGACATTTATTTCATTCTGAGCCTTGCAGGGGTAGGGAGACAGTGTAGACACAACATTGAGTCAGGTAAGATAGGAATCTGTAGGACCACTTGTGTGGGAGCGGCTGTGGGACTCAGGGGGCCACTGTTCTTGGTACAACTCTCTCAGACGTCCCTCTCCCACTCTCATCCCTCAATAGTAAAAGAGAAACTTTAAATAAGGCTCTTGAAGAAGGGGCACGGAAGTATTTCCGTGTGAACCAGACTTGTGCTCCATAATCATCCTAGCTCCTAATTCCTATATATCTCAGGATTGGCCATATGGGTTTGGGGGCGGGGATCATCCTAGCTGAGAATGTGGCTCAGTGATAGATTGGTCACCAGAAAGCCTGAAGCCCTGGGTTCGATTCCACAAAGAAAAAGCTGGAAGGGGAGGTGGGGCTCAACTTGTAGACCACCAGTCTTGATCAAATAGAGCTCAAGGACAGTTGACAGGCCCTGAGTTCAAGCCCCATGACTGGAAGAACAAATCTTTGTGGAGGCTTTATTTTCCCTCTGGAAACAATTTATTCTTTGTGATAAGCATAAAATGGGCCTCTTCCCTGGCCACCAATGGGCCATTGGATGTCCCTGGAATTTGAGCCTCCTCCCAGCAGACTCTGCTCTACTCAGCCCATATTTTACCCTTCCTATCACCAGGCAGATGGAGGCCTAGAGAAGCCCACCTGGCCACCTTGTTCTGGTGGCTGCTGAGGATTTTGGGACTCAGTACGTCACAAAGGGAGTCTTCATCCCCATCAGTCTATAGAAAAAAGGGATGGAGCACTGCAAGCCTGAGCGCACCAGCTGTGGGCAGTTCTAGATGTGGAGATCTGCAGCAGGTCATGCTCTGCGGGGGAGTCCTGTACGCGGCAGGCAACCCTGACCTCTTCTCTTGCAGTTTCCACACTATCTTGAAGTTGCAATTCTTCAAAACCTTTCTGCTTCTCCCTCATTTTATCACCCAGGAGCCTGAGACCTCTGAAGCAGCTGTAATGGTGGGGAGCTCAGCCTGTGTCAGCATCTGGAGCCCCATGTAGGAGCAACAGCAGCTCTTGCAGCTATCTACTCTTCATCTTCTCCTGGGACAGCCGGCACATGCACTCGGCTTTCTCCTGACACAACTGATCCAGAATGAACATCCGTCTTTACATGCCAGGAGGGATTCCTTGACGGTGCGGATATGTGCCGACAGCTGGTTGCATCAATGGTGGAGCTCATCTGCAGGAGTCTGGATGTCCACCTCATCAGGCAGATTGTGGATGAAGCAGATTTTCTTCTCAGATGCCTACATGTCCCACTTCCCATTCTCTCACATGAGGTGGCAGCTCACGGGGCGGGGGACCTATGGCTCAGGCTCTATCTGGCACTGAGCTGTGCAGGGGAGGGGAAGTGCCTGCAACAGTCAGGCAGGAGTTTCCCCCTGTGGATCTCAGCCTCCAAGAGTGCTATCAGAGCCATGTCCCTCTCAGTTTGGGGGACATCTCCATCCTCTGCCATGGACACATCTAGGAGAGTCGCTTCCTCAGCTTTTGCTTCTCCAGGGTTCACAGCTTCTCCTTCCCCAGGGAAAGCCAGGAAGCTCAGCTGGGCCTGCAGGTGCTCCTGCTGTGGACTGGTCAATTCCAGGCACTTGAAACCATCCTGCCAATTTGGGGGCACCAGCTAGTCCCCCCATTTGGTCAGACCCTACACTTGTTTCAGCTGCTCCAACAGCTGAGTCTGCTTCTGCAGGTGCTACTGCAGGACCTACTACTTGGAGCACAGCTGCTCATTGGAAGTGATGTGCTATTCACAGGTGCCTCTGAGCTCCTGAAGCTAGGCCAGGGACTACTCATGCTGCTCCTGCAGCTCCTGCAGCTCCTGAGCCGCTTGGCTCTCTCTCTCAGCTACCTCTTTCCCTTCCTCTATCTTCTCTTCTGAGCAGTCCAGCTGTTCCCACAGATGTTTCTTCACCTACTGCTCTGAGTCCATGATGCTGGTGAGATCCTCCTTCTCAATGCTCACCATGTGGAGATCATCCCGCAGCAAGGCCAGCTGTTCCTCCAGCTGTGGGTCGCACACACATGCACATCGAGGGGTATCGGGGATCTCCTGCCGATCCTTGGTTTTCTCCTCTAGTCTTCCCAGTTGCTCCCGTTGCTCCGCAATTTGGAAACGGAGCCTCTGGTTTACCTGGACCTAAATGTGAAATTGTTCCTCCAGGTTTTTCAACCCAATCTGCGTGCGGTAGGCGTGGGCGTGCAGGTGCTGCTCCTCCTGAGATTGACCTGGGGATGGCCATGGCTCTGCCAGCTTCCTTCTCAGTTCCCCCAGCTATTCTCTAGGTGCAGCACCTACCACGATCCTCACTCCTTTTCTTCTGTCAGTTGGTTTACCTGCTTGGTCAGCCACCAGGCCTCTTCCTTCTGCGCAGACCTCTCAATGCTCAGGTGCTGTGAGAAGATGTCTGTCTCCAGGTTCGCATTGGTCACCATTCAGCTCAGGTTGTCCTGTAGTCTCTTTAGTACATCACACCTCTGCAGCACTTGTTGGAACTTGCAGATTCTGTTCTTCCTGTTTCTCCTCTATGTCCAGAGTGCTTCCAGCTTCTCTTAAAACTCTGTGTTCACTTGCCCTAGGTCATAGAAGCTTCTGGTCTTTTCCTTGAGCTGAAGTGTTACATCATTCAGCTGTTCAAACAACATTTCAGTCTCCTTCTGTAAGTAGTAACCACAGAAGCCACCATCTCCAGCTCCCACAAGTGCTGCTCTGTGGCCTATAGGCAGCTGGTCAGAGCTTCGTGCTCCATTTATCTGTCATCGGCCATGAGCTGCATGTGGGCTGGTGCTGATTGTAAATCATTTTCTGCCGAAACCAACCTCTGTATGGGTAGCTTGTGGATGTCTAGCTCTGTTTTCGTGCTTTGTGCACTTGTGCTACCTTCTCCTTCTCTTTCTCTTGTCAATCCTGCAGGTCTGCCTTTCCTGCTTCAGTGGTTGGATCTTGGCACAGAGCTCCTGGTTTCTTCTTTTGCTGCAGTCTAGGGCAGGCACCATATGTCGATTGCACCTCTGCAGATTCTTGATGGTATTGGGACCCTTGACACTCTGGACCCTGGTGGCTATGACTGTGTCCAAAGGCAGGGAAGGCCTGTGGTAGGCATCACCTTTGGCCAGATCCTCCATTGAATCACCCTCTCCGGTGGAGTTTGTCTTTGGGATCCTTCCCTTTTTTGTATTCATTGTTTTCTTGAATGTTGAAGGTCTGATGGGAAGATTCTCTGCTGGTGTTCTGGCAGTAGTTTGTTGCTCGCAGCTCTGACTCGGAGTCTTGTTGTTTCAGAAATTTGAGCCCTGGAATGGGAAAGATGGGCTGGCCACATTCCCAGGCTCTGGGAAATCCTCTATTCTCCCACTCACTGACTAGGTCATGAATTTCCTACTGTACTCCAAATTCGCCTCCAGACTCTTGCTTACCACTCTGTTACCTCTACCTTCCTCAACTGCTGGTAGTGGTGTCAACCAACAGACGGCCAGATGGCTACACAGATTGTTCCGTATGTCTGTTTGCTGTCAGTCCTGGACATTGAACTCAGGATCTAGGCACAGTCCATGAGCTGCTTTTGCTCAAAGCTACCCCTCTACCACTGGAGACACACGGCTGTACTTCTGGATTTGTTGACACTGAAGTTGGAGAGGGGTCTCAAGTACTTTCCAGCACAGGGTGACTTTGAACATGAATAGCCTTTCACAGCCTTGTAAGTATCATGGAGGACTGCTGAGAGCCACTGGTGCCTTCCTAATCATTGGTCTTGCTGATGTTCTTGGACAAACCGGTGAATTCACTATCTTCATGTTTAAGTGGTGGAAGCTGGAGCCCACAATTCGAATCCTGGTCCTGCCACCTCCAAACGGAAGGAGATCCTAAGAACCTCATTTTTATCAATATGAATACCAATGGAATGTGATGTATGTCATGATTGAATGAGCAGCACTTGAATGATTCTAGGATAAAATTATATACAATTATATTCTAAGATACTGATTGATTTTAATCAATACTTTATGAAGCATTTAAAAATTACATTCATTAAAAGTAGAAATAATGAAATACCAAAGAATTGGTTGTCACATAGCATAGAGATTCCATTTATTTCTGCCAGGACTGGGATTGAAACTCATGGTCAGGGTAACTCTGTTGCACTGTGTAGGAAGGGGAAGCTTGCTTTCTTGAAGTCAAGAAATTCAAGTCTGTTCCTTAGGCCTGAAATCGATCCCCACCATTAGAAAATATCCTATTTGTGTACATTTTAAATATATGATTTATATTTACATACATATATTGACGCCATATTGCATTCAGTGTAGTTATTCATTTTACCTTTTGTTTTGTTCATGTAGTAACCATTTATTTTATTGACTATTATGGCACATAGAATATTGATTACATTGATTACATAGGATATAGGTCTGCATATGTATTCCACTTCATACCTGACACGCAAGACTTTCACAGAAAAGGAAAACATGTGTCACCATCTGCTTCTTACTCCACGATTCATTGTTTGGGAGTGCTGGCATTTGAACTCATGGTATGCAGGGCCAAATTCATGAATGACTGAGTGTCAACATGCCATCCTGGGGCAAACTGAGTTGACAAGCATTTCCCAGGACCTGAGATTGAGCCCTGGGGTTGACAAAATAAGAAATTGGCACGCACATGGCAGAATCCTAATATATATATATATACATATATATATATATACATATATATATATATATATACATATATATATATATATATATATATATATGTAGTGTGTCAGAGATGTCTATCCATTATTCAGTTATATAGACTACATTCCTAACAATTCTTGGGTATTTATTATGCCTCCATATAATTAATATTATTGTTTTTATCCTTAATAAACTATTAAGTAAATCAGTGTCCTGAATTTATTGTGTCCCTGTAGGAAATAGTTGTCTTTTAATGCTTCATATTAAATAAAATCAATCAGCCTACTGAAATCATGATGTCTAAATTTATACGAGTATCATTCATGAGCAACTCATTCAACCGTGACACTTACAACATTCAATTATTATTCCTATAAATGGGAATGAGTATCTTATGATCTCCGGCCATTAGGAAATGACATGACTGGGATTCGACTCTAGGCTTATATTGCCCTTCAGGACTATGTCTTTCCCAGTACCCTGCCAGCCTTCAGCAATACAAAGTGAAGTACCCTTTAGAGCCATGTCATTCAGACCCAAATGATCATGGTGCAAAATGTTAAAACGCCATCGCACCACTTCTTCTCTGTGCGTCCCCCCCCCCACACACACACAAGGCCTGGAGGTCTAGGATCCCAGGATTACCTGTGATTCCAGTGGCGGCACCCCAGACTAGGGTGATGGAAACTGAGGTAGAGTTGCCATACCTGAGTTCAAGACCTTGTTTCGCAAAAAAAAAAAGAAAAAAAGAAAAAGAAAAAAACACACACCCCAAAAAAACAAAAAAAAAATCTCTCCTTGGCTTGCAATTGGTGCCGTTTTTTCTGCCTGAGTTTGGATTTGAACTTAGGGTCTGTGTAACTCTGCAGCACTGTGGGCAAAGGGGAAGCTCACCGTGCTTGAAGACAAGAAAGTCAGGCCTAGTCCCTAAGCTCGAATTCAAGCTCCAGCCCTGGGAAACTTATTATTTATATAAATTGTAATGATAGGATTTTTACTTACTTATAGATGTTCAGTACGTATCCTGTTTGTTGTGGTTATTTATTGTATTTCTGTTTTATTCATTTATTTACCATTTCTTTTATTGACTGTGGTAACACATATTCCATTTATTATTTTGATGACATCCTATCACATAGTATCTAGATTTGTAGATATGTTCTCCATCATATCTGACACCCAGAAAGCTCAGAGCAAAGAAAAACAGGTGTCACACTCAGCTTCTTACTCCACAATCCAATTGTTGGCAGTGCTGGGATCTGAACTCAGGGCCTAGCAGACCCAATTCATGAATGGTGTGTCAAAACGGTAACCTGTAGCCCAGGAAACTGCCAGGCAGTTCCCAGACCCTGACATCGAGCCACAGGGGTGGACAAAATAACCATACATGGATAGGCAGCTGGTAGTATACCAATAAATATATATTTGTATAGAGTGCCAGAGACATCTACCTAGGATTCAATGACATCAACTATGTTCCTACCAACTCTTAGGTAGGTATTATGCTGCCATTGAAGGAATAGGATTCTTTTCATGCTTAATAAACTATTCAATAAAATCAGTCAGCATCCTAGGATCATTGTGTCTAATTTTAGACTAGACTGATCCATGGAGAAACTTCTCAATCATGAGTTTGTTCACATTCCATCGGTATTCCGATGCATAGGAATGAGTCTCTTGGGAAATCCCCCGATTGGTAGGTGTCAGGACCAGCACTTGAACTCAGGGTCAACATAGTTGCATCTGCCTATGGCTTCCCTGATAGCCCTCTAGCCTTCACCAATGTAAGGTGAAGTATCCTTTGTAGGAGTGTCATTCAGACCGAGGATGATCACTGTGGAAAGGAAACCACTGTTAAAAATCCATACCGCGTCTTTTTTTCTGTGTTTGTGTGTGTGTTTTCCTGCAAGACTTCAGGGCCTAGGATACCATGATTGGCTATGGGCCCATGGCAGCCTGCCACCCTGAGGTGATTGAAGCTGAGGGCAGTATAATCCTAAATTCATAATTTGAACATAGGATCTATATTGACATACATTTGCAGACAGCATCTTGCATTCGGTGCACTTCTTCTTAATTTGTGTCTAATTCATAGAGGTATTGTGTATTTTACTGAGTATGGTGACAGTTATAACTGTGCTGACATGGATGACAACCTGTTCCCATGGTTATAGGGTTGCCTATACATTCATTCTCCATCCTTGTTGAGACCCAGGACTTTCACAGGAGAGGAAAACAGGGGCAACGACTGGCTTCTGACATCAGGATGAATCATTTGTCAGTGCTGGGATTTGAACTCAGGTCTGGGTAACTTTGTTGCACTGTGGGGGAAGGGGAGGCTCACCATCCTTTAAGACTGGTCCAGGGCCTGATTTGAAGCCAAGCACTGGACAAAATAAGAAGCCCAGCTCTTTTAAACATAGGATCTCCATTTACATACAAGTGTGTATGCATCTTGCATTCAGTGTAGTTATTCTTTTTACTTTGTGTCTTTTTCAAGGATGTATTGTGTATTTTATTGAGCATAGAATGACATATAAAACTGTGCTAACATGGATGAAAACAAATTCCCACGCGTCTAGAGTTGCCTATGCTTTCTTGATTCTTGCTGAGACCCAGCACTTGCACAGTACAGGGAAACAGGTACAAGGATTGGCTTCTCACATCAGGATAAACCTTTTGGTAGTGCTGGGATTTAAACTTGGAGTCTAGGAAGCCCAACAGCCAAATAGGTCCACATGAGCCCATTAGCTTGTGAGCCACTAAGGAGCTAGGTCATACCCAGGACCTGAGATTGAGTTCCAGGGTGGGGATGGGGTACAATATTCATCCATTCATAAGCTGAAGCTAGTATGCTAATTACCTATTTGGATAGAGTAGGAGATGTAGCAAGCTGTGTTCAAATCCTATCTACCATTTGAGTACCGATTCTTGGATCTCTCCCAATGCCTCCAATTCCTGAATGTGATTCGTATTGTCACACTTCATGAACTCTTAATTAAAACTAATTGTTGTGCCATCATCTTGCCTATCATTTCCTATGAGAATAATGCACGAATTAAACTCTTCCCTAGGCCTGAATTCAAGCACCTCATAACATTTATAGACATGTTAAATATATAATTTATACTTACATCAATATATTCTGTCTATATCATGTTTTTTGGAGTGATAAACCATATTTTCTCATTTATTTATTTATTTAGCATTTATTTTATGGACTGTGAGTGCACCTATAACATTTATTACATTTATTCCCATCTATTCCATAGCATGTACCTTTGCAGACATATTATGAACTTGTACAGAAAAGGAAAACAAGTGTCACGCTTGAAATCTTACAGCAGGAAGAAATTTTTGGCAATGATGGGACCTGATGTGAAGGCCTGAGAGGCCCAATTCATGAATGAGTGAGTGTCAGCACTGCAGCCTCTAGCCCATTCAGCTGCCAAGTGGATCTCAGGACCTGGGAGCAAGCCCCAGGTTTGGCCAAAATAGCAATAACTTTCTATGACGATGGTGGTATATATATAAATATAAACTTATTTATTTATTTATTTATTTTGTTTTCCGTCATAGGGCCTGGTCTCTGAGCCAGGGCGCTGTCCCTCAGCTCTTCAGCTCAAGACTAGCACTCTACCACTTGAGCCACAGTGCCACTTCCAGATTTTTTCTTTTTGCTTATGTGGTACTGAACAATCGAACCCAGGGCCTCAGGCATGCAAGGCAAGCGCTCTACCACTGAGCCACTTTCCCAGCCCAAATATAAATTGGGATATTTAGGTACTGCCAGAGGTGTCTATCTAGTATTCAATGACATATATTACCTTCCTACTGATTCTCATGTATTTATAGTGTTCTTTTAGTGCATAATAAACTATGAATTAAAATCAATCCCTGTCCAGTGATTATTGGGTCTAATTTTATGCAAGACTGATTGACGGACTACTCTTCGAACCATGACATTAATCACATTCCTCTTGTGTTCCTATGGACAAGCAATAGTTTCTTAGGCTCTTCAACCCTTTGTAAGTGGCATGACCGGGATTCAAACTCAAGGCCTAGTGACCACGTTGGCCTATGGCTTCGCTGACAGCACGAGCCTTCAGAAATGCCAGGTGACCTACAGGTTGCAGCCCTGTCATTCACACCCAGGATGGTCAACGTGCAAGTAAGGAAAACAGAAACTGCTGACCGTCCGTTGTTTGTGGCTTTTTTTCGATGCTGTTTTCATTTTGTTTTCCTGTGAGCCCCTGAGGCCTAAGACCTCAGAATGGGCT
The DNA here is from genome assembly GCF_019054845.1 of Dipodomys spectabilis. Taxonomy (NCBI): domain Eukaryota; kingdom Metazoa; phylum Chordata; class Mammalia; order Rodentia; family Heteromyidae; genus Dipodomys; species Dipodomys spectabilis. The sequence goes on from NW_024871182.1 coordinate 1,057,830, forward strand.
GTGAGCCCTGAGGCTGCCCCAACCCAGCCTAGGGTGATGGAAACTGAGGCAGAGTTGCCATAACCTGAGTTCAAGCCCCGTGCTTGGCAAAATATTAATTAATTAACAACACTATTGAAGCTCCCTGTCTTGGATTTTGTGCCATTTTGTTGTCTACCAGGCCAGGGATGTCACCTTAGAATCTGGGTAACTCTGATGCACTTGAGGCAGGGGGTGGGAGAAAAGGGAAGCTCTCTTCCCTTGAAGACAAGGAATTCAGGCCTGTTCCCTAAGCCTGAATTAAAGCCTCAGCCTTGGAGAACATAACATTTATACACATTTTTATTATGTCATTTATACTTACATCCATACATTCAGTCTATATCTTGTTTGTTGGAATAATTCATTATATTTTATTATATATTTATTTGTTTACCATTTATTTTATGGACTGTGAGTGCACCTATAACATTTATTACATTCATTCAAATCTATTCCATAGCATGTAGCTTTGCAGACATATTATTAACATCATACCTGACACCGAGCACTTGCAGAGAAAAGGAAAACAGGTATCACACTTGCAATCTTACTCCAGGAAGACATTTTTAGCAATGCTGGGACCTGAACTGAGGGTCTCGAGGCCCAATTCACAAATGGGTGAGTGTCAGCACGGCAACCTCTAGCACATTCAGGTGCCAGGTGGATCCCACACCTAGGATGGAGACACAGGTTTGGCCAAAATAGCAATACCTTTCTATGCAGACGGTGGTATACAAATAAATATATGTTTAGATATTTAAATATTGCCAGTGATGTCTATCTAGTATTCAATGACATATACTACCTTCCTAGTGATTCTCAGGTATTAGTGAGTACTCCATTTAATCAATAGTATTCTTTTAGGGGCTGGGAAGGTGGCTCATTGGGAGAGTGTTGTGTCCTGGGTTGTATTCCTCAGAAGCACATGATCAGAAAAAGCCAGGAATGGCGCTGTGTCTCACATGGTACTGCGCTAATCCAGAGCTGAAAAGCTGATGGACAACTCCCAGGCCCAGAGTTCAGGCCCCACTACAGACAAAACACACACACACATACAAACACACAGACACACAGACACACACACACACACACACACACACACACACACACACACACAGAGTTAATAAACTATGAATTAAAATCAATCCACATCTTGTGAATTCTGGCTTTAATTTTATGCTAGACTAATTGACAAACTACTCTTCCAACCATGACATTGACCACATTCCTCTGGTGTTTCTATGGACAGGCAATAGTTTCTTACACTCTCCAGCCCTTTGTAAATGTCACGACAGGGATTCAAACTCAGGGCCTAGGTGCGCAGGTTGGCCTATGGCTTTGCTGACAGCCTGCTGAGAGCAATGCCAGGTGACCTACAGGTTGCAGTTGTGTCATTTGGACCCGAGATGGTCACCAAGCAAGGAAAGAAAACCGAGAAACCTCTAACTGTTCACAATTCATGGCTATTTTTCCTTGCCATTTTCACTTTCTTTTTTCCTGTCAGATCATGAGGCCTAGGATCCCAGGATGGACTGTGGAACCAGGGCTGCAACAACCCAGGCTAGAGTGATGGAAGCTGAGGCAGAGTAGCCACGACCTAACTTCAAGCTCCATGCTTGGTTAAATAAATAAATAAATAATAAATATATAGATAATAAAATAAAATAAATTTTAAAAATTTAAAAACATTAATATATTTTTGTCGGTCATGGTGCTTGAAATCTGGGCCTGAACTCTGTCCTTTAGCTCTTCAGCTCAAGGCTAGCGCTCTACCACTTGAGCTACAATGACACTTCCAGTTGTCTGGTGGTTTATGGGAAATCAGAGTTACAGCAACTTTCCTGCCTGGGCTGGTTTTGAACCACTATCTCTGCCTCCAGAGTAGTTAGGATTACAGATGTGAGCCACTGGTGCCTGGCTCCAAATAACCCTCTTTACAGGACTCAGCACACAGCGTCCTGTGAAAGAATCAGCACCCAGCACCCAATGCAGGACTCAGCACATTGCACCCTGTGAAGGACTCAGCATATAGCATCCTGTGCAGGACTCAGCACACAGAACCCTGCGAGGGCACCAGCACTCCAGGAAGGACTCATCACTTAGATGTATCCCACAAGCTGTCATTAGTATTAGGGTGCTTTCATCAGTATCACAATTATTTCAGAAACACATCACAAACTGCACAAAGTTCACATCTAATGATTCAGAGGGGTAATTTGGGGGGGGAGAGTCAGCCACAGGGATTGCACTAAAATGTTGGGGGTACTGTCCTAAGATCTTTTACTCAAGGCTAGAGATCTATCACTTTGATCCACAGCTCAGAGTTTCACAGACATTTTGATAGGGCTGGGTTTTAAACTCACCAGTGTCAGATCTCAGCCCACGAGAATCTTGGATGACACATTGGACAAGCCAGCATCATCTGGTTCTGTGGGGCTGAGTTGAAGTCGTATACCTCTGACTAAGTCAGGTTAGATGGCAGCTGTCAGCACCAGACTCCCTGCTTGCTCTGTGATGAGGTATTTGAAGTCCTATCCTTATAGAGTTGCAGTCACAACATTCAGTCTTTTATTCATGCCCATCTTGGACCTTGAGTAAGAGTCTAGACACAGTCCCTAAGCTTTTATGCTCAAAGCTAATGCTTGACTGCTTGAGTGAGAGCACAACTTCTGGATTTTTATGTGCATGTGGTAGTGAAGAATCGAATCCAGTGCTTTGTAGGTACTAGCCATCATTATACCACTGAGCCCCAGGAGTGACAAGTGTATGATAAATGTATAGATTGGCATATATGTGTGTGTGTGTGTGTATATATATATATGTGTGTGTGTGTGTGTGTGTGTGTGTGTGTGTGTGTGAGTGTATATATATATATATATATATATACACACATATATATACATATATATGTATAAAACAAGAGAAAGGTGTCTGTATAGTGTGAAGTTACATATATTATTTTAATACCCATTATTGACAATCAAATTATTCCTTCCACTTTTAAGTATCATGGCTGAATACATAATAAAGTATTAATTGAAAATTAGTCAATGTAGTATAAATGTTGTGTATAATTTTATAGTATACTCATGCACTGATTACTAATTTGTTACTTTTATAAAATTCCATTAGTGTGGATATACATGGGAATGGGTTTCTTAGCATCTCATGCCAAAACTTAGTAACAGTCCCGGGATTTGACCTCCAGGCCTAAGTTGAGATTTTGACTATGGCTTCCCTAATAGCCATCCAAACATCAGCATGCAATGTCATGTGCAATTTCTGGGCTTTGTCATTTATACGCAAGATGGTCACAATGCAAAGGGAAAAAAATGTAAAACTACCTTCTTGAATTTCTCCATTTTATCTTTCTCCTTTTTATTTTATTTCTTGCTAACCCTGAGATTTGAACTTGGGTCCTAGGATCCCAGGGTAGCTGTGGCAGAGATGCCAAGACCTGAGTTCAAGCTTGGCAAAAATAAAATAAAATAAAATAAGGCCCTGGATTGGAATTTGCACCATTTTTCTGGCAGGCCTGGGATTTGAACTCAGCATCTGGGTATCTCTGTGGCACTGTGGGTGAAGGGTAAACTCACCGTCCTTGAAGACAAGAAATTCAAACCAGTTCCCAGGGCTTGAATTGAAGCCCCAACACTGGAAAAATGCAAACATGAGTTTAGTGAGTATGACGTTTATTATCCTTATTCATTTAGTATTATTACACATATAACATTTCATTTATTACATCCTATCACACAGGATATGTTTGCATATGAAGTATGGTCTGAACTGGATACTCCAGTCCTGAGCCACACTTGATAGCTTGTGAAGATAGAATGGAAGAAACAAGATCAAGAACCCATTACTCCACTGGAGAGAAAACAGTCCTCTATGTTTTCTCTCATTTCTTTTGCCTACTTTTATTCATAATTTTAAGTCAAGTGATTATATATTTCCTTCTTTGTTTTGGCAAAGTAATTGTTCAATGTAATTTACTAAACATTATTTGCCATTTTTTTCTGTCATGCTGTTTACTTGTCCAAGTGAGTCTATTAAACTTCCCCCTTTCATTTGGTTGCCACGGAAACCCAGCATCAATGTTAATGAGGACAATCTCTACTGTAAAACTTTGTCTCCAAAATACCAGTCCAAGAAGCTGTGATCACAAATATTTAGCTATAATTTTTTTCTTTTTTCTTTTACTTTGAAAGTCTTCTTGTGTCTAAAGTGCAATCAAAAATGAGTACTCCACCACTTTTTGGTTCAATCACTTATAAACTCAAAGATATATTTTGCTAACAAGATGCTTAGAGGAAACCGAAGAATACTGCACTTTTATCTACTCTTAAGACTCTCCTTAGATACCATATCAGGAGTAGTGGAGTTATTCTTTGCAAAATTATTTCAATAGATTATTTTTCTCTTTGTCTTGCATTTGCTCAACAAGATGTATGGAGAAGAATAGAGTTAAATCTCCCATACCTTGGAGGACAGTGTCTGTTACAAAAGAACAATGCTCCTATATTCTATTTCTCTGTCCTCCTCTTAGCTCTGGCCGGATTTCCCACTTATCACAGATTCTTGGCTTCAAGTCTAGTGAATACTGTTTGTCGTCTAATTTGAAATAATTACCCCTTTTTAATCAGAGGACCATCAACTTGAATGCTATCTGAATAGGCAATATTTTCACAATATACTTACCAATATTTTGAAAAAAGAATAAAGATAGTACTTTCTCATACTTAAAGCGAAAAAAAGTTTAATTCTATGGAAACCTATAACTTTTAAAAGTAAATAAGTTGTTAAGAAGATAGAATATATGTGTTCTTCAACATTCCAATGACTAGTAAATACTCATTTTCAAATTCGGGAGATTCAATACCTGAGAGATTCAAAACAGTACGGGTTTGCATGGTATGTAATTCTGCATTTTCCAATGGGGTGTTACAGATTGAGAGTCAACAGAAAAATAACCACATTCTGGTATAAGATAAAACTATGTATCATCAGTAATAATTAATTCTTCAAGGGTAAGCAATTGTTTATCACAGTAAGCTATTATTTTTATGACCATCACTACCAATATTTATGATATAGAGTCATCCTAGCCCAACAGTTTCCAACTTTTAGGGTGCACCTCAAACTTCCCTTAATTCGCATCATGAATAGCTTATCTCTATTGTGAAAAAATACAACTCTGCTAATGTGATGCCATACATGTTCTGGAAAGAACACCAAAATAAACTGGGTTGCATCATTTTCCCTCCACTGGTATTCTTGAGATCGGAACACTTGCAAATAGTATTTATAATTATACTTTTTTAACTATCATATGAATTCTGGATGCTAAGATCGGAAGATTACAGTTCAAAGCCCACCCAGGCAGAAAGATTCCCTAGATTCTTATCTCAATAAACTCAGCAAAAGCCAGACGCAAGTGGCACTGAAGTTGAAGTGGTAGGGCACGAGCCTTGAGAATAAACAGGCTCAGAGACAGTGTCCAGGCCCAGAGTTCAAGCCCTAGGAAAAACCAATAAAACAAAAACAAAAATAAAAACAAACCCCAAACCTAACATTTTTCTCAGTGTACACAGTAGCAAATAATTTAGGAAATTGCTTCCTGTGTTACATACAAGTAGAAGAAAGAAGATATCACACGATTATTCTCTTCATACCATGTTATACCAAAGACTCCAAAAATTGCTGTTATTCTAAATTTATAAATTAATATCATCAATTTGTTGGCAACTCTGTCTACAACATTCACATTATCATTTTATACATGAACTTTTGGAATTATCTATTAACTAAGTTCTAATTATAACTCTCTTGAAAGAATATTCTAGGCAAATAGAATTAAAAATCATTTGTGAATTGGCCAATTAAATCCTCTACTTAAAAAGAATTTTGTAGAATCCTATAGAATATAAAATTACAAACAAAACCAAAATATTTATTTTAAATCTAAATTCCAATTTAACAAGATCTTCAAAATCCTACATTAGACGAAATTTGTTATTTTTCCAGGCTTAAGCTTTTGTAATTCTTCATCATTTCTTTGGGGTACAACAGAATGATGATAACTTACTTTTTCAAATTTTGGATGGGAATCATGAGACATTTTGGATCTAGGAATGTTTTGTAATTAAGAGAGAATTTAAAACACAAGTGAGAATTAAGTATGAGTTGCATTTGTACAGGAAATTTGACTTCTCAAAACATAATGACAAAATTAGCCCAAACGTCCAACTATGTATTACTTTCTTGTTTGTTTTGTTTTTTACGACAAAATTATACAACCTGGTCCAGGGAAGGTATCACTGTGTAATTCCATTCTCTAATCTCCTGTCTTAATCTCAGTGGTAGAATTCTAGGCTTGTATCACATTGCCCTGCCATAGATTCTTGGTTTATTTAATCTAGATACAGACTACCAATTCTGGACTTCTCCAGTGATATTATATACCAGAGTGACTGCTTAGACTGTTTATCTACTATTTTCAAAGATGTTCTAACATTTGACAAAGGATATGAACATTTTCAGATGCACTTGCGGGATGTCTGATTCATTCCTCCATGAATGCGATCCCTTTAATAATGATTATTGACTCTCTTACTATCTCTGATCCCTACCAATGCAATATTCTCAAACTTATTTGTAGGAAGTTCATTTGAGGACTTTCTAATATTAAAAATTATCACTTGTTTCTAGTCTTATTCAGGACATATATTTATTTTTTCCTAACTTTTCTACACATTCTGAGAGTTGTTTCATTTGTGTATTTGTGTGTGCACATATAAGTGCCTCTGTGTGTATGTTTATATTTGTATGTATGTATGAAAAAGCCTCAAGCTCTTATTCAGCAATCTTGCTCATGACTGGTATTCCATCACCTGAACCATTCTTCCAATCCAGCTTTTGACTGCTTAATTTTATATACTGTTGCAAAGAGTGTTCTGCCCAGGCTGGATGCAAACTGCACTTCCCAGACTCCTTTACCTTCTTAGGTTTTATTTCTCCAGTAGTATCAACTTTTAAACTACAAACATTTTTTTGAGGTAATGTCTAAGCTGTAGCCCAGATTTTTAACTCAAGAATTCTTTTTTTTTTGGTGGGGGGTCCGCTCATGGGGCCTGAAATCTGGGCCTCGCCTCTGTCCCTCATCTCTTCAGCTCAAGGCTAGAACTCTACCACTTGAGTCACAGTGCCATTTTCGGCTTTTTTCTTTTTTGCGTAAGTGGTGCTGAGGAATCGAACCCATGGCCTCATTCATGTGAGGGAAGCGCTCTACCACTGAGCCACCTTCCCAGACCCTAACTGAAGAATTCTTATAAAGACAGATGAGCACACACATTACATATCCTGAGTGTACACTGTTAGGCATGTGATCATAAGCTGGGTTGTGGTGAGATATGAGGATTGAGGTTCAAAGCCATCCCAGGTAGGAAAGTCCCAGAGACTCTTTTCACCAATTATCTAAAAGAAAGCTGGAAATGGCACTGTGGATCAAGTGGTACAGCATTAGCCTTGAGCTGAATAGCAGAGAGACAGCTTGCAGGCCCAGAGTTCAAGTCCCAAGACCACCGCCAACAAATATATACATATATGTGTGTGTGTGTGTGTGTGTGTGTAAAGAAAAAACAAAGAAATGTGATCTTAGCCACCAGTTCATTGCTAGCATAATCCCCGCTCTCAAAAGATGGACATTTTTTCCAGTTAAATCTATGCTCGTATATCTGACTTGCATTAGAAACAGAATTATTCTTCCATTCTACTTTCTACAAAGTTGCATGGTTAGCAAGCATGGTTTAGAATGGGAGTGGCCTCATACTTCATGTTCCACGTAGAAGTCTTGCTTTCTGCATATCACTCAAATAAATCTACATACAGGAATTGCCTTTATTGTTTCAATATTGTCTTATTTGTAGTCTTCTATATTGTATTGAACATTTATACTTAAACACAGAACTTCTCTTTCTCCTATTATTGCTATTGTTTCCATTACTGTTAGCTCATGTACACTTGGGAAATAATGAACAGCACGTTCACTCACAAAAAGAATGTTCTGAAAACCTTCTTCTCATTTAAAAATTCACCTTAATTTACAGAGAACTTACAAAGTTTGAACTCAATGTACTCATGTATAATGTATTTATAAGCAATATAAATTTCATATTTTCTCTTTACTAAGTTGTCTCTGAAACACGTGTTTCCTCAGGTCCATAGGTGTTCTAGTGTTATTTCAGTGAAGCCAGAAAATATTCACTATTCCTCAAGCAGCACCATCGATTGTTACTGGAAGTAACTGTTGCTGGATGTGGAAAGTGACCCCAGGAGAGGAATGGAACATAGAGGAATAACAAAGTTCAAGTTACCTTGTGCTTTCCTTTTTACTGTATAAGAAAAGTACCCTAAGGCTTGAAGGAAACTCTGTCCCTGGCTTTCTTGAGTGTATTCTTTACTCTATAAAATTTTTCTGTAAACTTCTAGTTCAGTGTCACAAAAAGAAATAATGTACCATTTGAAGGCCAGCATAGAACAAAAGGAAATAACGTTGTTTTAAAATTGTTTTCCTGCAAAGGAACAAAGACATAGAGATTTTAAAGTGTCTTATGGATGGATATTTCACCCCTGAGATGATTCTCTTGATGCAGGAGTCAGTTATCAATTCCTTTGGTCTGGTCCTGAGTTCTCCAGAGCAATAAGGATTCCAAAAAAGCAGGATCCAGTGAATATGATCAGCAAAAGGAGCCTCTTCTCTGATCAGTACGCCTTTAAGGAGGGTGCCAAAGAAATATCTGGGATTTTTGTTTGCTTGTTTGTTTAATTTGTGCTGGTTCTGGTCTTGAACCCAAAGGCTGGATCCTGTCCCTGAATAGTTGTCTTTCCTTCCCACCTTCCCCCAAAGCTAGTACTCTACTGCTTGAGCCAAAACTCCCCTTCTGGTTTTTTTGCTGTTCAATTTGTGATAAGAGTTTGACAGACTCTCCTGCCTGGTTTGCTTTGAATTAAGATAGTAAGAAAGCTAAGTGACATCAACTGTATAGACTTCTCTTTTGAAACAAGAAATATTAGATGAAGTTTATTGTAAAGCTAATATTTGACAATTTTTAAAGGAAGACAATATGTCTAGCAAAGAAGCCATAACTTAAATAACTCACAAAAGTAGGTGCACTGAATCATTTTGAAATTATTTTTTCTGCTTGGGAAGATTATTGATCTACTTTTTGGGGAAACTTAAGGTAATATTTGCAATTTTTTTGGTTGTGGGGCTTGAACTCTGATCCTGGGCGCACTCCCTCAGCTCTTCAGTTCAAGTTGAGTGCTCTACCACTTAAGCTACAGCACCACTTCCGGGTTCCTTGTGGTTAATTCAAGATAAGGGTCTCATGGACATTCCTGTCCAGGCTGGCTTTGAACCACAATCCTCTGGTTTCCTGAATAGCTACGATTACAGGCGTGAACCACCAGCACTCAGCTCATATTTGCGTTTATGTGCACTGAATGACACTATGTAGACAAATAATGGAAATTTCAATCAAATAATCACATTGCAGCTTTTCAGAAAATTTGAGGTAACAATAAATATGTCCTCTTTTTCTGTTGTTTCATTAATGACTCATGAGCTATGGGACCCTTAAATTAGCATTCTCTGTCATCTGTGTAGGTGTATTTAGTATCAGGAAAGGTTCATAGAGAAATATAGAAAGACTGAGATTTTTAGAAAGCAAAGAACATAAGGTAAGAAAAAACAGCACAGAAGGAGATACATTTATTACACAGAGATTAAGAAGTAGCCTAAGAGATTTAGAATGCTAAAGGTAATGAGGAATAACACTAGTTGATAACTATTTGTTCAATAACCAAAAATGGTTCTCTAAAACAGTTTCTGTTATACCTTAGTTACTATCATTTATTACTTAACTCTGGAGTTATTCCTTCTCTTCTGTCACAACTGTTAATTTGCCTCTGTTGTTTTGTGCCATGACTATCCAAAAAGATTTCCAAATCTCACTAAGACTACAATTATCATTGTGATTGGCAGTGACCATTCAAAAACCTGGAATCTTTGAATTTCCAGAATTAATCTTCACCTGACATCTAAGCACATTCAAGCCATTAATTGCTGTGACCTAATGAGAAAAACTTTTTTTCAACACAATATCCTAATATAAGTAAAGTACATGAATTAGGGACTACTGTCAGGTGTCAGTATGGCAGGAGCAATTATATATTCCAAGTATGGGTTCTTTATTTTGTATTTACTGACTAAAAGTTTTTTGATTTTGTTGTGGTTTGGGTTTTTTGTTTTTGTTTTTTTTGTTTTTTTTTTTTGCTTTTTTGCTCAAGGCTATCACTGTACCACTTGAGGCACAGCACTACTTCCAGTGTTTTTCTGTTTATGTGGTACTGAGGAATTGAACTCAGGGTTTCATGCATGCTAGGCAATCACCATATCATGAAGCCACATTCCCAGATCCCTAAATGACTTTCTTAAATTGACATTACATTTCATTCAGTAACTATTTACCATAATATTGGCCAGGTGCTAGAAAATAATGTAGAAAAGAATATAATATAATAAATCCAGTAAGGCTAGATGAACAATGAATAACCCTCATAGTCTTGCAAAGGCACAGAGGGCTTATCTCATGGAGATGTATCAACACACTGAATGAGACAGCTCCTGACCCACAGCCCACCTCCAGAATGAGTGGTCCATCTTGGGTTCCAGCCACCTGGGGACCTTGGACCACCTCCTACAGCACACATTCTACCAGTTCTGAGAGTAACAGAGAGAGAGAGAGAGAGAGAGAGAGAGAGAGAGAATCAGAATTACACTTAAATAGGGTGCCAGTGGCATAAAACTCTAATCCTAACTACACAGGAGGCAGAGATATGAGGATCATGGTTCATAGACAGCCCAGGCAGGAATGTCTGTGAGAATCTATCTCCAAAGACCCACCAGAAATCTGGAAGGGGCCCTGTGGACTCAAGTGATAAATTGCTAGCCTTGAGCTGAGGAGCTCAGGAACAGTGCCCAATCATAGAATTCAAGACCCACGACTGAAAAGAAGTGGACTTCCCAACACAAGAAGTGGACTGAATAGCACCTATTGTCCTAGGGAGCATGGTAGAGAAGTCAGGCCGAGCTTCCTGTGAACTTGAGGTCATAAGTAGGTCACATGGCTTCTCTGTGCCTCGGTTTCCCCAGATGCAAAACTGAACAAAGTGAAGGATCCTCTTCCTCATGGGGATAGGGTAATAATGAAAGAGAGCCATGTTTCGGTTCATAATCCCACACCTGTTGCACGATAAATAACAGGCCCCACCTGAGTCCTTTCTGGTATCTTCCTGTCATATGCTCACAGAATTGCCAAAACCTTATCTGAAGGCTGCTCCCTCTCTGCCTAGCCATTCTCCAGAGCTCTCTCTCTATAAATCCCTTGTTTCCTCACAACTGTCTTGTGAGGAGACTGAGGTCCAATGGTTGAGGCCCTACCAAGAGCTTCACGTGTGGTCAAGAATCGGCTGCTGTGGACTGAGTTTGGGATAATCCAACTAAGCCAATGACTGAGCATGACACCACGTGTCTACCATCCCAAATATAGAGGACCAGGCCTGGTGGAGCCTGGTCCTTTCACAGGAGGACCGCGATCTAGCTCAACCTGAGCATATATTTAGTTTCTATCTCAGAAATCCTCAAGACAGAAAGGTGGCTCATCAGAACCGGGGAGAGGAAACAAGCAGGGGAGTCATGGAGCCCCCAGAGGGTATTTGACCCAGGGTAGGTTGGTGTTGGGGAGGCCACTCACCTGTGCTGCTGGGAGACGATGTTGGCAGCTGCTCCAAGTGGCGGCAGCATTGTGGACACATGGGCCCAGGGACCAGGTCAGGGATTTAGGCTGGCTGGCAGCACAACATTGCCTGAGGTTTGAAACCTAGCACCACGTGAAGGGAGGGAAGGGGCTGGGTGGGGGTGAGAGAATCAATTTTCTACTATACTTCAAAGTCACCTGAGAATCTTCCTCACCACTCAGCCACCTCTACCTTCCTCAACTGCTGGTAGTGTTGTAAATTAACAGAGGGAATCCCAGTGATACCTGGAAGCATGGAATGTGGGTGTGGCCACCATTCTTGTATCCCATTGGTGAGAAAGAAGCATGAAAGAATGGGGGTATGGCCAGAATCCTGTGAAGCAAGCAGCATGGGCAGAGTCAAGATGACAGCGGTTCTCCCAGCCCTTTGCCCAGGGAATTCTGTCCAATTTAGTTGGGGACAATATGGTGACCTGCTCTAGCTGGATGGCTACACAGATTATTGTGTATTTCTGTTTGTTGCCAGTCTCAGACCTTGAACTCAGGATCTGGGCACAGACCATGAGCTGTTTTGCTCAAGGCTGGTCCTCTACACTAGAGCCACAAGGTTTCTGGCTTTGTTGGCATTGAAGTGGGAGAGGGGTCTCAAGGACTTTCCTGCTTAGGGTGACTTTGACCATGATCCTCCTATCACAGCCTTGTAAGTATCAAAGAGGACTGCTGAGAGCCACTGGTGCCTGCCTAATCACTGGTCTTATTGATGTTCTTGGACAAACTGGTGAGTTCCCTATCCTCGGGTTGAAGTGGTGGGAGCTGGAGCCCACAATTCAAATCCTGGTCCTGCCAGCTCCAAATAGTAGGTGATCCTAGGAAACTTGTTCCTATCCATATGATTACCAATGTAATGTGATGTAAGTCATGATTGAATGAACAGTTCTTGAATGATTCTAGGATAAAATTATACACAATTATATTACATGACACTGATCGATTTTAGTTAATATTTTATTAAGAATTTAAACAATCACATTCATCAAATGGAGGCATAATGAAATACCTAAGAATTGGGCCTCACATACTATAAAGCTGACATTTTTTCTACCAAGACTGGGATTGGAACTCATAGTCTGGGTAACTCTGTTGCACTGTGAGGGAAGAGGAAGCTTGCCTCCTTGAAGTCAAGAAATTCAAGTCTGTTCCTTAGGTCTGAAATCGATCCCCAGTACAAGAAAACACCTTACTCATATACAATTTACATATATATTTTATATTTATATACATATGTGGACTCCATATTGCGTTCAGTGTAGTTATTTTATTTTTTGTTTTATTCATGTATTGACCATTTATTTTATTGACTATTATAGCACATAGAACATTGACTGCATAGGATATAGTTCTACATATGTATTCCACTTCATACCTGACACCCAGAAGATTCACAGTAAAGGAAAATATGTGTCAACATCAGCTTCTTACTCCACGATTCATTGTTTGGGAGCCCTGGCATCTGAACTCATGGCCTACAAGGCCAAATTAATGAATGGGTGAGTGTAAACCTGTCATCCTGGGGCAAATTGAGCTGAAAGGTTGTTCGCAGGACCAGAGAACGAGCCCTGGGGTTAACCAAAGAAGAACAGATTGACATGCAGATGGCAGTATGCTAAAAAATATATATCTTTATAGAATGCCAGAGATGTCTATACATTATTCAGTTATACAGACTATATTCCTACCAATTCCTGGGTGTTTATTATGCGTTCATGTAATAAAATATTAACGAAAGCACTCAGTGTCCTGAAATTATTGTGTACCTGTAAGTAATAATGTTCTTTTTTTTTGTGGGGGGTGGTCCGGTCGTGGGGCCTGAACTCTGGGCCTGGGCACTGTCCCTCAGCACTTCAGTTCAAGGCTAGCACTCTACGACTTGAGCCACAGCGTCACTTACGGCTTTTGACTTTTTGCTTATGTGGTTCTGAGGAATCGAACCCAGGGTCTCAGGCATGCAAGGCAAGCGCTCTACCACTGAGCCTCCTTCTCAACCCCAGTAATAATATTCTTTTAATGCTTCAGAAATATTAAATAAAATCAACCAGCCTTTTGAAATGATGCTGTTTAATTTTATATGATCATCATTCACTATCAACTCATTCAACTGTGACATTGACAAAATTCCAGTGTTATTCCTTTGGATGGGAACCAGTTTCTTAGTACCTCCTGCCATTGTTTGGTGTCAGGATGGGGATTCGAAATGAGGACCTATGTTGCCATGTGGGCCTATGGCTTCCCTGATAGTCTGTAAGACTTCATCAATGCAAGGTGAAGTACCCTTTGCAACAGTGAGATTCAGACCCAGAAGGGTCACTGTTCAAAGGAAGAAAACATAAAAGGCCACATTTTTTCTGTGCCTTGTTTTCCCTGCAACACCTGGGGGTTTAGGATCCCAGAAGCACCTGTGTGTCAAGTGGCTGCACCTAAACCTAGGTGATCGAAGCTGAGGCAGAGTTGCCATGACCTGAGTTCAAGCCCCATGCTGAGAAAGAAATTAGCTCACTGGCTTGTAATTCACACAGTTTATTTTTACAGGCTTTGGATTTGAACTCAGGATCTGGGTAAATCTACAGCAATGTGGATAAAGGGGAAGATCACATTACATGAAGATAAAAATGTCAGGCCTGTTCACTAGTGCTGAACTCAAGACCCAGCCCTGAAATACATACTATATATATATATATATATATATATATATAGTAAAGATGGGATTTATACTTACCTATAGATGTTCAGTCCATACATGTTTGGTGTGGTTGTTCCTTATATCTTTGTTTTATTCATTTATTTACCATTGATTTTACTATGAAAAAACACATTCTGTTTATTACATTGATGACAACTTATCACAGAACATCTAGATTTGTAGAAATATTCTCCATCATGCCTGACCCACAGGATTCTCAGAGAAAAGGAAAAAAATTCACACTCTCCTTCTTATTCCATGATCCACTTGTTGGTAGTGCTGGGATCTGGACTCAGGGCAGAGCAAAATCAATTGGCCAATCAGTCAAGGTGATCATATGAACCTGTGAGCAATTAAAGAGTGTGACCAATCCCAGAATCTGACATTGATCTCCAGGGTGGTCCACTATAGTCATAAATTCATAATTTAAACATAAGATCTATATTGCCATACATGTGTGGACAGCATCTTGTGTTCAGTGCAATTATTCTCCTTATTTTGTCTCTAATTCATGGAGGTACTGGGTATTTTAATAAGTATGGTGACATGTATAACTGTGCTGACATGGATGACAACCTGTTACCATGGTTACAGGGTTGTCTATGCATTCTCCATCGTATTTGAGACCCAGGCCTTTCACAGGATAGGATAAAAGGCACAACGCCTGGCTCCATGACCAATACCTGGCTTGCTTGAACCTTACTCTGTAGCTCTAGGCAGAGTTCTATGCAGTGCGCCTCTGAGTGTCTCCTAATGTATAGGTGTCCTACAAGTCTTGATAGCAGCCTGTTTGGAGGCCATTGCCTACAGAGCAGGCCACTGTACCAGAGAAGTATCGAGCATTGGAACATGAAGATCATCAGAATGGCATCTGTCATGGGTGCAGTGTGGATCCTAGTAGTAAATCACTGTCTCAAACCATGGTTCTGGGAAAGGAGGGGCAGGAGCTGCAAGATGTCACACCAGATAATACCCACTCATGCGAGTATCACAAGAGTGCAAATTTGTCAGTCAATCCTTGCGCAGGTGTTGAATTGGGCTGATGAAAATTTTGTAGGTTCAGGAAAATATACCCACCTGGCTGCTGCTTGTAGCAATCACTTCCCCAGGAGTCCGAGGGCTTGGAGCTCTGCTTTCCTCACCAGTGCTTGGGGAACGGGGACAGATGAAGGTCTGAAATCATGGGCTGACTACAAAGGAGCATCCCTAGTGTCCTTCCCTTGATCCTGTGGCCCCGTGTTGAGATCGAGGGGCAGGTTCCGTGGAACTTACTGCCATGGCCAAAACCCATCAGCCGAAGAAGGACTTAGGGAGAAACCACTTGATCTGGCTTGAGAGTTTACTGTGACTATGACTCAGGACTGCCCCCAGTTCTAGCTCAGCTCATCCAGGTCAAAACTAATGCCCCAAAACATTGATGTACTGGCCATACCAATCTCTCATCCCCCAGTTCCCTGCCTCTCTATACTGGGCATCAGGAATTGTCTAGAAGGACCTGAGAGGCCTAGCTGGGGCCAGAAGATAGATTTGCCTACGATAAGGTATATTGACATTTCCCAGACATCTAACAGTACATCCAAGCCACCTTGGCCTCACCTCTTATGTTGCCACAGATCATCCTTTTTTGGGGAGCCTTCAGTCAGCTATCAAGGTCGAGTTGGCCAGAGCCCCTGACACCACACTTCTCCCACTCCACTGCCAGTCTGCTGGAAGTGGAACATGCTGCCAGGCGCCCAGCTGAGAAAAGGACAGGACACAGCATGACTGACCCTGCCCCCTCCCCTCAGACGCAGGAGAGAATGTATGCCAGCCGGCACTGCTGACCCAGAATCCGCTGGATGAGGACAAAGATATGGACAGCCAGACTTGTGTCCCAAGGAAAAGCTGGAATATGCAGGTCTCTGGCAATTTAGGACACATTGTAGACCATGATAGGGTGCTAAAGACAAGGTTGCTATTTAGGAAGGGCACCATCCAAGGTCAGGGAGAGGCAGACAAGCACCCAGGAAGTGGGCAGAGAAAGATGAGGGAAACACACACACACACACACACACACACACACACACACAAAACAGCATAGCATTTCCTACTATATACACCGCTATGAAGTAAACTCAGCCAAATTATTGTTGGTCATTGGTGATGGGGTTTGAACTTTGGGCCTGCGTGCCATCCCTCAGCTCTTCAGCTGAAGGTGTGCGCTCTACCACTAGAGCCACAGCACCACTTCCAGTTTTCTGGTGGTTCACTTGAGTTAAAATCTCACACACTTTCCTGCCCAAGCTGGCTTTGAACCATAATCAGATCTCAGCCGCCTGAGTAGCTAGGATGACAGTTGTGAGACATTGGCAGTGCCCGGTTTCAGCCACCATTTTACAACCAGGGGAAACCCAACGTGTCAGGCCATAAAGCACATGTAACCCTACACTTTCAGACTTTGACACCAGCATCCAAAAACATTCTTTCTTGGTTGGAGAGAATATAATTGACATTACTCTTCCACACCTGCTCCCATTTGCCCACTCCCTGCCTAAGACAGGCCAAAACCTCTGCAGTTCATGGGAAGACAATGCACACCCTGCTGTAAATTCACACTCGGGAAAACTTGGGGAGTTCTTAGAAATGGCTGTACACTGAGTCCAGAACCTGGTGTCCCAACCACAGCAACCCCATTCATTCACCATCTCTGGCAAGCAAGGGGTGTCTTTCTTTCTTGTTTTTTTGTTTTTTTTTTTGGATGAGGATCTTGAACTTAGGGCTTGGGTACTGTCCCTGATGATGATTTTTGCTCAAGGCCAGTACTCTTCCACTTGAGCCCTGGAACCACTTCCGGTTGGAGATTTGAAATGAGAAACTCGTTGGACTTTCCTCCCTGTGCTGGGATACAAGACCCTCTGGATCTCAGCCTCCCGAGTAGCCAGGATGACAGGCGTGAGCAATCAGCGCATGGCCTATGGTGTTTCACTCTATACAATTTCCAAGTAGTCCTCCTCTAGACACTACCACCTAGACACTCCTCAACCTCCCTCAGAGTCAGCAAAGGGAGGCTCAGAATCTGGGGAGGGCCATGGGCATTAAAAGGCCCTCTTCACATCACTACCACTTTCTAAGCTCCCATCAGCTTCCACTGGATGGGCTGGATGTCTGGGGCAGATCATACCTACTAGTACTTCTGAGGCCTGCCCTGTATCCCCCCGCCACACCCAACCAGTACCTGAGGATTTCTGGGGCCTGCTGCTCCATGTCCCAGTGGAAGCCTTTGGGAGAGTTGCTGATAACCACGTCCAAGGGTGCTCAGGGCAGAAGGAGTTTCCAGATCCCCTTTGTCAAAGAAAGAGACACAAAGTATGGATGGATCTACTTAGAGCTACAAGGCACAGCCATCCACCTGTTACCCAGGTACCTGGGAATGAAGTTTTACATTGACAGTGCTGGGGCTTGAACTAGGGGTCCAGGCACTGTCCCTGAACTTCTTTTGCTTGATGTGAGCATTCTTCCATCCAAGCCACGGTATCACTTCTGACATTTTCTGTGTATGGGAGACCTAGTAATTGAACCCAAGATTTCCTGTGTGCTACATGAGCCCACTACTGCTAAGACAAAATCCCAACATTGGATACCTGTTCTTCTGTGACCCCTTGGGCTTGTATTGGGACAGTTTTTCTCATCTTTACCGAGTTTCTAACAAGCAGCCCTGGCTGGAAAATAACACGCTCTGCTATGTTGTCCTTTATCCATGGCATCTTTGCTCTTTGTGCTTCCTGTCACATCCTCCTTGTTAAGCAAGACCCCCTTTCAAGTGCTCCCTCTAAGAAGCCCCCTCCAATAACCCTGGCAGAGGGGGAGCTTCTCTGCTCTGCAGGCTGTTGGCCTTGTCATGCTCTGCAATCCAGCTAGTATGGGTTGAGAGTGCACATAGGCGAAGGCCTGGCTTTCAACACCCAATTTCTGAAGGCTCTGATACATTACCCAGGATCCAGTGCGGTATCACACTCTGTGACAGGGTACTTGAGGCCCAGGCAGTCTGGGGGCAACAAATGGGGCCATTTCTTTTGTAGGCTTCAACTGAGGATCTGGGAGCTGTCTTTCTGAGTTTTCATGCTCAAGGCTGCTCCTCTACCACTTGAGCTACAGCTCCACGTCTGGATTTTTGGTGGTTCCATGCAGAGAAGTCTTATCGTCTGCCCAGCTTATGGCTGGCTTCGATCTTTGATCCTCAGATTTCTGCCTACCGAGGAGCCAGGATGTCAAGTGTGAGCCTGAGCTAGACAGGCTCCAGAACCTTTCCTTTGAGCTTCTGTTTATCTCGTGTCAACTAGCAAGCCCTAGTTAAAATAGTCATATACAGGGGATCAAGTTCCTCTCCTAGGGCAGTTAATCCAAGGAGATAAAGTGTCTTTGGAAAAGGCTAATCTGAGTTGCCCTAGGTGAGTGAGAGAAAGAGAGAGAGAGAGAGAGAGAGAGAGAGAGAGAGAGAGTGTGTGTGTGTGTGTGTGTGAGAGAGAGAGAGAGAGAGAGAGAGAGAGAGAGAGAGAGAGAGAAAGAGAGAGAGAGAGAAAGTATGAGTTTCAGGAAGACCTACCTCCATCTCTCTGGTGTTTCTTTCACCCAGTGGTGAGTACACCTGTGAGACGTACATTGTGAGTATGTCTGTGAGACGCTTATCTCCAAAGAACCACCAGAAAACCGGAAGTGTGTTGTGCCTCAAGTGGTACAGTCCTAAACTTGATCTGAGGAGCTTGGGAACAGGATCAAGGCCCAGAGTTCAAACCCCACGACTGACAATAAGTGGACTTCCCCCCACAAGAAGTGGACTGAATAGCACCCATTGTCCTAGGGAGCATGGCAGACAAGTCAGGGCAAGCTTCTTGTCAGCTGGGGGTAATGAGTAGGTCATCCCACTTTTCTGCGCCTCCTTATCCGATGCTGCAAAGGTAAACAGTGAAGGATCTCCTTCCTCATGGGGATAGGGTAAGGATGAAAGAGAGCCATGTTTTGTTTCATAATCCCATACCTGTGGCATGATAAATAACAGGCCCCTTCTGAGTCCTTTCCAGGTATCTTCTTGTTATATGCTCACACATTTGCCAAGAAACTTATCTGATAACCGTTCCCTCTATGCCTGGCCCTGCCCAAAGTTCCCCTTGTATTGATCCCTTGTTTCCTCACAACTGTCCTGTGAAGAGACTGAGGACCCATGGTTCTAGGCAGAACCCAGAGCTTCAACTGTGGTCAAGAATCGGCTGCTGTGGACTAAGTGTTTAAGACAGTCATCTAAACCAATGATTGAGCATGGCTACATATCTAGGATCCCAAATACAGAAGATCAGGCATGCCTGTCACAGGAGGACCATGATCCAGCCAAGTCTGAGCATATATGGAGTCTCTATCTCAGAAATGCCCATTACAGAAAGGCTTGGCTCCCATAGAAGAAGACCTGACTGGAAAGCCTAAGGCCTTGAGTTCAAACCCTAATATACCAAAAAGAATCAGAGGTCCAGTGCCAGAGGCTCATGCCTATAACCCTACCTACTCAGGAGGCTGAGATCTGAAGATCACAGGTCAAGATTTAAAGTAAGGTTGGCCTTGCCCATCAGACATAATGATGACAAGACCCAGAGTTTGACCCATTCCAATATGTTCCATACTAACAGGACTCAAAGCTTTACTATGTGCTGACCATGCTCTCTGTCCCCCTGGGGAGCCACCCCCTCTGGGCCCCACCTCCAGATCCTCCCACACTCCCTCTGCCACCAACCAGGCTCAAGGGAGTAGACAGTTCCAGGGCACGAAGTTCCCTTGCTCTTATAAGTTAACAGTGCTGAGTCCCTTTCAAGCATCTCACCCTTCCAGGCCCCCAGACCTCAGTCTCAAAGCCCATGCTGCTCCCAAAGACAGCGTTTAGAAGTTACCAAAGGGTATAGCACTCCTTGTTACAACTAACTTCTATACACACACACACACACACACACACACACACACACACACACACACAAAGCCATCACGGGTGGCTCCTGTCTGTCATCCTAGTTACTCAGGAGGCTAAGGTCTGAGGATCACTGTTCAAAGCCAGCCACGTAGGAAAGTTTGTGAAGCTCCTATCTACACTGAACCACCAAAGAGCCATAGGTGGAGCTGTGGCTCAAGTGTCAGATCACTCTTTGAGCAAGAAATCTCAGGAACAGCATTTAGGCCTTGAGATCAAGGCCCAGTTCTTCTACCTCCAAACACACAGACAGAGACACACACAGACAGACAGACAGACAGACAGACAGACAGACACACACACACACACACACACACACACACACACACACACACACCACAAACACACTGATAGCCCAAGGATTCAGCAGTCCCTGAGAACAGAAACATGACTCCCTCAATGAGGATCATATCCCACCCCTGAGAATGTGTCAGTACTGACATCAGACCCACTGTAGACAAAACATTGAGCATCTCACATATCTGGAATGCCTCATAGACCAGCATGGCATTTCCTACCATACACACTGCTTTGTGGAAAACTTAATCACCTCTTTTTTTTTTCTTGGTTAAGCGGCTTGAACTCTGGGCTTTGGTGCTTTCCCTGAGCTCTTCAGCTTAAGGCAAGCACTCAATTGCTTGAGCCACAGCACTGCTTCTGGTTTTCTGGCAATTCCTTGGAGATAAGAATCTCAGGGTCTTTCCTGACCAGGCTGCCTTCGACCCATGATCCTCAGATCTCACCTCCTGAGTACCTAGGATAAAAGCCATGAGCTACTGGCACCCAGCCATACTTTTCCATTCCTGTCTTTCTCTCCCCTCAGGAGACACCCAAAAATTCTGGAAGTCGAGCTGTGATTCAAATGGTAGAATGCTATATTGCAGCATAAAAGATAATATCCATGCCATAGTTTCAAGCTTTTTCTAGCATATACCCACCCAAGAAAGGGAAGCAGGTGGGCACATGGGAGCTCAAAGCTAACATATAATAATCAAGACTCCCAGAACAGACACCATCCTGCTCTGATTCTCTACATTCTATGTCCTATATCATGGCAGTCGTAGATGGGACTGACCATGCACCAAGTTGGGACATTCAAGAACAATCTCATACTGAAGATCCCCTGACTTTATCAAAGACTCAGGATCTCTCACTGTCCTGCCTCAGCACTGGGCAGTGAGGTAAAGTCTAGTTATCCAACCACATGATATGGGAACTAAAGGGTTTTCTGGTCAAGGGATGGAGACTGAGGGGATCTAGGTCCCTTTCGGGGAGGTAAAAAAGGGCTGCTCTATCCCAGAAATTTTCTTATGTTGTGAGTATTATCAAAGAAACAATCCTGCTCAGAGCCCAGTGCCTCTAGTTTTCCCACCAGGTTGTACCCAGCTCTGCCCCACCTTCAGCTTGCCCTCTCTGAATCCCAGATCTGCCATCTAGACTAAAGACTGAGCCAGCCAAGAGACCCGTTTCCTGCCCTCATTCCCAGGCTGTCCTGTGGCAGTGGCATGCTTACCTCAGTCTTTGGTGGGGGAATGAACACAAGAGGTGGTATCATCAGATTGAGCCTTGGAAAGTCCTAGTCCCCAAGGATGTATTGCACAAGCATCCTGCAGTGAACAACAGCCAGGTCGTCAATGATGAACCCAAGGTGCAAGGACTTTTAATAGCAGTGTGGCTGGATCAAAGGCTGGTAGTCTTTGTTGTCAGGCGAGGTCATGGCTCTGATTTCGGCTCATCAGTTGCCATCCTTCACCTTCTGCCCTCCCTCAACTTCCTCTCCACCCAGGTCTTTCTCCTTATGCTATAACACCCCTTCCATCCTTCCAGGACTTTTTCCTTTTTCTCTCACCTTCTATTGCTATGAACAAGCAGCCTATATAAAGTCTGTACCCCTTCTCCAATCCAACTGCCTGTTTCCAACTATCACATCCCAAACTGCCCACAGTCCAATCACTTCTTAACAACTCAACAAGTGGTGTTTAATGCACCAGTCCCTCCCACAGGATGTCATTATTTCTCCTCTCCAGCTGGCCAGGAGATGGGCCCATGCTGATTATCGGACCCTATAGATTATTGGGCCCTGCTGATTATTACAGTATCCTCCTTGTGAACTAGTAGCAATAGAAATTGGAAATTTGATTGTGATATTACAAACTCATTGTGACATCACTAACCCATTTTGAGATCATCATTACCATGACATAACAAACCCCTTGTGACAACATTGTCATTGTGACATCATGATTCCATTGTGACATCTCAAATCTATTACGACCTCTTAGCTCCTTTGAAAAATAACATGCCCTTTTCAACATCCAGTCCCTCTGTATATCCATATCCTTGTTGTGAACTGACAGTTGAGATCAGACATGCCATTCTAACATCAAAAAGTGTTTGTGACATCCTCAACAGTGTGAGAGCACATTTTCATTATGAGAGCATAAGCTCATTGTGACATCACCAAACTCAATGACAAATCGCATTATGAGAATTCTCATTGTGACGTCATAGACACATTGTGAATGCCTATTCTGTGATTTCATTGTATTTCAAATGTGGCATGAGAGTTGATATCAGAAACGCATTTTTGTGCCTACAAACCATTTTGACATCATAATAACTTTGTGACATCACAGTACCATTGTGCTATCACTAACACAATGTGACATCACAAACCTCTCCTGTCCTCATCACTTTTGTGACATGCTGACATTGTGATATCTTAGACCTTTTTGCCCTCATAGTTTGTTTCCATACTCATATCTCATGCATGACTTGTGATAACAGAAATCAACTGTGACATCATGACCATTGTGACATCACACTGACAGATGTCATGATCATCGTGTCACATTGTGACATCATAAAATGTTTTGATGTAACAATTGATTGGTGATGCCATACGTTAAGGGGTCTATGATGTCACAATTGGTTTGTGATATCCAAATGGCATAATGGATCTCATTAGTCATGTAATCACAGAGAATATGAGTTCACAACAGACTGTGGTAGCTCCAAAGTCATGTGTTTTCACAAATATTATGAAGCCCTAGGAGGACTGTGATGTCACAGTATGACACAATGTTTATGATGTCTGTCAGTGTGATGTCAAAATGGTCATGACGTCACAGTGGATTTCTGATATCATATATCATAACTGAAATATTATAAGGTTGAAAACAGGTTACGAGCTCATGAAGGGCCTAAGATATCACAATTGCTGCACATCACAAGACTTATGAGGACAGGGCAGGTTTTTGATGTCACAATGTGTTAGTGATATCACCATGGCACTGTGATGTCACAAAGTGATTGTGATGCCATATATTTATGAGATCACAATATATTTCTGACATCAACCAACATGCCACATTTGAAATAGAATTAAATAAGAGAATAGGCATTTACAGTGTGTCTATGACATCACAATGACAATATAATGTCATAATGATATGAGGTCATTGTAAATTGGTGATGTTGCAAGGAGGTAATTTTGTAATAATGAATATGTGTTGTCACACTGGTGATGGGGTCACAAAGGGTTTGTGATGTTACAATGGCATATATGAATTCAATTGTCATGTGTTCACAACGAGGATATGGGTACACAAAGGGACTACGATGTCACATATGCCATGTGTGTTTTCAAAGATACTTAGGGGTCATGATAGCTTTATGATACACAGTTGTGATGAGGTCACAATGGGCTTTTGATGTCATAATAATTTTGTAATATCTCAAACAAAAGTCCATTTTCAATTTTTACTATTTCACAATGTGCATACAATTTCACAGAATGAGCTGGAAGTCATAATGGACATGAATTTTTTAAAATGTTAGGAGGTCATTTTAGGTTTGTGAATATACAATGGGACAGTGATATCACCATGACAATGTCAACTCATTACATTATGTCAAAATATTTTTTTGGTGTCACAATTAGTTGATAATTCCACATTGGTGGTAAGGTTACAAAATGTTGGTGATATCTTGGGCATGTCAAAATGACATGATGATTCTCAATTATCTTAACTTTTAATGAGTATATGAGTTCACAAAGGGACTGTGGTTTCTCCAAAAGTATGTGTTGTCACACATATTGAAATCCTAAAAGGTTTGTAATGTCAGAATTTGACACAATGGATATGACATCTGGCAGTGATGTCACTGGGAATTTGTGATATCAAATGTCATATGTGAAATCTAATGAGGTCAGCAACAGATTATGAGGACAAAAAAGCCTAAGGTATCAGAATTGTAGCATGTCACAAAAGTTATGATGAGAGGCTGGGGAGGTGGCTCAGTGGTAGAGTGCTTGCCTTGCATGCCTGAGGCCCCAGCACCACATAAGCAAAAAGAAAAAAAAAGCCAGAAGTGGCGCTGTGGCTCCAGTGGTAGAACACTAGCCTTGAGCTGAAGAGCTGAGAGATAGCACCCTGTCCCAGAGTTCAGGCACCACGACTGGACCCCCCAAAAAAAAGTTATGATGAGAGGATAGGTTTGTGATAACACGGTGGGTTAGTAATTTCACAATGGCAACATGATATACAAAGGGATTGTGATATCACAATGGTTATGAGTTCCTGATTTGTTTATGATATCAAACTACATGCCACATTTGAAATGGAATGAAATCACAGAAAAGGCATTCATGATGTGTCTATGATGTCACCATGACAATGTGAAGTTATAATTCTATCATATCATTTTAGTTTTGTGATTTCACAATGAGTAGATGGTATAAAAATGATAATGTGATTTCACAATTATGATGATCTCACAAACTGTTTGGATGTCAAAATGTAATGTTTGATTCTCAATTGTCAATAATGCACAGTGGGATTTTGGGTACACAAAGGGACTCTGATAACACAAAGCTATGTATTTTTCAAATGTTATAAGAGATTATAATAGATTTGGAATGTCACAATGTGATCCTGGTATCAAAACAACAATGTGAAGTCACAATGGGTTTGTGATGTCACAGTGGTGATGAGGTCACAATGGGTTGGTTATGTCACGCGTTTGTAATATCACAATTATTTGTCCAATTTCAATTGCTACTAGTTCACCAGGACACTGTAATAACCAGAAGTGCCCTTATAATCCACGGGAAGATATAGTCATCATGGCCTCTTAGTCTGGACCAATGGAGAGGGGGGCATGACACTGTAGGGGGCAGGATGTGCAGCTGAAGGAGATAGGATGTCACGCCCCACAAGGTGAGCTGCCAAGAAGTGATTGGGCATGGACATTTGGTAAGTGATAACTGAAAACTGGAAGGCAAGAAACATTTCATTTGGGGAAGGGTACAGCCTATATATAAGCTGCATTTTCAGAGCAAGAGAAGTGGAGAGAAAAAGGTTAAAGGCCTGGATGGAAAGAAGTGATGAGACTGCTGTAGGGCAAAGACCTGGGAGGAGAGGAAATTGAGAGAGCAGGAGGTGAAGGACGGCAACTGGCCACCTGGACAAGGAAGGGTAGGCCTTCAAGAGTAGAGCATCCTGAAGAGAAGAATGGAATGGTGTAAGGAAAAAAAGAAAAGACCTGAAAGTTAAGACAGATCTGTAGAGAAGGAGAATGAAGAGAAAGGAAAAAGGCTTGTCCTTTGAAGTGTGGAGCTTTGGAGATCATTATTTTGGGAGTTGGTTGTTTGCAGACCAGTTAACAAATGGCTAAACGGCTCATTGGAGGTCTGAGGGTTCATGGTTGAGACTGAATTTAGCTCTCATGATCCAGCCCAGGCCAAGGTAGTCACTTGTTACAAAATTTATGAGGAAAGACAGGTTTGTGATGTTACATTGCATTAATGATATCACAATGTCAACATGAGGTCACAAAGGGATTGTGAGGTAACAATGATGATGTGGTCACAATGGGTTTCTGAAATCAACCTATATGCCACATTTGTGATAGAATGAAATCACGGAATAGGCAATTGAATTGTCTCTAGGACCTCACAATGAAAATGTGATGTCATAGAAGGGAACCTTACTTCATTGTTGGTGGGAGTGTAAACTTGTTCAACCACTTTGGAAAGTAGTATGGAGAATCCTCAAAAGAATCCACATAGAGCATCCCTATGACCCAGCAGTCCCACTTTTGGGCATTTACCCAAATGTTTACAAACAAGACCACACTAAAGCTACCAGCACAACTATGTTTATTGCAGCATAATTTACCATAGCTAAGATATGGAACCAACCCCGATGCCCCTCAGTAGATGAATGCATCAAGAAAATGTGGTATATATACACAATGGAATTCTATGAATCCATCAGAAAGAATGACATTGCCCCATTTGTTAGGAAATGGAAAGACTTGGAAAAATTATATTAAGTGAAGTAAGCCAAGCCCAAAGAAAAATAGGTCCCATGACTTCCCTTATTTGAAATATCTAGTATATGTATGAGTCAAGCAGAAAAGGTCAGATAAGTTGATGTTAGGAAAATGAACCCTAAGATATGTATTTTAAATGTTTGTTTTCTTTCATGCATTTGTTTCTAACACAATTATAAGATTATTTCTTTGTTGCTTTGTATGTCCCTCCCACACAGTATAACCCTGCTTTCACTGTATTTAATGTCGGTATAATTTGTGGAGGGGAAGGGGAAAAACAGTTCGTTTAAATAAGGATACAGGTGGAACTTTTGCAACAATGAGAAGTTCAAGTTGTAATGTCGAAAACGAACTTTACAACTTGGGGGGGAAATTTGGAGGGGACGGAGGATGGGAAGGGATGGGAAGGGTAAACAAAGGAGGAGGCTACAATGCTTGATAAGAAATGTATTTACTGTCTTGCCCATGTAATTTTAACCCCTCTGTACAGTATTTTCACAATAAAAAAAGGAAAAAAAAAAGAAAATGTGATGTCATAATGCCATGATATATTTGTCATTTTGGGATGTAACAATGGGCTGATGGTATTATAAAAACAATGTGAGCTCACTCTGGAGATGATGTCACAACGCGTTTGTAATGGTACACTGGCATGTCTGATGTCAGTTTTCTTTGTTCACAGTGACGACAAAGGGACCCAAAGGGACCATGATACCACAAACACCATGTGCTTTTTCCAAGGTGCTAAGCGGTCACAATAGGTTTGGGATGTCACTTGTTGATCATGATATCACTGTGGCAATATGATGTCACAATGGGTTTGTGATGTCATGTGGTGATAAGGTCACACTTGGATAGTGATGTCACAATGAAGGTGTAATATCACCATTACATGTCCAATTTCATTCTACTAGATCACAATGAAGATATGAGTTCACGTAAGGAGCTAGAAGTCAGAAAGTCCACGAATTTTGTAAAATATTATGAGGACATAATAGGCTGGTGAAAATGCAATGAGACAGAGATATCCCATTGGCAATGTGATGCTACCATTACATGCGATAGTATTGTTTTGAAGTCACAAATGTTGATGCCATACAGGTGATGAGGTCACATAGGTTTGTGATTTCACAATGGGATGTTGATGTCACAATCTCATGCAAGATCTCTAATTGACAATGACTATATAAGTTCACAGTGGATAAAGATGTATCCAAAGGCATATGTTGGCACAAGTGTAATGAGTCTTAACATGTTTGTGATGTCCTTATGTGACTCAGTGGTCATGCCATCTGGCAGTGTGATGTTACAGTGGTCATGATATCACAGTGGATTTTTGATATCACATGTCATGCCTGAAGTATTATGAGTTAAACAATTTATAAACTCAGAGTTGCAAAAGAGATCACACTGGCAGCATGTCAAAAAATTTATGAGGATGACAGTTCTGTGATGTCACAGTAGGTTAGTGATATCATAATGGCAATGTGGTGTCATCAAGGTGTTGTGATATTATAATGTTTTTGGGGTCCAATGTATTTCTAATATCAACCCACCTGCAACATTTGAAATAGAATGAAATCACAGAATAGGCATTCCAATGTATCTGTGACATCACAATTACATGAGATTTAATGTCATTGTTGTTTTGTGATGTCATGATGGGCTGATGTTATCATAATGACAATGTGATGTTACACTGGTGATGATATCACAAAGGTTTTGCGATGTTAAAATGGCATGCCTGATCTCAGTTGTAATTATCTCAACATGAGGATATGAGTACACAAAAGGCCTGTCATGTCACAAAGGCCATGCTTTCTTTCAAAGCTTCTGAGGTCATAACAGTTTTGGGATTTCACAATGTGATCAAGGTACAATAGCAATGTGATAAAACAATGAGTTTGTGATGTCTCTGAGGTGATGAGGTCACAAAGAGTTAATGATGTCTCATCAAGTTTGTAATATAACAATGACATATACAATTTCAATTTCTTCTAATTCACTATGAGGATACTATAATAACCAGTGGGTCCAGAATTATCTGTGGGGGCCAATATTCATTGTAAATTCTTGGCTTGGCCAACCGGACAGTGTGGGGAATGCCGCCAAAGGTGGAGGTGTCAAGCCTCACTCGGTGAGCTGTCAAGAAGTGATTAAGCATTGGGCAGTTTTGGAAGTGATGGTTGAAAACTGTTAGGCAGGAGATCCGTTGGAGGGAGGAGGGATACAACCTATATATAAATTGCATTTTCAGAGCATTATAATGGAGATGAAAATGGGAGTTACCAGGATGGAAGAAAGTGGTGAGACAGCAGGAAAGGAAAAACCTGAGAAGAGAGGAAGCTGAGGGAGAGCAGAAGGTTGGCAAGTGGTCACTGGGGCAGAGTAGGGCAGGCCTGTGGAGAGTGGAGAGGCCTGAAGAGAAGAAGGAAGTGGTGGAAGGGAAAAATGGAAAGACCTGGAAGGAATGACAGGTCTGTAGAGAAGGAGCGAAGAATGGAAAAGAAAAAAGCCTTGCCCATTGAGGTTTGGAGCTTTGGAGATCATAATTTTGTGATTGGTGTTTTGCAGAACAATTAAGAAAGGGTGGGGCTGCCCATTGGAAGTCTGAGGTTTGGTGGTCAAGGCTGCTCTTGAACCTGGGTATACAGTCCAGGATAAGGTAATCACAGTCCCCTTTCTAGTGAAAAATGGTTTATTATATTAAATGTGACTCGATGGTTTGTCTCCTTGCCTTAGAGGTCTTATGTACATACATTCACAGAAAGAGCTTGAAGTCTGAAAGCCCATGAATTTTCTAAGATCTAATGAGGCCATAACAGGTTTGTAAAAACACAATGGGAGAGTGATATCACAACAGCAATACCACAATATCATCTCAAAATGATGATTTGATAAAACAATTAGTTGTGGATGCCATTCTCGTGATGAGGTCACAATAAGTTTGTGATGTCACAATGGTTTCACGATGTCAGAGTGGCATGGGAGATCTCAACTCTCATTAATTGGCAATGAATATATGAGTTCCAACAGGGACAGTAATGTCTCCAAAGGCATGTTTTGTTACAAATGTGATGCAGTTCTAACAGGCTTGTGAGGTCACAATGTGACACAATGGTCATGACATCTAGCAGTTTGATGTCACAGGGGATTTCTGATATCACATATCATACCAGAAATATGAGATTGAAAACAGATTGTGAGCTCACAAAGGGCCTAATATATGGCAATGGCAGTATGTTACAAACCTTATAAGGACAGTATTGGTTTGTGATGGCACAGCATGTTAATGATATCACAATGGCAATGCAATGTCACAAAGTATTTGTGATATCACAATGGTTATATGGTCAAAATGGGTTTCTGAAATAGAATGAATTCACAGAATAGGCCTTCACACTGTTACGTCTATGATGTAACAATGTCACTGTGATTTATAATGCTATGATGCCATTCTCGTTTGGTTATGTCATAATGAGCTGATAGTGTCATAATGAAATTTTGATGTCATTGCTGATTTATGATGTTACAATGGTTATGAGGTCACATTATGATTCTGATATTAACACACATGTAAATTTGAAATAGAATGAAAAAACCACGCACCGGTGGCTCATGCCTGAAATCCTAGCTACTCCAGAGGCTGAGATCTGAGGATTGCGGTTCAAAGCCAGCTCAGGCCGGAAAGTCTATGAGAATCTTATTCCCAATAAAAACCATTAGAAAACCGGAAGTGGTTCTGTGGCTCAAGCGATAGAGCGCTCGCCTAAAGCTGAAGAACAGGGACAGCACCCAAGCCCAGAGTTCAAGCCCCACGACTGACAAAAAAATATTAAAACAGGCATTCACAATCTTTTTATAACATCACAATGACAATGTGATCTCATATTGCTATCTTGTCATTGTAGTTTTGTCATGTCAAAAGTAGTTGATGCTGTCATAATGACAATATTATGTCACTCTGGTGATGTCACAAAGGGTTCATGATGCTAAAATGACATGTCTGATATCAATTGTCAGTTCATAATGAGGGTATAGTTACACAAAGGGACTGTGTTGTCACAAAGGGCATGTGTTTTTTCAAAGGTGCTAAGAGGTCCTAATAGGTTTTCGATGTAACAATGTGATAGTGATGTCAAATGGCAATGACAGCTCACAATGGTTTTGTGATGACACATTGGTGATGAAATCAAATAGTTTTTTGTTTTTTTTTTTAATTTTATTTTATTTTATTTGAGAACATACTGTACAGAGGGGTTACAATTACATGGGCAGGATAATGCATACATTTCTTACCAAGCATTGCAGCCTCCTCCTTTGTTTACCCTTCACCTCCCTTCCCAACCTCGCCCCTCCCCCCCACCAATTCAGACCCCCCCCTACACCGACATTGTAAAGCTGGTTTTGACATGACATTTTGCACTTCTCATTGTTGCAACAGGTCCACCTGAATCCTTAAACAACTTGTTTGTCCCCATCTCCTCCACATGTTATACTGACATCAAATATAGTGAAAGCGGGGGTTACACTGTGGGGGAGGGACATACAAAGCAACAAAGAAATAATCTTATAAATGCGTTAGAAACACATGCATGAGAGAAACAAAAACATTAAAATACATATTTAAGGTTTCGTTTTCCTAACATCACATTATCTGACCTTTTCCGCTTGACTCAAACCTATACTAGATATTGCAAATAAGGGAAACCATGGGACCTATGTTTCTTTGAATGGAATTCTATGACTCCATCTGAAATCAAATAGTTTTGTGAAGTCACATCTCATAATCACATGTCCAATTTCAGTTGCTACTATTTCACAATGAAGATATGAGTTCACAAAGGGACAGTGTTGTCTCTAAAGTCATGTGTTTCACAAATATGATGAAGTCCAAACAGATTTGTGAGTTCATAATGTGCCACCATGGTCTTGATGTCTATCAATGTTATGTCACAATGTTCATGATGTCACAATGTTCATGATGTCAGAGTCAATTTCTGATATAATATGTCATACCTGAATTATTATGAGTTTCAAAACAGATTATAAGCTTACTAACAGCCTAAAATATCCTAATGGCAGTATATCACACATGTTATGACTAAGTTATGACCTCCTCATCAGTATGGCATCATCAATTGTAACATCAAAACATTATTATAACATCACATTGTCATTGTGAAATAACTGTCCCGTTGGGTTTTCACATAGTATGACCTCACACTATGATGCTTCTTCTATCAACTGGTATCCTCATATTGAATTATGAGTAATTGAAATTGGGTATATCATTCTGATATTACAAACAAACTGATATCACAAAGCCATTGTGACCTCATCACCACTGTGACATCAAAAACCCAATGGGATATCTCATTTCCATTATGACATTATGGATCACATTGTACCATTCCAAAACACACATGGCCTCTGTGACATCACAGAACCTTTTTTGTATCCATAACCTCATGGGGAACTAAAGACAACTGACATCAGACATACCAAGGAAACATAACAAATCCTTTCTGGCATCATAATTGTGACATCATGTTGCCATTATGACACCATCAGCTCATTTTGACATGTAAAACTACAATGACATCATAGCATTGCAACATCACATTGTTATTCTGATGTCAAATACACGTTGTGTTTGCCTATTACGTTATTGATTCTATTTCTAATGTGACATGTCGGTTATCAGTAACCCATTGTGAGTTCATGACCATTTTGATATCACGATGCCTTAGTTCAATCATATTGCCATTGTGATGTCACATTGCCAAATTGATGTCACAAAGGGATTTTGATGTGACAAGGGTTGTGACATCATAATGAGTTTCTGATATTAACCCACATGCCACATTTCAAATACAATGAAATCACAGATTAGGCATTCACAATGTGACTATGATATCACAATGACATAATGGCAAATATTATAATCTCATTGCCAATTTGTGATGTCACCATAAGCTAAAGATATCATAACAACAATGTGATGTTACACCAGTTATGATGTCACACAGGGTTTATAATGTTACAATGGTTATGATGTCATAATGTGTTTCTGACATCAACTGACATTCCACATTTTACATAGAATGAAATCACAGGATATACATTCACAATGTGTCTAAGACAGCAAAATGCAATGTGATGTCATAATGCTATGAGGTCCCTGTAGCTTGTCGATGTCACAATGTGCTGATAGTGTCATAATGATTGATATCACACTGGTGATGAGGTCACAAACGGTTTGTGATGTCACAATGCTATGTCAGATCTTAATTGCTATTAGTTTACAGTGAGGACATGAGAATAAAGTCACCATGATATACACAAATGAACTGTGATGACACAAGCGCCATGTTTTTTGTCAAAAGTACTAAAGTTCCTAACAAGTTTTGTTTGTCAAAGTGTTAATGATATAAAAATGGGTTAATGATGTCAAAACTAGTTTATAATATCACATATTATTTCAAATTTCAATTGCTAAAAGTTCATAATGATACAAGTTCACAGAAGAAGCTTGATGTCCCAAAGGCTATGCATTTTCTAAGATGTGATTAGGTCATAATAGGTTTGTGAAAGCATGATGGTACAGTAATATCAAAATTGCAATATGATGTCAAATTCTAATTAATTGGTGATGCCATAATAGTGATGAGTTCAAAATTGTTTTGTGATGTCGCAGTAGATTGGTGATGTGACAATGGCACTCCAGAACCTCAACTATCATTAATTCACAACGAGTACATAAATTTAGAGTGGGCTTGTGAGGATTCCAAAGCATTTGTTGGCACAAATGTGATGAAGTTAGAACAGATTTGTGATGTGACAATATGACACAATGGTCATTACATCTAGCAGTGTGATGTCACTATGCTCATGAAGTCAAAGTATATTTCTAATATTTTATGTCATTCCTGAAATAATATGAGGTCGAAAATAGATTGAGCTATCAATGGGCCTAATATAACACAGTGGCAACATGTAACAAAACTTTAGGGGACAGGACATGTTTGAGTTGTCACAGTTGTTTAGAGATATCACACTTTCAATGTTACATCACAAAGGGATTGTGATGTCACAATGGTTATGAAGTCAAAATGTGTTTCTGATATGAACCCACATGCCACATTTGAAATATAATGAAATCACATAATAGGCATTCATAATGTATATATGATGTCACAATGACAATGTGATGTCATAGTGGTATGATGTCATTACAGATTTGTGATGTCACAATGACCTGATGTTGTCATAATGACAATGTGATGTCCCACCGATGATTATATTGTAAATACTATGTGATATTTCTTTGGCATATCTGATCTCAATTGACATTTCCCAATGAGGATTTGGATACACAAAGGGAATGCCATGTCACAAAGGCCATGTTTTTTCAGAGGTGCTAAAGATGTCATAATGGGTTTGGGAGGTCTCAAGATGATAGTAATGTCACAACAACAATGTGATATCACAATTGCTTTGTGATGTCACATTGGTGATGAGGTCACAATGGACAAGACCAGTTTGTGATGTCATAACAGGTTAGTATCACAATGGCACAGTGATGTCACAAAGGGATTTTCATGTCACAATGGCTTTGAGGTCATAATGGATTTCTGATATCCACCAATATTGCTCACTTGAAATAAAATAAAATCACAGACTAGGCATTCACAATATGTCTATAATCTCACTATGACATATGATGTCATAATACTATGATATGCAAGTTTAGTGATGTCAAAATGGTTTGTCTTATCTTATTAGTCATAGATTACCATGAGGATCCCAAAGGTTGCTATGTGCTGAATCCTTCAAAAGGCTCATTGTGCTGAGTCCATTACACACGGGTCTTTGCGCTATTTTTTAAAATTGTTTTGAGTCCTTGAGAAGTAGGTATCCCCAACAATCACACACACACACACACACACACACACAAACATGGAGGGACACTGTGAACTTGCTTGGAGTGTAGGGTGGATGGAGAAGAGTCCCCCCAGTGGTTGGGCTGAGGGGAGATTCGATCCCCCCCTGGGCAGCTACTGGGGTTGGGAGGAAGCCCTGACCTGAGGTGAGGCTGCTTCTGCCATGGCCTGGTAAACTTAGGACAGAGTCAGGACAGCACAAAGCCAGGGATGGGGGCGTGGCTGAGGAGGGGAGGAGGCGTGACCCAGGGGAGGACAGGGCATGGCTGAGGGGCCACATATCTGCTGCAGCCAGGGACACACAGGGGCTGGAGCATTTGCGCAGCACGGGAGGGGCATCCCGGGAGAGAAGTGGGGCCAGAGAGAGAGCAGAGAGAAGAGCAGACACAAGCACCAGGGATGGTGGCCTCAATGCCTCTGCTGCTGTAGGAGCATGGGTCTGGGCCAGGAGCCCAGAGCACACAAAGCCAGCACATCAGGCACATCCCTTGCACAACCCCAGGGAGGCTCAGAGGCTAGGTATGCCCTGAATCCTAGGCCCCTGGCTGGGAGCTCAGCTGCAGCAGGGGCATGCTCAGCTCAGCCATCCACCAGCCCCTGCCCTTGCCCCATTTCCTTCGCTCCCTCCAGCATTGCATTGGCGCTGGCTCAGGCCTGTGGCGCCTCTCAGTGTCGAGTCATCCATTGATGGTGCGCCCCTAGCTGGTTTAAGGCCCTGACCTGGTACTAGCCCCTGGTCTTCTGCTCTGAGCACAAGCGTCCACCATGCCACTGCCATCAATGCACGTGACACGCAGAACCACAGCCAACAGATGCTCCCAGCAGCACAAGTGAGTGGCCTCCTGCAGGTCAGCACCTTGCCACCTCCCCCTACCACTCCCACTCTCCCCCCTGCAAATCCTGCCTCCCCTCTTGTGTCCCAACCATGCCATCCCAGCACCAGGCAGGCCAGCCCTGACTCTGCCACAAATGCGCCCCAGAAGTGAGGAGTGGGGGAGGCTGTTTACTCTGGTAACTCACCCCCATCCTTAGTGGCCAGTATCCCTGGAAATGGGGGGATGCATGAATGGGTGAGAACGGGTCACCACTGAGCCCCTGGCTGGAGCAGTGGGAGCCACACAGTCCCACATCTGCACTCTTCCTCTCCCTGGTGGGAACCTGGTGGCTTTAGTCAGAGGTGGGGAACAGCACCTCTGCACCTGCCTTATTGGGTCTTTTCCTTTTTTTCTGGGAGTGGGGGGTGTTGGATGCAGAAGATAGGCCTCCCTTGCTGTGTGAACCCTTGTCCTCTGTGCTCAGTCACCTTCATCTGAGGAGGGTCCCAGAAAAGCCCACTAGTGAGGTGAGGGCACTGGGTGTCAGATAGTACATGAATATATGGGAGGAACACACGCCCTCAGACACACATAAACCCCACCTATCCCCCCACCCCAGCTGTCAACAGTACTCACAGGGTGATCACATTTCCCATCTCTGCCAGTGTCTGCTGGTGCTCCCTGTCCTTCTGGTTTCCTTGTCCTCCCCAAGAATCTGCCTAGTTGCTCAGAAGTATCTAGGAGGGAAGTAAGAGTCTGTCCATGTATGTAGCCTTTAGGACCCCATCCATTTCCTCAACACCAACCCCACCCTGGGTCAGACACCCCCCTTGGGACCCCATGACCCACTGTCCTGGCTCTGAGGAACCACCTGTCTGGGGATTCCTTCACCTTCACCCAGCATCCTGGCCTAGGGTTTGGTGAATGGGGAGTTAAGGCTGGTCGTTCCCAAGGGGAAGGGTCAGGCCCTGGAGAAGGGGAGAGGCAGGGTCGTGCTGTGTCATTAGATTGGTACTCCCCTTGGGTGGGAGCCCTTGGTTCTGACAAGGGAACAGAGAATGGGAACCCGCGTGCCCCAGCTAATACACTGTCCCAGATGAGGAACCAACAAACTTAGGAGAGGTACTACTCTGAGTTTGTGTGTGTGTGTGTGTTGTGTGTATGTGTGTGTGTGTGTGAGAGAGAGAGAGAGAGAGAGAGAGAGAGAGAGAGAGAGAAAGAGAAAGAGAGAGACAGAGAGAAGAGAGAGAGAGAGAGAATCTTTCTCCTTGTAGAGCCTGACTGTCCTCAGGTGAGTGATCAGTTGGCAAATTGCATGTGCTGCATGGAACAGTCATCTGTCAACATTCTGAAGGTGTGTGTGTGTGTGTGTGTGTGTGTGTGTGTGTGTGTGTGTGTGTGTGTGTGTTGGGAGAACAGGGAGATGAGAACAATGAAAATATATTTAAGTCACCATGTCTAAAAACAGCAAAAGCATTTTATTTCTCTCTGTGTGTATATTTGTTGTTGTTCTTTCTTCATCAATTTCATCAATACCAAGTACAAGCCCAGCCACAATACTTGTTTTCTCCTTCACAGTTTCATGGCTCCTTTATGGAAGATTTCGTTAGACATTATTTTCCTCCCCTTTCCACCTCTCTCTTCCCCCTTTCCTGTCGCCCACAGTAGCTGCTGGGCCTGAGTAGGTCTCCCCTAGAAGAACCCTGGACTAGAGTGGCCACCTGTCCTTATATCCCCAGCCAGAAGTTTGGTGAGGCGAATGAGATCACAGCCACACTCTTCCAGCCAGACACTCTGCTCTTGTGTGTTTAGTTGGAGGTAATTCAAGGGTTTGGAATGTGTCTGCCTAACATAATTGGGGAACGAGATGAGGGAAAGGATAGGGCAGGGGCTGTGAAGCTATGAGGTTTTGGGGACTGGCCTATGGTGTGACATGGCAGATGGTTCACCATGACAGTGGATGAGAGGGGAACCATATCTAAGGCATTAACGGTCTCTGTGGGCATCAGGGCACAGGGCTGAGGGCCCCCACTGATGGTGAGGATACCCTCCTGGGTGGGTGCTCAGTGTCAATCCTCCCTGGAGTCTTGCAGAATCCAATCTGTGTCCCGCCTGGGCTGTTTCCAGCTGCGCATTTGGAGGCAAATCCATTTCCCCTGCTGGAGCCTGCTCAGTATCAGGAGGTGTCAGTTAGCTAAGGCTCACTGAATGCCAGGTTCTGTAACCTGCTATAGACTGTCTGGAAGGAAAAGGGGACCACTGACTTTGTAACCCTTTATGTTTGATTGGGACAAATTAAATACCACATATTCCATGTTTGTTTAAGTTAAGCTGGCAATTTCCACTAATGTTTGGGATTATGGATCAAATTATATGGATGCTTTCAGCCATCAAACAATGATGTTCTAGCGGCACAGACAGAGTTCCCAAGCCAGATCGTCTCCTGCTTTGAATGCTGTTCCTTGACTGCCTTTCTCTGGCAGCTGTTGAATCTCTCTAGGATGACCACCCCACTTGAGGACATTGTGGGAAGCAGAGATTGTGACCTCGCCATGCCCAGCCTGCCAGCTATGAGCAGAGATGATTCCCAACACCTGTACTGGACTCTGGGAGACTCAGAAAACCAAGGCTGCCTCAAGGATCCTTACTCTGCAACATGAAACATAGGGGCCAGATGTGGTGGATGATCTTGACTGGCCCCAGGGAAGGACAGGAGGCCCCTTGAGCCAGGCATTCAGCTCACAGCAAACTTATTCACACCTACGTGGGAAATTGAGTGCCACAGAGCTGCTCAGCTGCTGGACAGAGATCTTTGAGAAGATAGGCATCCCAGAGGCCCAGGAATGTAGCGAGTACATAGTGGCTCACACCCTCAGAGCCAAAACAGTTAAGTGTGGTGGCACCAGGAGGGCTAAGAGGGAGGAGGGAGACCTGAGGGAGAGCTACATCAGGCTTCGTCCCCTCTCCCCCACAGAAGATTTTTACCTGGATCAGATGGGAATTTTCTGTAGTATTGTCATAGACAGATGCTCATTTATTTATCCAACCATTACAGTGTGCTCCAGGATCTGGGGGGTCATAGACAATGAAAAGTTCCAGGACTGGTTCCACAGCCCATGAAAAAAACTTGGATTGATCTTGATGCCAGTGCTTCAAGCCTGTCATCCTAGCTACTTAGGAGGCTGAGATCAGAGGATTGAGGCTTTTGGCCTTGGCAGGAAAGCCTGTAAGACTCTTGTCTTCAATTAACTACCAAAAACAAAACACCAGAAGTGGATGTGTGGCTCAAGCCATAGACTGCTAGCCTTGAGTAAAAAGGCTTAGGGACAGCACCTAGGCTCCGAGTACAAGGGCCAGGACTGACACAAAGAAAGTAAAGAGAAAGGAGGGCAGGACAGAGGGAGAAAAAAAGGAAAGGAAGGAAGAAGGGAGAACATGAAAGCCTTGGTTTGGAGTCCCTGTATCAAGGGAGACAACTATTCACAATTTATGTTGGGACATTTTCAGAGCCTAAAACCAGTATGTAGGACCAAGACTGAACCCTCAGCAACTTCATGCCATCCAGGAGCTGTGTGGTCAACTACTATAGAGGGAACCAGCCTCGGGTAGAACCTAGGGCTCAGGGTGGGTCACCAGGTTTCAATTATCCCCCGCCTCATTGAGTTTATTTTCTGTCAGATAAGAAGAAAGTTTTCAAGGGCTAGGGTTGTATTGGAGTGAGAGAGTTTCAAGGGGAGGGGGAGTCAAAGGATAAGTAGGAATTTGAAGAGGGAGAATGATCCCGGGTCCAGTGTGTCAGGAAATTGGAGCCATGACCCCGCCTGACAACATAGACTACCAGCCTTTGATCCAGCCACACTGCTATTAAAAGTCCTGGCAACTTGGGTTCATCATTGTTGACCTGGCTGTCGTTCACTGCAGGATGCCTGTGCAATACATCCTTGGGAACTAGGACTTTTCAACTCTCAATCTGATGATACCACCTCTTGTGTTCATTCCCCCACCAAAGACTGAGGTAAGCAT
This sequence comes from Dipodomys spectabilis, assembly GCF_019054845.1. Classification (NCBI taxonomy): domain Eukaryota; kingdom Metazoa; phylum Chordata; class Mammalia; order Rodentia; family Heteromyidae; genus Dipodomys; species Dipodomys spectabilis. The sequence goes on from NW_024871182.1 coordinate 1,097,516, forward strand.
GCCACTACCACAAGACAGCCTGGGAATGAGGGCAGGAAATGGGTCTTTTGGCTGGCTCAGTCTTTAGTCTAGATGGCAGATCTGGGATTCAGAGAGGGCAGGTTGAAGGTGGGGCAAAGCAACCTGGTGGGAAAACTAGAGGAACTGGGCTCTGAGCAGGGTTGTTCTTTGATAATACTCACAACATAGGAACATTTCTCGGATAGAGAAGCCCTTTTCACATCCCCCAGAGGGACCTAGATCCCCTCAGTCTCCATCCCTTGACCAGGAATCCCTTTGGTTCCCATATCATGTGGTTGGATAACTAGACCTTACCTCACTGCCCAGTGTTCAGGCAGGACAGCGAGAGATCCTGAGTCTTTGATAAGTCAAGGTATCTTCAGTATGAGATTGTTCTTGAATGTCCAAACTTGGTGCATGGTCAGTCCCATCTACGACTGCCATGATGTAGGACATAAAATGTAGAGAATCAGAGCCGGATGGTGTCTGTTCTGGGAGTCTTGAGTATTATGTGTTAGCTTTGAGCTCCCATGTGCCCACTTGCTTCCCTTTCTTGGGTGGGTATATGCTAGAAAAAGCTTGAAACTATGGCATGGATCTTGTCTTTTATGCTCCAAGATAGCACTCTACCATTTGAATCACAGCTCCACTTCTAGCTTTTTTGGGTGTTTAATTGGAGATAAAGAGTTCTTACGGGCTTTGCTGCTAAGTGGCATCCAACTTGCAGTCCTCAGATTTCAGTCTCCTGAGGGGAGAGGATGACAGGAATGGAAAAGTTTGTTTGGCTGGTTGCCAGTAGCTCATGGCTATTATTCTAGGTACTCAGGAGGTGAGATCTGGGGATCATGGGTCAAAGCCAGCCTGGTCAGGAAAGACCCTGAGACTTTTACCGAAAAGGAATTGCCAGAAAACCAGAAGTGGTGCTGTGGCTCAAGCCCTTGAGTGCTTGCATTAAGCTGAAGAGCTCAGACAGCACCCATGCCCAGAGTTCAAGCCCCACAACATAAAAAAGAAAGAAAGTAAGACATCTTTGCCTGCAAATGATGGTAGAGGTGTGGGGGTTTGGGGGGGGTGCTGTGTTTGGGAGACCAAGTGCTGGTCTCACTGTACAGACATTTGTAAGAACTCCCCAAGATTGCTCCAATTTGAAGCCACAGCTTCAAGAGGACGTGTCCTGTGACAAGCAGAGAGTGGGCGAAGGGGTGCAGGTGTGAGATTGTTGTGTCTTTATTTTGTCCATTGAAGGATAGATTTGGATTCTGGGTATCAAAATCTGAAGTGAAGCCTTCAAAAAGTTTGTGGCCTGACAAAATGGGTTTCCTCTGTTTATATGAAGGTGGCTGAAGCCGGAAGCCACCGGTGGCTCACAACTCCCATCCTAGCTACTCAGAAGGCTGAGATGTGAGGACCGTGGTTACAAGTCAGCTTGGGCAGAATAATCTGTGAGACTTGATGATAGACCACTAAAGAACAGGAAGTGTTGCTTTGGCTCAAGTGGAAGAGTGCTCACCTTCAGCTGAATTGCTGAGGGATAGTACCTTGGCCCAGAGTTCAAACCCATTTACCAACAAAAAAAAAAAAAAGGTGACTTAGTTTTCCACATAGCAGTGTGGATGATAGGAAATGCCATGCTGGTCTATGAGACATTCCAGATATGTGTGAGGCTCAATGTTTTGTCTACAGTGGGTCTGATATCAGTACTGCCACCTTCTATGGGGTGGGATCTGATCGTGTGTGTGTGTGTGTGTGTGTGTGTGTGTGTAGAAGTTGTTTGTAACAAGGAGTGCTGGACCCTTTGGTAACATCTAACCACTGTATTTGGGGGGTGCATGGGATTTGTGGCTGAGGTTTGGGGGCCTGGAAGGGTGAGATGTTTGAAGGGGACTCAGCACCTTTAAATTATAAGAGCAAGGGATCTTTGTGACCTGGAACTGTCTACTCCCTTAGTCCTGGTTGGTGGCAGAGGGAGCATGGGAAGACCTGGGGGTGAGGCCCGTAGGGGTTGGCTCCCCAGGGGGACAGAGAGCGTTGTCATCACGTAGAAAGGCTGTGAGCCCTGTTAGTATGGACCTTATTGGCATGGGTCAGACTCTGGGTCATCTCATCATGACGTCTGATGGGCAAGGCCAACTCTACTTTAAATCTTGACCTGTGATCTTCAGATCTCAGCCTCCAGAGTAGGTAGGGTTATAGACATGAGCCTCTGGCACCGAGCCTCTAGTTCTTTTTGGTAGGTTATGGTTTGAATTCAAGAGCTTAGGCTTCCAGTCAGGTCTTCTTCCATGGGAGCCAAGCCTTTCTGTCTTGGGCATTTCTGAGATAGAGACTCCATATATGCTTAGGCTTGGTTGGATCATGTACCTCCTGTGACAGACATGCACCACCATGCCTGGTCCTCTGTATTTGGGATGGTAGATATGTAGCACCATGCTCAGTCAGCAGTTTTGATGGTTGTCTCAAACTCAGTCCACAGCAGCCAATTCTTGACCACAGTTGAAGCTCTAGGTTGGGCCTGGAACCATTGGTCCTCAGTCTCCTCACAGGACAGTTGTGAGGAAACAAGGGATCAATGCAAGGGGAACTCTGGGGCAGGGTCAGGCATAGAGGAAACGGTCATCAAATAAGTTTCTTGGCAATTCTGTGAGCATATAACAAGAAGATACCTGGAAAGGACTCAGAAGTGGCCTGTTATTTATCATGCCACTCGTATGGGATTATGAAACAGAACATGGCTCTCTTTCATCCTTACCCTATCCCCATGAGAAAGGGGATCCTTCACTGTTCAGCTTTGCAGCTGGGGAAAATGAGGCACGGAAAAGCTCAGTGACCTACTCATGACACCCAGGTGACAGGAAGCTCGGCCTGACTTGCCTGCCATGCTCCCTAGGACAATGGGTGCTATTCAGTATATTTCTTATGGTGGGACGTCCACTTATATTCAGTCGTGGGGCTTGAACTCTGGGACTTGGCACTGTCCCCAAGCTGCTCAGATCAAGTTTAGGGCTCTAACACTTGAGTCACAACACAACTTCTGGTTTTCTGGTGCTTTGTTTGAGATAAGCATCTCACAGACATTCCTGCCTGATCTGGCTATGAACCATGATCCTCATATCTCAGCCTCCTGTGTAGTTACCATTGTAGGCTTGTGCCATCAGCAGCCGGCTTAAGTGTAATTCTCTCTCTCTCTCTCTCTCTCTCTCTCTCTCTCTCTCTCTCTCTCTCTCTCTGTCTCTCTTTCTCTCTGTCTCTGTCTCTTTCTCTCTCTCACTAACTTGTTGAATGTGTGCTGGTGGAGTTGGCTCAGCGTCCCCATGTGGCTGAGACCCAAGGTGACCCTCTCATTCTGGAGGTAGGCTGTGGGGTGTCAGGATCATTCTTGCTTGGACTGTGGAACTAGCTCCCTTAGGTAAGCCTCTCTGTGCCCAGGGTAGACCGTAATGGTTACTCATTGTCAGTCTGTCTGGTGAGTCCTTCCCACTACCCTCTGCTAAGACAGTTAAAGGAAAGTGGATGAGGAGGCATTGCATTGTCCAATTGCACAGCACTATCCCGAGCCTCTGATCCTCACTGCCACCTATCTGGCCAGACCCTGATTATCAGAAACTGAATTCACTCTATGTCTATTTCACGTTGCTGCAGTGTGTCGTTTCAGGGAGTGGGGGCAGGATGCAGAGGAAAGACCCCCAGATCCGACACCTCCTGGGGGACATTTGTTCTATTACAGCATGAAGTCATTGCTGTGGATATGGAGGAGGCCAGCATCACTTTGAGCTGGAACAATCTCAAAGGTAGCTAGGCTGTTGAAATATCAAACCCACCCAGGTCTGCTTCCCATTCACAAAAAGGAGGATGCAGTGCAGGTAGCCCAGCATTGGCCTTAGGGGATTATAAATGGCTGGTGGAAGTCAGGTGCCAGTGGCTCTCGCCTGTCATACTGGCTATTTGGGAGGCTGAGTTCTGATGGTCATGACTCAGAGCCAGACTAGGCAGGAGAGTCTGTGAGATTCTTATATCCCATAAACTACCTCTCTCCACCCCCCCCTTAAAAAAGCCAGTTGTGGTGCTGTGGCTCAAGTGATAGAGCCTCAGCCTTAAGTAAAAGAAGCCCAGGGATGACACCTAGTCCCTGAATCCAAGACCTAGGACTCACAAAGAAATAAAAAAATGAATAGTGGGCACTTGTTATCTTAATAACAAAGAGGATGGATTCATTCTTCTCTCTGGTACTTTTAGCCAAAGGTAAGAGGCTTCCCTTGATGTTCCTCTAGACATCTCCTTGTCTCTATTATCTCTCCTGGCTTCAGTTGTAGGATAGAATTCAGATCATCCCACTTGATGTGACCTTAAGTACCCTCCCCTACCTGCCTTTCTTGAGGTGGGGATCCTGGATGTACTCACCACTGGGTGAAAGAAGCACCAGAGAGATGGGGGTAGGTATACCTGAAACTCACACACACACACACACACACACACACACACACACACACACACACACAAACACACACACACACACACACAAACACACACTCACCTAGGCCAAATCTGACTAGCCTTTTCCAAAGATACTTTATCCTTGGGTTATCTGACCCAGGAGAGGAACTTGATCGCATAGAAATGACTATTTTAACTAGGGCTTGCTAGTTGACACGAGACAAACAGAAGCTCAAAGGAAAGGTTCTGGAGCCTGTCTGGCTCAGGCTCACACTTGACATCCTGGCTCCTCGGTAGGCAGAAATCTGAGGATCAAAGATCGAAGCCAGCCATAAGCTGGAAAGCCAATGAGGGTCTTCTCTGCATGGAACCACCAAAATTCCAGAAATGGAGCTGTGGCTCAAGTGGTAGAGTAGCAGCCTTGAACATGAAAACTCAGAGAGACAGCTCCCAGATCTTCAGTTCAAACCCACAAAAGAAATGGCCCCATTTGTTGCCCCCAGACTGCCTGGGCCTCAAGTGCCCTCTCACAGAGTGTGATATCGCACTGGTCCCTGGGTAGTGTATCAGAGCCTTCAGAAATTGGGTGGTGAAAGCCAGGCCTTTGCCTTTGTGCACTCTCAACCCACACCAGCAGGAGGCAGAGCATGACAAGGCCAGCAGCTTGCAGAGCAGAGAAGCTCCCCCTCTGCCAGGGTGATTGGAGCGGGCTTCTTAGAGGCAGCACATGAAAGGGGGTCTTGCTTAACAAGGAGGATGTGACAGGAAGCACAGAGAGAAAAGATGCCATAGATAAAGGACAACATAGCAGAGCATGTCCTTTTCCAGCCAAGGCTGCTGGTTAGATACTCGGTAAAGATGTGCAAGACTGTCCCAAGACAGGCCCAAAAGCTATCCAATGTTGGGATTTTGTCTTAGCATTAGTGGGCTCACCTAGCACAGAGGAATCCCTGGGTGCGATTCCTACGTCACACATACATAGAAAAAGCCAGAAGTGGTACTGAGGCTCACTTAGAAGTGTGCTCACATCAAGCAAAAGAAGCTCAGGGACAGCGCCTGTACCCCAAGTTCAAGCCCCAGCATTGTCAACGTAAAACTTCACTTCAAGGGACCTGGGTGACTGGTGGATGGTGTGCCCTGTAGCACTTAGTAGATCCATCCATGCTTTGTGTCTCCTTCTTTGACAGAGGGGATCTAGACACTCTTTCTGCCCTGGGCACCCATGGACCCAGATATCAGCAACACTCCCAACGTCTTCCACTGGGACATGGAGCAGCTGGCCCCAGAAATTCTCAGGTACCGATTGGGTGTGGCGGGGTATACAGGGTAGGCCTAGGAAGTACTAGTGAGTCTGATATGACCCAGACAACCAGGTCATCCAAAGGAAGCTGATGGGAGCTTAGAAAGGGGTAGTGATGTGAAGGGGGCCCTTTAATGCCCATGGCCCTCCCCAAATTCTGAGCCTCCCTTTGCTGTCCCTGAGGGAGGTAGAGGAGTGTCTAGGTGGTAGTGTCTAGAGGAGTAGTAGTTTGAAATTTTAAAGAATGAGACACCATAGGCCATGCGCTGATGGCTCACGCCTGTCATCCTGGCTACTCGGGAGGCTGATATCCAGAGGGACTTGTTTCTCAGCACAAGGAGGAAAGTCCGATGAGAGTCTCATCTCCAATCTCCAACCAGAAGTGGTGCCATGGCTCAAGTGGTAGAGCACTGGCCTTGAACAAAATTCATCTTCAGGGACAGTAGCCAAGCCCTGAGTCAAGCCCCTCATCCATAAAAACAAGAAAGAAAGACACCCCTTGCTTGCCAGAGATGGTGAAGGAGTAGGGTTGCTATGGTTGGGACACCAGATTCTAGCCTCAGTGTACAGCAATTTCTAAGAACTCCCCACGTTTACCCGAGTGTGAAGTTATAGCACGCTGGGCGTTGTCTTACCAAGAACACCAGAGATTGCGGCCTACCGTAGCCAGGGAGTGGGCGAATTGGAGCAGGGTTGGAGGGTAGTGTCGGTTATATTCTCTCCAACCAAGGAAGAATGGCTTTGGATACTGGTGTCAAAGTCTAAAAGTGAAGGGTTGCATGTGCTTTATGGCCTGACAACTTGGATTTCCCCTGGCTGTAAGAAGGTGGTTAGCTACTCAGGAGGCTGAGATCCGAGGATCATGGTTCAATGGCAGCTTGAGCAGGAAAGTCTGTGAGACTTTAACTCAAGTGAAGCATCAGAAAACTGGAAGTGGTGCTGTGGCTCCAGTGGTAGATTGCACATCTTCAGCTGAAGAGCTGAGGGATGGCACGCAGGCCCAAAGTTCAAACCCCATGATGGACAACCAAAATAATGTGGCTGAGTTTTCTTCATAGTGGTGTGTACAGTAGGAAATGCCATGCTGTTTTATCCACCATTCAAGTTGTGTGAGAGGGTCTGAGTTTTGTTAACATTTGGTCTGAGAATGGTAGTGGCATCTTCTCAGAGAATGGTAGTGGCATCTTCTCAGAGGTTGGGATGTTCAGTTGTTCAGGGACCGCTGAGACCTTGCGCTACCTGTGTGTGTGTGTGTGTGTGTGTATGTGTGTGTGTGTGAGTGTATTTTTCCCTCATCACTCTCTGCCACTTCCTGGATGCTTGTATTACCCTTCCTGATCTTGGATGGTGCCATTCCTCAATAGCAACTTTGTCTTTAGTCCCCTATCATAGTCTACAGTGAGTCCTAAATTGCCAGAGACCTGCATATTCCAGCTTTTCCCTGGGACCCATGTCCAGCTGTCCATATCTTTGTCCTCATCCAGGGGATTCTGGGTCCTCAGGGATGGCTGGAATATGTTCTCTCCTGCCTCTGGGGGGGAGGCAGGGTCAGTCATGCTGTGTCCTGTCCTTTTCTCAGCTGGGCCCCTGGCTGCATGTTCCACTCCCAGCAGTAGTGGTGTGGGGGAAGGGTGGTTGCCATTGGCTCTGGCCAACTCGACCTTGTTAGCTGACTGAAGGCTCCCCAAACAAGGATAATCTGGGGCTACATGACGGGTGAGGTCAAGGTGGCTTGGACGTATTGTTAGATGTCTAGGAAATGTCAACGTACCTTATCATAGGCAAATCTATCTTCTGGCCCCAGCTGGGTCTCTCAGGTCCTTCTAGACAATTCTGGATGCCCAGAATAGAGAGGCATATACTTTAGGTTCCAGGGCCAGAGAACTGGGTTATGAGAGACTGGTACAGGCAGTGCCTCAATGTTCTGAGATATTAGTTTTCACCTGGAATGAGCTGAGCTACAACTGGGGAGGGGGCAGTTGTTAGTCATAGTCACAGTAAATTCTCAAGCCAGATCAAGTGGTTTCTCCCTAAGTCCTTCTTGGGCTGAGGGGTTTGGGCCATGGCAGTAAGTTCCATAGAACCTGCCCCTCAATCTCAATATGTGGCTACAGGATCAAGAGAAGGACACTACGTTTGCTCCTTGGTAGTCAGCCCCTGATTGCAGACCTTTATCTGCCCCCCTTCCCCAAGCACTGGTGAGGAAAACAGGGCACCGAGCCCTTGGACTCATGGGATAGTTACTGCTACAAGCAGCAGCCAGTTGGCTGGTGATTCCTGAGCCTAAGAAAGTTTCATGAACCCAACTCAACACCTGACCAAGGTCTGACTGACAAATTTGCACTCTTGTGATACTCGTGTGCCTGGGCATTATCTGGTTTGACATTTTTCAGCTCCTGCCCCTCCTTGCCCAGAACCGTGATCTGAGACAGTAATTTACTGCTTGGATCCACATTGCACCCATGACAGATGCCATTCTGATGATCTTCATGCCCCAAGGCTCGATACTTCTCTGGTACTGTGGCCTGCTCTGTAGGCAATGGCCTCCAAACAGGCTGCTACCAAGGCTTGTAGGACACCTAGATATTTGGAGACCCTCATGGGCCCACAGGAAAGAACTCTGCCTAGAACTACAGTGTAAGTTCCAAGCAGGCCAGGTGTTGGTCATGGGGCTTGAACTCTGGGCTTGGGCACTGTCCCCCAGATTTTCTGCTTACCACATAAGCCACAGATCAACTTCCGGTTTTCTGGAGGTTCCTTGGAGATCAGAGTCTCCCAGACTTTCCTGCTTGGGCTGGCTTTGAAACGTGATCCTCACATCTCAGCCTCCTGAGGATCTAGGAGGACAGGGGTGAGCCACCTTTGTCTGGATGATCTGGCCTTATACCTCAGTGGACTAGGAGCTACTGAAATCTTTTCTTTAATTTTCCTGTGCTAGTCTTGGGGCTTGAACTCAGGGTCTGGTCTCTGGTCTCTAAACTTTTTCCTTCAAGGTTACCACTTTACCACTTGAGCCACAGCTCCATTTCTGGATTTTGGTAGTTCACTGTCAAGAAGAGTTTCATTAACTTTCCTCTCCTGAGCTGACTTGACCCTCGAACTCTATGGCAGTCTCCTGAGTAGCTAGGATTTACAGGGGTTGAGCCACTGTTGGCATTAGGCTAGAAGCTTTTCTAAAGCAAGGGTTTTTCCCTGCATTTGCCCTGACTCCTCCACGCAAAGGAGGCCTGAAGGTCAGGAGCTGTGAAAACAGATTTCCAGCCACAGGAAATGGCTTTGGGTCCCTGGCGAAAAGCCAAGCTAATCTTCCCCTGGGCGCCATTTTGGGACCCCACCCTCTGCCCTGTGACTCAAGTCAATGTTGACCCAGGCTTGAATTTCCTGCCAGACTTTTCTGAAGTCATAGAGCCTTCATAGTACTCACACCACCTGCTCTACAGCATATACCTATGCTGTACCTTCTGCCTGAGGCTCTCTGTCTTGTACCCACATATTAGAACTACTGAGGAATTTTGGCACTGGTTATATCACTTCCTGGAGAAAATCTTTCCTTCCCTTCTCCATCTTTATTTTTTTTTTTAATATTGAGTTGCTAGAGATGGAACTTGTGAAGGCTGACTGGCAAATGCTCTATATTGGTGTGTGTGTGTGTGTGTGTGTGTTTGTGTGTGTGTGTGTGTGTGTGTGTGTGTTTGTGTGTGTGTGTGTGTGTGTGTGTGTGTGTGTGTTGTGTGTGTGCCAGTCCTGGGGTTTGAATTCAGGACCTGGATGCTATACTATCTCTGAGTTTTTGTGCTCTAGGCTAGCACTCTACTACTTGAACCACAGCTCTACTTCTGGCTTTTTGGAGAAAAGTGTCTCATATTGAATTTCCTGCTTGCAATGGGATCCTCAGATCTCATCATCCTGAGTAGATTACAGGGGTGAGCCACCAGCACCTGCCCTCTACCCTACCTCTTACCTATAACCTCGGCCCTCCTCTGAGTTCCAGAATAATATGTCTCACCAGGTTCAATTTTTTTGCCAGTCTTGGGGCTTGAACTCAAAACTCATACTTGGGAGAGACTCTAAACATGTGAATACTGTGACAAATATTTCCATTTAATTATGTATCATGTTTCAACACTTAATAAAATGTTAATTAAAATGAATCAATGCCCTAAATTATTGCGTATAATTTTATAATACATGTGCAAAATATAATATTATGGGAATAATAATACTAAATACAATAATCAATAAATGAATCAAAGAAAAAGAAAATACAAAATCAATAATAAAAATCATAATATGAAATTAACATGCATATATAAGTATATATCATGTATTACACATTTATAGAAATATTTCTTCATTGCAGGACCTTCATTCAGGCCCTCGGAACTCTATTCTGAATTTCTTTTCCTCAAAAACAGTGAGCTTCACATTCACCCATAGTGCAAAAGAGTTACCTGGATGCTGAGCTCACAAACTAGCAATGTCAGGAATACTGGACCCAGTTCCAAGAGAGTGCCTTAATTTTTTAATGGAAACATTTATGTTTATTCAGTTCCTTACTGAACATTAAAAAAAGCAGTATAGAGTTTTGTACAGCTATTCAAACATCCTTCCCTTACCTGTGAAGTGCTTCTCTGAGAACTACATTGTTTCTCTTTTTTTGTACGTTTTTTATTGTAAAAATGTTCTACAGAAGGGTTACAGTTCCAGGAGCAAGCTAATGAGTACATTTCCTATCGAGCATTGTTTACTCCTCCTGTGTTTTTCCCATACCATCCCTTCCCTCCCATCTCCACAACTACCTCCCGCTGCCGAGGTCAGTGACTTAGTTTTTGATTTTTGGTTGGCACGGGGTTTGATCTCAAGTAATGGCAACTCTTCGCTCACATTGCTACAGATTTACCAAGACCCTGAGTTCAAATCCCAGGCTAGGAAAGAAAACTGGCAAAGATTCCAAACTAGGGAGCTTTATTTTTTTAATTTAGTTAAATAGTTGGTTTTTTATATGTTCTTTTTCTCTTTTTTTTGGCCAAGCATGGGGCTTGAACTCAGGTAATGGAAACTCTGTTTCAACTTGGATCTCGCTTGGCTGGGGTGCACTCATTGGACCCATAGCTGATCATGAGATCCTGGGCCCAGAGGGCTTTCAGGAAGAAAAACAATTTGGAAAGCACAAAAAGTGGTGAGCTGCAGAGAGCTGGGGTTTTACCATTTTTTTTTTCTTTGCACAGTGACCATCCTGGGTCTGAATGACAAAGCTGCAAAGTGGACCTGACCTGCAATTGCTGGTGGCTGGTAGGCTATCAGTGAAGCCATAGGTCAACCTGTCAACATAGGCCCTGGGTTCAAAACCCAGTCCTGACACCAATAGCAGGAGATCACAAGAGACTCATTCCTATGCATAACAATACCGTTTGAAAGAGTAGTTTATGCTTCGGTCTACTCTAAAATTGGATGCAATAATCCTAGAATGCTGATTGATCTTAATTAACAGTTTATTAATCATGAAAAGAATAATATTCCTTCAATGGCGGTATAATAAATACCTAAGAGTTGGTAGGAACATAGTAGGTGTCATTCTATCATAGATAGACGCCTATGGAACTCTTTACCAATATATATATTTATTTGTTTACCTCCGTCTGCCTATCCATGTATCGCTGTTTTGGCCAAACCTGGGGGTCGATCTCAGAGCCTTGGAACCACCTGACATCTTCATTGGTAGAGGCTGCCATGCTCAAACTCACCCAATCATGAATTGGGCCTGCTAGGCACTAAGTTCAGGTCCTGGCACTGCCAGGCATGATGGAGAACACATCTGACATCTGGATGTTTTGTGATAGGATGTAAACAATGTAATAAATGGTATAGGTGTCATCAGAGTCAATAAAATAAATTCTAAATAAATGAATGACACAAAAAATATAATAAATAACCACACCAAACACAATATGGACTGAACATGTGTACAGAAGTATAAATCCTATTTTTAAAATATATATATAAGGAGGGCTGGGAAGATGGCTCAGTGGTAGTGCACTTGCCTTGCATGTGCACTAGCCCTGGGCTCGAATCCTCACCAGCACATGAGCAGAAAAATTAGCTGGCAGTGGCGCTGTGGCTCAAGTGGTAGAGCGCTAGCCTTGAGGTGAAGAGCTGAGGGACAGCTCCCAGGCCCAGAGTTCAGGCCCCTGAGTGGACAAAAAGAAAGAATATAAGGAGTATCTTTTCCAGGCTTGAGGCTTAAATTCAGCCCCTCTATGAGGAGGGAATGGCGGGAGATGTTGAGATACTCGTTTGTGGATGAGTCATGGAATGTGATCAATCTCATCCTTGAATGAGTAGTTCGTGCATGATGCAAGGAGGAAATGATAGGCAAGACTCATGGGGTATCAATTATTTGTAAAGAACAGTTGATGAAGCATGACAATAGTCATCACAGCCATGAAATGGAGGCATCAGGAAAGATCCAAGAATCGGTAGTCACACAGATTGGATTCCACCACAGGTTACCATCTCTCCTGCTCCATACAAATGTGTACTTATTTGCATACTACCTTAACCTTATGAATGGATGACTGTTGTGCTCCCCACTCTCCCCTCGGGGCGGGGGGCTCAATCTCAGGTCCTTGGAACAGATTAGCTCCTTCATGGTTCAAAGGCTAGTATGCTCATGTGGGCCCATTCCACACTTGGTCCTGCTAGATCCTGAGTTCAGATTCCCCACCCTGCCAAAAGATTCATCTTGAAGTCAGAAGTCAATCATTGCACCTGTTTTCTTTTCTGTTCAAGTCCTGGATCTCAGCTAGGATGGAGAAGGCATGGGCCACCCTGTGGCTATAGGAATAAGTTGTTATCCATGTCAGCCCAGTTATACCTGTCATCATATACTCAAGAAAATACACAATACACCCATGAATAGCATACAAAATAAAGATAATAACTACACCCAATGCACGATGCAGTCCACACACGGATGTGAATATACAACCCATGTTTCAATGATCATTGAGGACTATTTTGGCATCCCTGGGGCTCGATCTCAGTTCCTGGAAACGGCCTGCCTCCTTAGTGGTTCACAGTCTGGTGTGATCACGTGGACAAATTGGGCAGTTGGGCCTCTTAGGACCAAAGTTCGAATCCCAGCACTGCCAAAAATTCATCCTTATGTGAGAAGCCAGTCGTTGCACCTGTTTTCCTGTACTGTGCAAGTTCTGGGTCTCAGCTAAGATGGAGAATGTATACGCAACTCTATACTCATGGGAATAGGTTGTCATCCAGATCACCACAGTTATATCTGTCATCCTATACTCAAGGAAATACACAACACATCAATGAATAAGACACAAAACAAAGAGAATGACTACAGCAAATGCAAGATGCCTCCCACCCATGTTTGGAAATATATATCCACTGTTTGATTCTGAATTCATGACTATATTGGCCCCCACCAGGGCTCCATCTCAGGCCCTAGGAATAGCCTAGTTCCTTAGTGGCTCACAGCCTGGTGTGCTCACCATGACCCATTGACCAATTGGGCCTACTAGGCTTTTAGTTCAAATTCCTGCACTACCAAAAGATTCATTCTGATGTGAGAAGCCTATGGTGGCACATGTTTTCCTGTCCTGTGAATGTCCTGGGTCTCATTGAGGATGGAGAATGCTATATAGGCAACTCTTAGCCATAGGAATAGGTTGTCATCCATGTCATCACAGTTATATCTGTCACCCCATATGCAATAAAATACACAATACATCCATGCATAAGACACAAAATAGAAAGAATAACTACACTGAATGCAAGATGCATACCATACCTGTAGGTAAAGAGAAATCCTATGTTTAAAAAAGGTGGGCTTGTTATATTGTCCAGTGTTGGGGCTTCAAATCAGGCACTGAACCAGGCCTGACATTCTAGTCTTCAAAGATTGTGAGCTTCCCTTTCCCCCACAGTGCGATAGAGTTACCCAGACCTGAGCTCAAATCCCAGCACTGACAAAAGTTTCATCCTGATGTCAGAAGCCAGTTGTTGTGCCTTTCATCCTCCCCTGTGAAAGTCCTGGGTCTCAAATACGATGGAGAATGCATAGGCAACTCTGTAACCATGGGAACAGGTTGTCATCCATGTCAGCACTGTCATAGCTGTTACCATACTTATTAAAATACACAATACCTCCATGAATTAGAGACAAAATAAGGAGAATAATTGCACTGAACACAAGATTCTGTCCACACATGTATGACAATATTGATCTTATGTTTAAATTATGAATTTATGACTATAGTGGACCACCCTGGGGATCAATGTCAGATTCTGGAATTGGCCACACTCCTTAGTTGCTTACAGGTTCGTATGATCACCTTGACTGATTGGCCAATTGGTTTTGCTCTGCCCTGAGTTCAGATCCCAGCACTACCAACAAGTGGATCGTGGAATAAGAAGGAGAGTGTGAAATTTTTTTCCTTTTCTCTGAGAATCCTGGGGGTCAGGCATGATGGAGAATATTTCTACAAATCTAGATATTCTGTGATAGGTTGTCATCAATGTAATAAACAGAATGTGTTTCATCATAGTAAAATCAATGTTAAATGAATAAAACAAAAGATACAAGGATCAAACACACCAAATATGTATGGACTGAACATCTATAGGTAAGTATAAATCCTATCTTTACAATATATATATATATATATATATATATATATATATATATGTATGTATACAGTATGTTTTCCAGGCCTGGGTCTTGAATTCAGTACTAGTGAACAGGCCTGACTTTTTTATCTTCATGTAAGGGGATCTTCCCCTTTATCCACACTGCTACAGATTTACCAGATGCTGAATTCAAATCCAATTCCTGTAAGAATAAACTGTGTGAATTGCAAGTCAGGGAACTAATTCTTTTTCTCAGCATGGGACTTGAACACAGGTTGTGGCAAGTCTACCACAGCTTGTATCACCCTAGAAGTAGGACATAGAAGCATTGTCCTTTGTAACAGACACTGTCATCCAAGGTATTGATGGTTTCACTCTATTCTCTTCTACACATCTTTGTTGAGCAAATGCAAGACCAAGAGAAAAATAATCAATTGAAATAATTTTGCAAAAATAAATTCACTTTTCCTGATATTGTATCTAAGAAGAGACTTAAGAGAAAAGATAAAAAGTAGAGTATACTTTGGTTTCCTGTAAGCATCTTGTTAGCAAAATATATCTTTGAGGTTAGAAGCGATTGAACCAAAAAGTGGTAGAGTACTTATTTTTGTGGACAATTTAGACATCAGAAGACTTTCAAGGTAAAAGAAAAAAAAAAAAAAGGATAGCCAAATATTTGTTATCACAGCTTCTTGGACTGGTTTTAGGAGACAAAGTTTTACATTAGAGTTTGTCCTCATTGACATAGAAGTTAGGTATTCATGAAAACCAAATTCAAGGGGGAAGTTTAATGGATTCGCTAGGAATGTAAAAAGCATGATAGAAAAAAATGACAAGTAATATTTAGTAAATTGGTCTTATGAGTTCTTTACATTTTGAATTTGCATTTTCGCACGCCAGTTGTTTCAGCAATAGCTCTATTTCTTCAGCGGGGGAAGCATTCGCTGCAAGGCCTCTTCTAATCTAGCCACAAATTCTTTATAAGGCTCATCTTGTTTTTGCTGAATGTCAGCTAAGCTTCTCATTTCATACTACCCTTCTTCCAGTTTTGCAGAGATAAGCTTTCCGCCTCAGGAAACCAGGGTGAAACCCTTAAAACAAACTCCATAAAATTCCACAAAAGTTTTCTTAGAAACATGATTACCTTTACTTTCCAACATGTGTTTTAACACAGAGAGAAATAATTCCTTATTTCTTGACTGAGAATGCCTCATGATTTTAAATTCCTGCTCATCGTCTTATGCTGATCAGCCTTTATCAGGAAGCATGCAGTGCTCTGATAAGGTTCTATCCTTTGCCTGAAAATAATGAGAGAAAGAGAAGAGACAGCTTACCTTCCCAAAAATTGTCTGTACAGCTTCAAGCTGCATGTGCTTTCGAGCCCCACGTTGGGCGCCACTTGCAACAGACCAGCTTGGCCAGAGGACTGGGACCGATGGGACAGGGATCTTGGGATAGATGGACAAGGAGTCAGCAAAGTGACAAACAGACACAGACTCAAAAGAATTGCATCTGAGTGTATCTTTATTGAGGAGAATTAACATTTTTATACAGTGGGTGATTGTGACATAGATTCTTTATTTCAGCATATAATCAAATTTTAAGAAAAGGAAAGCATTAATGGGTTACATGAAAATTGAGACTATCCCAAGAACTCTTTAAGCTAAGTGGTGCGAGATAAGTCTAGCATATTGTTTAATGCAATGCATCATCTATTTAGCCTTTTGTGTTTAATAATTTACAAACCTAAGACAGGGCTGTGCTTACATTGTACTCTTTTTATTTTTTCCATATATTTTCAAGTCCCTTTGAAACCATCCTTAAAACCACTTCCAGGTTGAGTCAGGCATTCTCCATTTCCTATGATTTTAATCCCAATATTTGTTCACAAAAATTTCTAATCGTTATTTTAAACCATCTTGTTGTTATTTTGATAATAAACACCATAATGGTCTAGAGCTGCCTAATCTTTGCATAAAATCTAATGAGTACCAAAATACTCTTTTTCCTTTTATATTAACCCATCTATTTTCATCTTTGTAAACTCCTGTATAAGGCAATGGTTCATCGGTCAGCTCAGGAAATGCGATGTCACTAACTTTATATTTTGTGGGAAACCACCATCTATTCCCTATAACATAACCTGGACCAAACTTAGTCATAACTGTTGTGGGAATCTTTCTTTCCCTTTTATTATTAGAGGTCCCTTTTTCTATAACTCTCTCTGCTTTTGGGATAACTCCTTCTGGTTTAGTTTAATTCATTAATTCTGCCTATTGTAACATATCTGGAAAATTTAAATTTCTATATTTACTACGAGTGAGCTGCAAAACTGCTTTTGAAGTTGCAGGAGTTTCTGGAGGCAGCGTCTCATCAGATGATATATTGATTGGGGAATTGTCCACATCTAATCTTTGGTCCTAGTCTTTATTATTTAGAGAAGCCATCTCTATTGGACTGGAAAGAAACAACATGATCTGTTCGTGGATCAATAGAAAAATAGCCAAAACAAGAATAAAGGCAACAAATGTACAGCTAAGAAGAATATAGTAAGAATAAAGGTAGAGGCAATTAAGGTGCAGTCAAGTGTATAGGAAGCCTTGAACCAACAGCACCTTCCTGCAGGCATGCTTCCATGAAGCTTATGCTTTGCCTAGCATGATCTATCAGGAAGACTCAGCAAGAGGTGATGTGGCAGATGGGGTCTGCTATTAATCATGCAATAGGTGTGGGATAATGAAACAAAACATGGATTTCTTTCATCATTACCCTATTTCCATGATGAAGGGGATCCTACACTCTATTCAGTTTTGTAGCTGGGGAAAATGAGACATGGAGAAGCGAGGTGATCTACTCGTGACCTCCAGCACAAAGGAAGCTCGGCCTGACTTCTCTGCCATGCTCCCTAGGACAGTAGGTGCTATGCAGTCTACTTCTTATGGTGGGAAGTCCAATGCTTGTCCATCGTGGGGCTTGAACTCTGGGCCAGGGCACTGTACCCCAGCTCCTCAGATCAAGGCTAGCTCTATACCACTAGAGCCACAGCATCACTTCCGGTTTTCTGGTGGATCTTTAAGGATAAGAGTCTCACAGACATTCCTGCCTGGGCCAGCTATGAACCATGATCTTCATATCTCATCCTCCTGTGTAGTTAGGATTATAGGCCTGAACCACCAGCACCCGGCATAAGGGTAAATTTGGCCTTCTTTCACTCTCTGTCTCTCTCTCACACAGGAACTGGTTGAATGGGTGCTGGAGGAGGTGGCCCAGCATCCCTATCTGGCTGGAACCTAAGGTGGCCCTCTCATTCTGGATGTGGTCTGTGGGTCAGGAGCTGTGTCGGTCAGCCTGTTGAACCAGCTTCATGAGGTAAGCCCCTCTGTGCCCTGGCTAGACCGTGACAGTTATTCATTGTCCATCCCATGAGTCCTTCCCTAAATCCCTCTGCTAGACCGTTGAAGGAAATTGGATGAGGAGGCATTGTCCCCTTGCCCAGCACGATCCCGGGCCTCTGACCCTCACCCTCACCTATCTGGACAGATACTGGCTATAAGACAATGAAATCACTCAGTGTCTATTATCCTTTGTTAGGGTGGGTCATTTTGGTTAGGGGGGCAGAGTGCAGAGGAAAGACCCTAGACCTGACACCTCCCGGGGGAAGTTTGTTCTTGTGACAGAGCCAAGTCTTGCTGTGGATAAGGAGAAAGCCACCATCAGACTGACCCAGAACAATGCTCAAAGATAGGTAGGCTGTTAAAGTATCAAACCCACTCATGTCTGCTTCCCATTCCCAACAATGGGGTGCAGTGTGGGTGGCTCATCCCTGGGCCTAAGGGATTATAAATGGATGGTAGTGGTCAGGAGCTGGTGGCTCCTGCCCATCATCCTGGGTATTTGGGAAGCTGAGGACTGATGGTCGTGACTCAGAGCCAACCCGGGCAGGAGAGTCCGTGAGATTCTTGTCTCCCATGAACCACGTCCCCCTCAAAACCCACACACAAAAATGCCAGATTTGGTGCTGTAGCTCAAGTGGTAGAGCCTCAGCCTTGAACAAAAGAAGCTCAGAGATAACCTGTATCCAAGCCCTAGAACTCACAAAATAATAATAAAATAAGTGAACATTGTACACCATTTATCTGACGACCAAGAAAGATGGATTCAGTCTTCTCACTGGTACTTGTAGCCAAAGGTAAGGGGCTTCCCTTTATGTTCCCCAAAACTTCTCTTTCTCTCCTTTATCTGTCCAGGTTCGGTTGCAGGACATAATTCGGATCATCCCCCTGGATGTGACCTTAGGTACCTTCCCCCACCCGCCTTCCTTGGGGTGACTATCCTGGATGCACTCCCTGCTGGAAAGATGAGGTACCAGAGAGATGGGGGTAGGTATCCCTGACACACTCTCACACACCCACACCCACACCCCCCACACACACCACTAGGCCTACTCAGACTAGCCTTTTCCAAAGACACTTTATCTCCTTGGATTAACTGACCTAGGAGAGGATCTTGGCCCCCTGTATCTGATTATTTTAACTTGGGCTTGCTAGTTGAAACGGGAGCAAAAAAAAAAAAAACCTTTGGTGCCTGTAACCCGGGGCTAAGGCTCACACCTGTCATCCTAGCTACTCGGGAGGCTGAGATCGGAGGATCACAGTTTGAAGCCAGCCATAAGCTGTAAAGCCTGTGAGACTCCATGGGACCACCAAAAAGCCTGAAGTGAAGCTGTGGCTCAAGTGGTAGAGCACCAGCCTTGAGCACGAAAATTCAGAGACAGCTCCCAGATCCTGAGTTCAACCCCACACAAAGAAATGGTCCCATTTTGTTGCCCACAAACTGCCCGAGCTTCGAGGGCCCTATCTCAGAGTGTGGTACAACACCTGTCCCTGGGTGGTGTATCAGTGTCTTCAGAAATCCGGTGGTGAAAGCCAGGCCTTCCCCTTTGTGCATTCTCAACCCACACTGGACGGAAGGCAGGGCATGATAAGGCCGGAAGCCTGCAGAGCAGAGAGGTTCCAGCTCTGCCAAGGTGATCGGAACGGGCTTCTCAGAGGCATCACTTGAAAAGGGAGCCTTGCTTAACAAGGAGAAGCTGACAGGAAGCACAGAGAACAAAGTTGCCGCAGATGATGGACAACATAGCAGAGTATGTTCATTTCCAGCCAGGGCTGTTGCTGAGAATCTCGGTACAGATGTGCAAGACTGTCTGGAGACAGGCCCGATGGGTCACAGAAGAACAGCTATGCAGGGCTGGGATTGTGTCTTAGAGATAGAGGGCTTGCTTAGCATGCAGGAAACCCCGGGTTCGATTCCTAGGTCCTGCATACACAGAAAATGTCAGAAGTGGCACCGTGGCTCAGGTGGAAGTGCTCGCCTAGAGCCAAAGAATCTCGGGGATACCACCCCGGCCCCAACAAGCCATGGGCTCTCAACATAAGACAGCTCTCCCAGGGAACTTGGTGACCGGTGGATGGCTATGCCCTGTAGCTCTTAATAGATCATCCATGCTTTGTGTTTTCTTCTTTGACAGAAGGGAGCTGGACACTCTTTCTGGCCTGGACACCCCTGGACCTGTTATCAGCAACCCACCCAATGTCTTCTACTGGGCATGGAACAGCTGGCCCCAGAAATTCTCAGGTACTGGTTGGGTGCGGCAGGGGGATACAGGGAAGGCCCCAGAACTCCTAGTGGGTCTGATCTTCCCTGGACGACCAGGCCATCCATAGGAGGCAAATGGGAGTTTAGAGAGGGCTAGAGATGTGGAGGGGTCCCTTTAATTCTCATGGCACCACCCAGATTCTTAGCTTCCCTTTGCTGTCCCTGAGGGAGTTAGAGGGGTGTCTAGGAGGTAGCCTCTAGAGGAGGACTAGCTGGAAATTCTGAAGGACGAGACACCTTAAGCCGTGTGCAGGTGGCTCACACCTGTCATCCCACGCCTGTCATCCTGGCCACTCGGGAGGCTGAGATACAGAGGATCTCATTTCCCAGACCAGGCAAGAAAGTCCCATGAAAGCCTCATCTCCAATCTGCAACTGGCAGAGGTACTGTGGTAGAGCACTGGCCTTAAGGAAAATTAGAATTTAGGGACAGTACCCAAGCCCTGAGTTCAAGCCCCTCAACCAAAAATCAAAGAATGGAAGGAAAAACGAAAGACACCTCTTCCTTGCTTGCAAGAGATGTTGAAGTAGTGGGGGTGCTGTGGATGGGAGACCAGGTGCTGGCCTCACTGTACAGACATTTCTAAGACCTCCCCAGGTTTGCCCCAGTGTGAAACCACAGTAGGGTGGGTGGTGCCTTACCAAGAACTCCATAGGTCGTGGCCTGTGGCAGGCAGGGAGTGGGTGAATGGGAGCAGGGGTGGGATGTTAGTGTCAATTATATGCTCTCGACCCATAGAAGAATGGTTTTGGATGCTGGTGTCAAAGTCTGAAGTGAAGGGTTGCATGTGGTTTGTGGCCTGATGAGTTGGGTTTCCCCTGGGTCTAAGAAGGTGGCTGAAGCCAGGCTCCACTGGTGGCTCATACTGTGTCATCCTAGATACTCAGGAGGCTGAGATCTGATGATCGTGGTTCAAAGCCAGCTTGGGCAGGAAAATCTGTGAGACTTTATCCCCAGTGAACCACCAGAAAGCCAGAAGTGGCACTGTGGCTCTAGTGGTAGAGCGCCCACCTTCAGCTGAAGAGCTGAGGGATTGTGCACAGGCCACGAGTTCAAACCCCATGACAGACAACCAAAATTAAGGTAGCTGAGATTTCTGCATAGTGGTGTGTACATTTAGGAAATTCCAAGCTGTGTTATGAGCCATTCCAGATGTGTGAGAGGCCATGAGTTTTGTCTACAGTTGGTGTGAGGATAGTAGTGCCATCTTCTTGGGGTGGGATGTTCAGGGTGCTCAGGAACTGCTGAGGCCTTGGGCTACTTGTGTGTGTATGTGTGTGTGTGTTTGTGTGTGTGTGTGCATATGTGTATTTTTCCCTCTTTGTTCTCTGTCCATTTCATGGGTGCCTGTTTGACTCTGCCTCAGATGGTGCTCTTCCTCCATGCTGACCTTGTCCTTTAGCCCCCTATCAAGGTTAACAATGAGTCCTAAATTACCAGAGGCCTGCATTTCAGCTTTACTTTGGGACCCACGTCTGGCTTGTCCAAATCTTTGGGCACCTCCAGGGAATTCTGGGCCAGCAGGGCCGGCTGGCATAGGGTCTGCCCTGCCTCTGGGGGTCCTTAGTCATGCGATGTCCTGTTCTTCTTCTCAGCTGGGCGTGTGGCTGGACGTCCCTGCCTTCAGGATGGCAGTGGAGTGGAGGAAAGAGGGTTTCTGGTGGCTCTGGCCAACTTGAGCTTGATAGCTGAATGAAGGCTGCCCAAGCAAGGAGGGTCCGGGGCTACACGGGAGGTGAGGCCAAAGTGGCCTGGAAGTATCCGTTGGTGTCTAGGAAATGTCAACATATCTTGTTGCAGGAAAGTCTATCTTCCTGCCCCAGCTTGGCCTCTCAGGTTGTTCTAGACAATTCTGGATGCCAAGAATACAGAGGCACAGATTTTAGATTCTAGGTCCAGGGAACTGGGGCATGAGAGGCTGGTATGGCCAATACCTCAACGTTCTGGGGCATTAGCTTTGACCTGGCTATGCCCCTCTTGTTGAAAGTTCTCTTAATCCAGTGCTGGCCACACACCGGCCACTTGTGGCAGTGCTATGAAAGTGGCAGGAGTGGAAGTGAGATCCAGGGTGACCAAAATTGGATTTATGGCCTGATTGGAGGTGGGGTGGAGGCATAGGGTGTCTTTAAAAAAAATCTTAGAGCTGGAACTCAGGCCCTAGGCACTGTCCCTGAGCTTCCTTTTCTCAAAGCT
The DNA here is from genome assembly GCF_019054845.1 of Dipodomys spectabilis. Lineage (NCBI taxonomy): Eukaryota > Metazoa > Chordata > Mammalia > Rodentia > Heteromyidae > Dipodomys > Dipodomys spectabilis. The sequence continues at coordinate 1,119,747 of NW_024871182.1, forward strand.
AACACTACCACTTGAACCACAGCTCACCTTTCATCTTTTTAAGTAGGTTACTGGAGAGAAGAGTCTCACATACTTTCTTGCCTGGGTTGGCTTCAAGCTGCCATCCTAAGAGCTCAACATCTTAAGTAGATAAGATTGCTGGTATGAAAAATTGGGACCTGCTAAGGATGTTGTTGTGTGTGCTTTTTTGTGCATGAGTATGTGTATGTTTGTATGTGTTTGTGTTCGGGTGTTTACCGAGGTTTGAACTCAGAGCCTATGTGGTATCCTTTAGGTTGTTTGCACCAGGTTGATGCTCTACCACTTGAACTACGGTACACATCAGCTCCCAGCAGCCCCTGACTGTGTCTGGGCCATAGCAGTAAGTTCCATGGAACCTGCCCCTCCATCCATGCATGGGCCCACAGGACCAAGGGAAAGGACACTATGGATGCTGTTTTGTAGTTGGCCCACGACTGATGACCTTCATTGGACCCCAAGCTACCCCCAGGGATAGCGAATGCTACAAGCACCAGCCAGCCGGCTTTGGATTTCTGAACCCACAAGTCTTTCATGAGCCCAACTCAACACCCACCCGAGGTGTGCCTGACAGATTTGCACTCTTGTGATACCTATGTGAGTAGGCTTTACCTGCCATGCCACCTTCTGCCCCTCCTGGCCCAGAACCGTGGCCTGAGACATTGATTTACTGCTCAGACCCAAACTGCACCCATGACAGATTCCATTCTGATGAGCCAGACGATGACCTCCATGCCCTAAGGCTGGACACTTCTCTCATAATGTGGCTCAATCTGTAGGCAAAGGCCTCCAAATGGGCTGCTTTCAAGACTTGTAGGATACCTAGACATTGGGAGAAACTCAGGGGCCCACTGGAAAATACTCTGCTTAGAGCCACAAAATGAGATTCAAGCAGGCCAGGTGTTGGTCATGGGGCACTGTCAACTAGCTTCAGCTTACCACTTGACCCAGAGGGCCACTTCCAGTTTTCTGGAGTTTCATAGTCCCCCGGACTTTCCTGCCTGGGCTGGCTTTGAACTGCGATCTTCACATCTCAGCCCCCTGAGGAGATAGGAGGACAGGCATGAGCCACCAGTGCCTGGCTGATTTGGCCTTTCACCAATGTGGTCTAGGAGCTACTGAAACTTTTCTTTATTTTTTTCTGTGCCAGTACTGGCCTTGAACTCAGGGCTGGGCTCCGGTATTCTTACTTTTTCTCTCAAGGTTGGCACTCTACCACTTGAGCCATAGCGCAATTTCTGGCTTTGGGTAGTTCACTGGCAAGAAGAGTCTCACTAAGTTTCCTCCTCTGATCTGGCTTTGACCCACGATCTCTGAACCCAGTCTCCTGAGTAGCTAGGATTTACAGGAGTTGAGCCACTGTTAGCATTCGGCTAGAAGCTTTTCTTAAGCAAGAGTTCTTCCCTGCGTTTGACTTGACTCCTCAATGCAAAGGAGGCCTAAGGGTCAGCCACAGGAAATGGCTGGCATCCATGTTTAAAAGTCAAGCTAGATAGATCGGTTCCGGGAAGATGGCGGAGGAGAAGCTGGAATCTGAACAAGCTCTTGCATAGAAAACAGTTTCAGAGTTCCAGTGAACAGTCCCAAGCCAGAGAATCACACCAAGTGTGCCATCACAGGACAGAGAGTTAGCCAAGAGAGGGGAAGCCAAGCAGACACATCTGAGCATCTGCCAGCAGCTGCTGCTGCAGCGGCAGGGTCACAGCGGCGACCGCAGCCGCGGCCATACCTGAGCGCTCACACAGAGAGTCCGGGACGAAGGAGCCAGACGCAGCAGGCGAGCGGATACTACTCAACACCAGCAAGAACCGACAAGGAGCGGACAACTTCATCCTGCACTTTGCAGACCAGAGACGACCCAGGATCCAAGACTCGGCGTGAGTAGCCCCACTTAATCACTCCTTCCCAGGGAGCAGAGGAGGGAAGGCCACCCCTCCCCCCCAGCACCGGTGATCTCCATCTTGGATACCGAAAAAGCTCGGAGGAGTGGCTAGCTCCAGCTCAGGCCTTGGAATAAAATGAGTCATTTAGCAGGTCACAAGAACTTAACGGCGAAGTGACCTCACAGACTCAGTTCCATCCAGGGAAAAGTCACCCAGCTCAGGCGCCAGCCATTGGAGTGGCTCTCCTCACCGGGTAACCAGAACCAGAGGCTGCCCCTCCCTCTAGCAGCCACCACAATCAATTGAAAAACAGAAACCCTGAGAATGGCTCCAGGCTGGGTGCTGTGAGTTTTTTTCACAAAATAGCCCCAGGGAAAAGCTACTGTTTGTTGAAAGGCCTCAACTCTACCCAGAACCTAGCCTCATCACTGCATCCCCCTCTTTTGTGATTCTCAAAGCAGATCACCCTCCCAGTAAGCTAACCTGGGAGGGGGAATCTCAAAATCTTGGGTAAAGCAGAGCATTTTTCTGCCTGTTCCAACAAACTGACTTAAGAAACCAATCAAGCCACAGGAACTCAAGCTGACCAGAGACTCCAACCACACTCTGGTTACAGACAAAAGGGAGATACAGGACTCTTCCCACCCCTCCCCCCCCCCAAAAAAAAATCAAAGAACTTTTTTTTTTTCTTCTTCTTTTTTTCTTTTTTTTGTTTTGTTTTTTTTTCTTCGTTTTTTGTTACCTTATATATATAAAAAAAATTTTTTTGCTTTTCTAAAACTTTTATTAATCTTTAATTTTTGCCTCTTCTGAAAAAATAATTGTTTTCCATTAACTTTATTTTTTTCCTTTTCTCCTCTTATAATTTTTATTTTAGGAATACGTGAATGTGTGTTTTCCTTTCTTTTCTTGTCTTCTTTCTCTTTTTCTTTCATTCTTAATTATCTTTGTTTTTTGTCTAGCTCTACTGAACTTCTGATCTTTTCTTCTCACTTTCCTATCCTTTCCATCTTTTCCTCTTTGTTCTTCTTTATGTGACTTAACTCTTGTCCTGCACATCCTCAGATAAACCCATAGTTAACCAGTAGACCCTACCCCCCATTGTGTACACACTTAACCCACAAACTTATTACTTAATTCAAAACCTCTGAGACTTAAATTCATTAATAGCAGTACTACCTCTTTATACCTATATAATATTTTAAGCATTTTTTTAAAGTTTTCCACATCTCCTCTATGTCCCTCCCTTTCTCTCAACATATTCATATTCCTCTATAAATAGATGGTCTTTTAATCTCTAAAATAACATTAATTTTTACGTTTCTATTTTTTTTCTGGTCTCTTTTCATTCCCCTTTCCCTTTCTTCTTTCTCTCTCTCTCTCTACTTGCATCCTACCCAACCTATTTCCTGCACTGTGATTAGGACATAGTTAACTCTCCCTGTGCCTCCCCACACCAATCTATTCCTATTTTTTACCCACATCTCTCCCTAACCCTAATAATTTCTGGTTTTCCAAATTCTTCTCTGCGGTTCGAAGTCCTTTAACATATAGTTGTTTGATGTCGAATAGATGTATCTGTTGAACTAGATTGTATCTGTAGACTATTGACTGTACAAATGCAAACTTTGGTTGATGGTGGCCTTAAGATAGTGCTCTAGCACAAAACTGGTGCTATCTTCATCTCAAATGGGCAGAGTAAGCCGGAAAAACACAAGAAAAGTGGCAAATTCGGGTATCTCAATTCCCAATCTTGATAATCAGGGGTTAGAACAGATAATGAATAATCCAGAGGAGAGTTCCCAAACAGCTCTACAAATACTGCTGGCAAACATGATAAATGAAAAGTTTGACAATGTACAAAGGACTCTGTATGAGCGTGACAAGGAGAGAGAGGAGGCATCCCAGAAGTTTATACAGGAATATCATAAGCGTGAGGAAGCTACTCAAAAACTGATACAGGATTTGCGTGAACAACTTGAGAATACTCAAAGAGAAAGCGAGGAATGGCGTGAGCAGGCTGAGAACACTCAAAGAGATCTGCAGGAATCCCACGAACGGGAGGAAGCTAATCAAAGAGTAATACAGGAATTGAGAGACCAGGTAGAGAACACACAAAGATCACTAAAGGCATTCATGGAATCCATTAACAAAGAGCTGAAGGAAGTCAGGGAGAACACAAAGGGAATGCTGAATGGAACCCAACAGAAGGAAGGGGAGCCCAAAGAAACCATAACCAATCAACTAAGTGATTTGATTACAAACACTGAACACCAAATTAAGGAAGTAAAGAAATTCATACAAGACCTAAAACAGAGCTTCAACAAAGAACTTGAAGCCATCAAAGCTGACCAACTAGAAGGAAAAGAGATAAAAAACAAAGTAGAGAGTCTTGACAGCAGGTTAGACCATGCAGAAGATCGAATCTCAGGGATTGAAGACAGCCTAGATATTATAGAGAAAGAACATACAACCATCCAAGACAAGTCCAAGAAATATGATAGATCTATCCAACACCTGGAAGACACCATCAGAAGGCCTAATCTAAGGATAATGGGTGTAGAGGAGCACCTAGAAACAGAAGTTAATGGTCTAGGAAATTTGTTTAACAGGATCCTAGCAGAGAACTTCCCAAACATGCAAAAAGATAGGCCTGTCCAGATACAAGAAGCCTTTAGAACCCCAAATAGACCAGACAAGAATAGGACATCCCACCGCCACATTATAATCCACACAGGATCAACTCAGAACAAGGAAAAGATCCTTAAAGCTGTCAGAGAGAAAAGGGTAATCACTTATAAAGGGAAACCAATTAGAATCACCTCAGATTTCTCAGCAGAGACAATCAAAGCAAGAAGAGCCTGGAACGATGTATGCCATGCCCTAAAAACAAACAACTATCAACCAAGAATACTGTACCCACCTAAACTCTCCTTCATAACTGAAGGCCAAATAAAAACCTTCCATAGCAAAGAAAAATTGAAACAATATATCTCCACCAAACCAGCCCTACAAAAGATTCTTAAAGATGTCCTACACATAGAAAACCAACAAGACCGCAATAAAGGCCAAGAAACTGCACCCAAACTGAGAATCCAAGAACCATAGGAAGAACCCAGTTTTCGCAGCCCCCAAAAAGGTAGATAACATGGCAGGAACTCCCAAATACCTCTCAGTCCTATCTCTTAATGTTAACGGACTGAACTCTCCAATTAAGCGACATAGACTGTCTAGTTGGATTAAAAAACAAGACCCTTCTATCTGCTTCCTGCAGGAGTCACATCTTGCCCGTAAAAACAAACACATTTTCAATGTTAAAGGCTGGAACAAAATCTACCAAGCAAACGGACCGCATAAACAGGCGGGAGTTGCAATCCTAATATCAGATAAAATAGACTTCAAATTAAAATTCGTGAAAAGAGATAAAGAAGGTCACTACATACTAATTAAAGGATCTCTCCTTCAGGAGGATATTACAATTCTAAATATCTATTCACCAAACAATGGAGCACCCAAATTTATCAAAGAAACACTACTTTCCCTCAAATCCCATATAGATCCAAAGACATTAATAGTTGGGGATTTTAACACATGACTCTCCCCACTAGATAGATCAACTCGGCAAAAACTCAACAGAGAAACCACAGATCTAAACAGCTGCATAGATCAACTAGACTTAACAGACATTTACCGAACATTTCACCCAGCAGCATCAGAATACACGTTTTTCTCTGCAGCACATGGAACGTTTTCTAAAATAGACCACATTTTAGGCCACAAAGCAAACTTGTCTAAATTCAGAAACATTGAAGTTATACCTTGCATTCTATCTGACCACAAGGGAATAAAATTAGAACTCAACACCAAAAGCCACCAAAGAAAGTCCGGTATCACATGGAGGCTGAACAACACACTGCTGAATCATGAGTGGGTCATGGAAGAGATTAGAAAGGAAATTCAAATGTTCATGCTATTCAACAAAAATGAACACACAAATTACCAGCTCCTCTGGGACACAGCAAAGGCAGTACTCAGAGGCAAGTTTATAGCTCTGAGCTCCTACATCAACAAATTGGAGAGATCTGAAACTAGCAATTTAATGACGCATCTAAACCTCCTTGAAAAAGAGCAGCAAGATAAACCCCAATCCAGTAGACGGAAAGAAATAATCAAAATTAAATCAGAATTAAATGAATTAGAATCCAAAAAAACTATAGAAAGAATCAACAAAACAAAGAGTTGGTTCTTCGAAAAACTTAACAAAATTGACAGACCCTTAGCAAATCTTATCAGAAAAAGAAGAGAACACACCCAAATTAATAAATTCAGAGATGAGAATGGAAACATCACCACGGAAACAACCAAGATTCAGAACATTATAAGGGAATACTTCTCAAAACTGTATGCTAATAAGTTTGAGAACTTGACAGAAATGGACCTCTTCCTAGCAAATATTGACATGCCAAAACTAAACCAAGATGAGTTAAACTATCTTAACAGGCCCATATCAAGCATTGAAATAGAAACAGCAATAAGAGACCTCCCAGCTAAGAAAAGTCCAGGACCAGATGGTTTTACAGCGGAATTTTACAAGGCCTTCAAAGCAGAGCTCACACCAATTCTCCTCCAACTCTTCAATGAAATTGAAAGAGAAAGTTCACTACCGAACACATTCTATGAAGCCATCATAACCCTCATCCCAAAACCAGGCAGGGACTCATCAAAGAAAGAGAACTATAGACCCATTTCTTTGATGAACATTGATGCAAAAAAAAAAACTTCTCAACAAAATTTTGGCCAACCGACTTCAACAATTCATCCAAAAAATCATACACCACGATCAAACAGGATTCATTTCAGGGATGCAAAGCTGGTTCAATATACGCAAATCAATTAATATTATTCATCACATCAACAGGAGCAAGAATAAGAACCACATGGTTATCTCAATAGACGCAGAAAAAGCATTCGACAAGATCCAACACCCCTTTATGATGAAGGTTTTGGAAAAATTAGGAATCCATGGAAAATTCCTCAGTACAATAAAGGCTGTATATGACAAACCTACAGCCAGCATTATACTCAATGGTGAAAAACTAAAGCCATTTCCTCTTAACTCAGGAACAAGACAAGGATGCCCACTCTCTCCACTTCTCTTCAATCTAGTGTTAGAATGCCTAGCTACAGCAATAAGACAAGATGCAGACATAAAGGGGATCCAAATAGGGAAAGAAGAAATAAAACTCTCCCTCTTTGCAGATGACATGATCTTGTATTTAAAGAATCCCATAGACTCCACTCCCAAATTACTTAAGCTGATTCAAAACTTTGGCAAAGTAGCAGGTTATAAAATTAACCCCCAAAAATCCATGGCTTTTCTGTATGCCAACAATGAGAAAAGTGTGGCTGAAATTAGGAAAGCAACTCCATTTGTAATAGCCCCACAAAAAATAAAATACCTAGGAATTAACTTAACTAAAGAAGTGAAGGACCTCTATGATGAAAACTTTAAAATCTTGAAATAGGAAATCAACACAGAACTTAAAAAATGGCAAAACCTCCCATGCTCCTGGATTGGAAAGATTAACATTGTGAAAATGGCAATGCTTCCCAAGGCTATCTACAAATTCAACGCAATACCTATCAAAATTCCACCCTCATTCTTCAAGGAAATAGAAGAGGCAATCCAAAAATTCATATGGAACAATAAAAGACCCCGAATAGCAAAAACGCTCCTCAACTGAAAGAACACTGCTGCAGGAATATCAGTACCAAATTTTAAACTCTACTATAAAGCCATAGTAATCAAAACAGCTTGGTATTGGCATAAGAACAGACCTCAGGACCAATGGAATAGAATTGAAAATCCAGAAATGAATCTACAGACCTATAGCCATCTAATCTTCGATAAGGGAGCTAAAACAATAGAATGGAAGACAGACAGCCTCTTCAGTAAATGGTGCTGGCAAAACTGGTTAACTACATGTAGAAAACTAAAGCTAGATCCTTATATATCACCCTGCACCAGAATCAACTCCAAATGGATCAAAGACCTTGAACTCAAAGCAGACACTCTGAAAACATTAAAGGATGGAATAGGAGAAACCCTGGGTCTCCTCAGCTCAGGCCGAAATTTTCTGAATAGAGACCCGGAAACACAACAAATCAAAGAAAGGTTGGACAAATGGGATTGTATAAGGTTGCAGAGCTTCTGCAGGGCAAATGACATAGCTAGCAAGATCAATAGAAAGCCCACGGATTGGGAGAAGATCTTTACTAGCCATACAACGGACAAGGGTCTCATATCTAAAATATACTTGAAACTCAAAAAATTAAACCACCCAACAACAAATCCTCAAAGAAACAACTGCCCAATAAGTAAGTGGGCGAAAGACCTAAAGAGAAGCTTCTCTGAAGAAGAAAGAAGGATGGCCAATAGACACATGAAGAAATGTTCAACATCCCTAGCCATAAAAGAAATGCAAATCAAAACAACATTGAGATATCACCTCACTCCAGTTAGAACAGCAAAAATCAAGAACTCTAACAACAACAGATGCTGGAGGGGATGTGGACAGAAAGGAACCTTACTTCATTGTTGGTGGGAATGTAAAATTGTTCAACCACTTTGGAAAGCAGTATGGAGGTTCCTCAAAAGACTCCATATAGAGCTCCCCTATGACCCAGCAATCCCACTTTTGGGCATTTACCCAAATGACCACAAACAAGGCCATACTAAAGCACAACTATGTTTATTGCAGCATTATTTACCATAGCTAAGATATGGAACCAACCCAGATGCCCCTCAGTAGATGAATGGATCAAGAAGATGTGGTATATATACACAATGGAATTCTATGCCTCCATCAGAAAGAATGACATTGCCCCATTTGATAGGAAATGGAAAGGCTTGGAAAAAATTATATTAAGTGAAGTAAGCCAGGCCCAAAGAAACATAGGTCCCATGGTTTCCCTTATTTGCAATATCTAGTATAGGTATGAGTCAAGCAGAAAAAGTGAGAGAATGTGATGTTAGGAAAACGAACCCTCAATTATGTATTTTAATGTTTTTGTTTCATTCATGCATGTGTTTCTAACGCATTTATAATATTATTTCTTTGTTGCTTTGTATGTCCCTCCCCCACAGTGTAACCCCCGCTTTCACTATATTTGATGTCAGTATAACATGTGGAGGAGACAGGGACAAACAAGTCGTTTAAGGATTCAGGTGGACCTGTTGCAACAATGAGAAGTACAAAATGTCATGTCAAAACCAGCTTTACAATGTCGGTGGGGGGGAGGGAGGGGGGGTATGACTGGGTGGGGGGAGGGGGGAGGCTGGGAAGGGAGGTGAAGGGTAAACAAAGGAGGAGGCTGCAATGCTTGGTAAGAAATGTATGCATTTTCCTGCCCATGTAATTGTAACCCCTCAGTACAGTATGTTTTCAAATAAAAAAAAAAAAAGTCAAGCTAATATTCCCCCTGGGCCCCATTCTGGGACCCTATCCTCTTCCCTACCAGTGACTCAAATACAAACCATGACCCAGACTCGAATGTCCTGCCAGATTTGTCTGAAGCCACAGAAGCTTCATTCCACCCACACCATGAGTTCTACACCAAACCTCAGGACCTTTGCCCATGTTGTACCTTCTGCCTGAGGCTCTCTATCCTGTTCCACGCCTTAGAACTCCTGTGGAATTTTGGCGCTGGTTATATCACCTGCTGCAGCAAGTCTTTCCTTCCTTTTTCCCTCTAGAGATGGAAATTGTGCAGGCTAACTGGCAAATGCTCTATCTTGGTGTGTGTGTGTGTGTGTGTGTGTGTGTGTGTGTGTGTGTGTCTGTGTCTGTGTGTGTCTGTGTGTGTCTGTGTGTGTGTCTGTGTGTCTGTGCCAGTCCTGGGGTTTGAACTCATGGCCTGGACACTATCCCTGAGCTTTTTTCCTCAAGGCTAGCACTCTACTCCTTGAATCCCAACTCTACTTCTTGCTTTTTGGATGTTTAAAAGTGTTTCATATAGACTTTCCTCCTTGTAATTGTGATCTTCAGAACTCAACCAACTGAGTAGCTGAGATTACTGGGGTGAGCCACAAGCACCTGCCCTCTACCTCTTTCCTCTAACCTCTGCCCTCTTGAGTCCCAGAAGAATATGTCTCACCAGGCTCCCTTTTATTTTTTGCCAGTGTTGGGGCATGAACTCAGAGTCTGGGCATGTTCCTTAGCTTCTTTTGCTCAAGGCTACTCACAGTGCCACTTTTGGCTTTTTCTGTTTCTGTGGTACTGAGGAATTGAACCCAGGGCTTCGTGCATACTAGGTAAGCACTCTACCGCTAAGCCACATTTGAAGCCCAAGTCTGACTTGTAACAGGAGTTATGAGGATGGGATTTATTGGCTTACCCTTTGGCATAGAAATCGCTGACTATTTCATAACTTTGCCAAGATTTGGGACCAGTCTATGACTCGGCAATGAGGAATGATGAATAAGTGAGAGCCACCAGGCCCCAGAGGCCTAGGCTCACATCCTACAGAGGGATACAGAATATAGATCCAGAAACTTCTATCACTCCTGGAGGCAGTGGCTGGCCCAATGGGACACCTCAGCTAGAACATAATGCATCCGTTGCACACACCAGCCCAGGCAAAGCCTTCGGGGCTTCAGTTATTAAATGGGAGAGGGATGCTTTGTTCAAGCTGCCAGCTCAGACTTAGTACTCTCTTAAAGCTTGTCCCAGCTGGCCCAGGTTGAGGCAGCTGGGCATGGGCAAGCTGCTGAATGCCAATCATCCATATATCATCCATCCGTACACAGAGACATAAATTACTGCTCCCTTTTTTGGGGGGAGGGGTGCAGGTGAGGGATTTAACTATGAGCCTAGGCCTTGTCCTTTAGCTACTTTTGCTCAGGGGAAGCACTCTGCAACTTGAGCTAAAGCATGACTCATGGTGTTTTTTGTTTTTTTTTTTCCTGTGAACTCTTAGAAATAAGAGTTTTGCCAACTTTCCTGCCCTGGCTGAATTCAAATTGGCATTCTCTACATCTCAGCCTCCTAAGGAGCTAGGATTAGAGGAAGGAGCCGCTGACACCTGGGTTTCTTTTCTTCTTGTTCTTTTTTTAATCGTGACAATCTGAAACCTTCAAGGTGTCATTCCAATAGTTTGCATTCGAAGTAAACTACCCAGTCCTGGAGTTCAAATGCTAGGACTGCTACCCACAAATGGAGTGAGATCCTGACAAACTCATTTCTATTTTTGTGAATGCTAATGGAATATTATAAAATAAATAATTAAATTTGCAGTTAATTCATGATTCTATTTTAGAATGCCACACGAATATTATTGGATTTATGTCTTCCATTCTAGCACAATGGTATTATTCCAGTAATGGAAGGATATTGACTAATTTTTAATTAATGCTTTTATAAGTATTCTACCATGATACTTCATTAAATAGTGGCATAATGTAATAACTAATTATTGGTAATAATATACATAATTGAATATCCTCATATTCCCTTTTTCTGTATATTACGTATATATACACATACATATCTATCAATGTATATATTGGGCACTACTGTGGCTTGATCAAAGGTCCTCAGAATTTCCTCGTAGCTCAGTTTGCTGGAGGCTGGTGTGCTAAGACTGAGACCCCATTTATGAATTGAGCAATCTAGGTTGTGAGTTAAAATCCTAGCAAGGCCAAAAATTTATTCATGAAGTAAGAAGCCATTTTGACAAATTTTTGTCTTTTCTGTGAAAGTCCAGGGACTCAGTACGATGTATAATCCATATGCAAATATAATCTAGGTGATATGATGTAATAAATGAAGTGTTATATGTATAATACTAAATAAATAAGGGTAATAAACCTTATATGCATTAAACCCATGCATGTAAATAGATCTCATATATGAATATTATGCTGAGGCTTTAATTCAGACCCTGGGAATTGGTCTGAATTTCTTGTCTTTAAGGTCAGTGAGCTTCCCCTTCACCCACAATGCTACAGAGTTACCCAGACCCTGAGATCAAATCCCAGGCCTGCCAGATCAATGATGCAAATTCCACTCCAGGGCCTTTTTATTTATTTACTTACTTACTTACTTATTTGCCAAGCACAGGGCTTGAAGTTAGGTCTTGACACCTCTGCCACAGCCAACCCCGGTTTCCTAGGACCTGAGTTCAAATCTCGGGGCTGGCAAAAATAATAAAGAAAAGGATAAAATTGAGAACTTCAAGAAGGTGGTTTTATTTTTTTTTCCTTTGAGTTGTGACCATCCTGGGTCTAAATAACAAGGCCCAGAAAGTACACATGACCTTGCATTGCTGCTGTTTGGTGGGCTATTAGGGAAGCCATAGCCGAAACCGGTAACTAAGGCCTGGAGGTCGAATCCTGGGACAGCCCTAATGAATGGCGGGATGGTCTAAGAAATGCATTCCGATGTTACATCTGTACAAATGGAATGTTATAAAAGTAACAATTAAATTAGTAGTTAGTGTATGATTTTCATATTATAAAATTATACACAATTATACTTCGTTGACTAATTTTAAATTAATACTTTATTATTTACTCAGTCCTGATACTTAAAAAAGGAAGGAATAATTTAGTTGCTAATAATTGGTAATAATATCGTGTATGCAATTTCATAATATACAGTCATCTCTCTTGTTTTATATATATGCGTTTATTTATCTATCTATCTACCAATCTACACATGTATCTGTTTAAACACTTGTCACTCCTGGAGCTCAGTGCTAGAGTGCAACCCTAGTACGTACAAAGCCCTGGGTTCGATTTCTCACTACAACATGCACAGAAAAATCTGGAAGTTGAGCAGTCTCTCATACAATCGAGCACTAGATTTGAGCATAAAAGCTTATGTCTAGACTCTTACTCAAACCCCAAAACTGGCACCAAAAATAAATAAATAATGTTCTGAACACAACCATATAAGGATAAGACTGCAAATACCTCATCACAGAGCAAGCTGGGAGTCTGGTGCTGACAGCTGTCATCTAACCAGACTTAGCCAGAGGTAAACCGCTGCAACCCAGCTCCATGGAACCAGATTGCTGCTGGCTCACTCACCCCTGTCATCCAAGATACTCGGGGGCTGAGATCTGACACTGGTGGGTTTAAAACCCAGCCCTGGCAGGAAGTCTGCAAAACACTGAGCTGTGGCTCAAAGTGGTAGAGCTCTAGCCTTGAGCTAAAGATCTTAGGACAGTAGCCCCAACCTTTCAGTGCAATCCCTGTGGCTAACCCTCCCTCCCCCAATAAAAACCCATCCCTCTAAACAATTAGATGTGAACTTTGTGCAGTTTGTGACGTGTTTCTGTAAGAATGGTGATACTGATGAAAACATCCTAATTCTAATGATAGCTTGTGGGATACAGCTATGTGATGAGTCCTTCATGAGGGGTTGTGTGCTGAGTCCTTCACAAGGTGCATTCTTTCATCTGGTCCTTGTAAGAGCTCCACAACTAAGATGATTATGCAGATGAGAAAGTTAAGACTCAGATATGTCCCCATGTTAAGGTTATAATTATGTATGTATTGAACTCTAATGAGTTGTCTCCTGCAGACAATTGTTTTAGTTTATTTTTCTCTGTCGTAAATGTTGAACTCAGGGGCTAGGCACAGACCTTTCCATGTTACGCTCATGGCTAGTGCCCTATCAGGTGTAGCCAAGGACCCTGGGCATCTGTAGCTGAGGTCTGTCATCCTGCCTACTCAGGAACCTGAGATCTGACAATCTTGGTTCAAAACTATCCCAGACACAAAAGGTCCCATGAGACTCTTATATCCTACTCACCACTTAGCAACTTGAAGTGGAAGCAGGGCACCACTGACTCGGGCCTGTCATCCTAGCTACTCAGGAGCCTGAGAGCTGGGGATCATGGTCCAAAGCAAGCCTGGGCAGGAAATTCTTTATCTCCAGTGAACCACCAGAAAGCCTCAAGGGGCACTGTAGCTCAAGTGGTAGAGCTTGAGCTGAAGAGCTCAGAGACAGCGCCCAGGCTCAGACTTCAACTCCTCCAACTTACAAGAAAAGAAAGCAAGAAACCTGAAGTAGAATGCAGGGAATAGGTCTTAGGGGAAGAGTGCTTTGCATATATGAAACCCTGGGTTTGAATCCTCAGTATCACATCACTAGAAAAAAAACTGAAGTGGCTCTCTGGCTCAATGGTAGAGTGTTATCCTTGTACAGGCGAAACCAAGGAACAGTGCTCAGATCCTGAGTTCAAGCTCCAGGACTGGTGCATGCACGCATGCATGAGAGCAGACGTGTGCATGCACAAACACACGCAAACACACACACACACACACACACACAAACACCAGAAGTGAAGCTGTGACACCAAATGGTAAAGCAAAGAGCTTCTGCTCTGAGCTCATGGTCAGCACCCTGGTCCTGCTTTCAACCACGAAACCTAGCCACTCTGGGCCAAACTAGGAGAGGTCAAATGTTTGAAAACATGATGAGCTTCACCAGCCCTAGATGACAGGAAGCACTGTGATATTACACATAAGCTTAGATTTAGCAAGCTTCCAGAAACCTAAGGTGGTACCGTTGCCAATAACGAGTCATTTCATTAGGTTCAGCTCTCAGTTGTCAAGGACTTTTGAATTAGTGGTAGCAGTTAGTTTCAACACTGGGACATAGTCTAACAAAGACAGGATAAGTACAGGGAACTTGGTCTGACCTGAGAGGCAGGACAAATGAAGGCTTCTTGTCAAAAAAGAGCAGTGGGGAAAGAGCTTGGGGTACAAAGTGGCCTTTTTCTCCTGGCCTTCAGCGTCTGCCCACACTTATCCTCACTAATTGCCCCGGATGAATTGTTTGTTACACAGCTGTACAGGATTGAGGCTTTTTTCTGCCTGTTCCAACAATGAGGCCGACTTCCTCCAGTAGCCTTGGGTTTGAAGAAACGCTCAGGCTACACTGGGAACAGTGAGGGGGAGCCTCAGAACCAGGACTGTGTGAATTAATTCTCTGTGCAATGAAATAATTCTATTCAAAGCAAATTTCCTATCTGGGTGCCTTTCAACATAGCAACTCTGGATGTTAACCGGTAGAAATACATTCATACATACACAGACACATGTAGTTACTGGTTCTTTTTTGTGTGGCAGATCCTGAGGCTTGAACTGTTAGCCTAGACATTTTCCCTGAGCTCTTTTTGCTCAAGGATGCATTTTATTGTGTCTTAAACCATAATTACCCTAGGCTGGGGTGCAGTTTTTACACCCACAGATGATCCAGGGATCCTAGGACAGAATTCAACTCCTAGCACTGGCAAAAAATAAAAATAAAATAAAAAAAATCAAACCAACACAAATGGAGGAGGGAAAAAAACAGGAAGTTTTACACACCTGTTTTACCTTTGTTTCCTTTGTACTTGACCATCCTGGGTCGCAATGACTCCGCTTGAAAACTGAACGTGACCTAGCATGGCTGAAGACTGGTGGGCTGTCAGTGAATCCTGAGCCTAACCCAAACACCTAGGCCCAGAGTTGGATCCTGGGACTGGCACCTACACACTGCTGAAGAGCCTATGTTCCTATGTATAGGAACACTAATAGAATGTTTGAAAGGTACTAATTGAATTACTAATTAGCTAGTCATTCTAGTATAAGATTGTATGCAATAAATTCAAGTCACTGATTAATTTAGTACTTTATTAAGTCTACTACTGTGATTAATTAATTGAGGTAAAATTTTAGACCAAATAATTGGTAGTAATAGAATATATAAAAATAAGATATAGATATCACTTTATATAGTTATGTACTAGAATCTACATAAATGTCTATCTGTCTCTGTATACATTTATAGCTGCATATACATATGTAAATACACACACACACTGCATCTACACATCTATGTGTTTACATATTGGCCAATCCTAGGGCTTGATCTCATGTCCTCAAATTAGCCCAACAACTTCACTTGCATCAGACTGGTGTGCTAACATTGACCCATTCATGAAGTGGGACTTCGAGGCCCGGAGTTCAAATCACAGAATTGCCAAACACTTAATCCTGGTGGAAGAAGCCAATTGTCCCACTTGTTTTCCTAATTGGTGAAAATCCGGGGTCTCAGGAATGATGTCTAATACACAGGCAAATCTATTTCCTATGTAATAGGATGTAAAAAAAAGTTATATGCGTAATCATACCCACTAATATACATAATAAGTAAAACACAAAACGAATAACTACACTAACTGCAAGATGCAGTAAACATGTGTATGTAAATATAAATCATGTACTTAAAATATATGAGTGCTAAGACTTGAGTTCAGGCCCTGGGAACAGGCCTGACTTTCTTGTCTTCCAGCACGGTGAGCTCCCCCTTCCCCCACAGTGCTTCAGATTTACCCATTGGGTGCTGTGTGCTGAGTCTTTCACGTGTTGCTGTGTGCTGAGTCCTTCAAAGAGTGCCATGTGCTGTGTCCTTCACAGCGTGCATTCTTTCATCTGGTCCTTGTAAGAGCTCCACAATTGAGAAGATTATGCAGACAAGAATATTGAGGCTCAGATAACCTGAAATGTCTCTTTGGCAAAAGTGTTAGGGCACAAGACTTGAGCTAAAGAACTCAGGGACAGCACCCAAGGCCCAGACTTCAACTCCTACAACCGACAACAACAGAAACATACTAACAAACCTGAAGTAAAGGGCTGTGAATGTGCCTTAGGCGTAGAGTGTTTTGTATATATGAAACCCTGGGCCTGATTACTCAGTACGACATTACCAGAATAAAGCCTGAATTGGCTCTGTGGCTCAAGTGGGAAAGGGCAATATTTTTACAAGACAAACTAAGTAAAATGATCATGTTCTGAGTTCAAGCTCCAGGACTAGTGTACACACACACACACAC
Organism: Dipodomys spectabilis; assembly: GCF_019054845.1. Lineage (NCBI taxonomy): Eukaryota > Metazoa > Chordata > Mammalia > Rodentia > Heteromyidae > Dipodomys > Dipodomys spectabilis. The sequence goes on from NW_024871182.1 coordinate 1,136,537, forward strand.
ACACACACACACACACACACACACACACACACACACCACAGAGAGAGAGAGAGGGAGAGAGAGAGAGAGAGAGAGAGAGAAGAGAGAGAGAGAGAGAGAGAGAGAGAGAGAGAGAGAGAGAGAGAGAGAGAGAGAGAGAGAGAGAGAGAAAGCAGAAGTGAAGCTGTGACACAAAATGGTCAAGCAATAGAGTTCTGCTCTGAGTTCATGGCCTGATCCCAGGCCTTGTGTTCACAATCAAACCTAGCCACCCAGGGTCCAACTAGGAGAGGTCAAAGATTTCAAAACCTCATGAGCTTCACCAGCCCCATATGACAGGAAGTATTGTGATATCCTACATATGCTTGGATTTCCCAAGCTTCAGGAAACCAAGGAGAGGCATCATAGCCCCATCATCGTCTGCAATGAAACATTTCATTAGGTTCAGCGCAATAATTCTGTTCCAGAAGGACTCCTGAATTACATTTAGCACTTTATCCAACATGGGAACATAGTCTCACAAAGACAGAGTAAGTTCAGAAAACTTGGCTTGTCACGGGAGGTGGCACAAATGAAGGCTTCCTGTCAAAACTGAGCACTGGGGAGAGAGATAGCTTGGGGTACAAAGAGGCCTTTTTCTCCTGGCCTTCAGAGCCTGCCCACACTCATCCTCACTAATTGGCCTGGATGGAGTTGTTTGTTACACAGCTGTACAGGACTTAGGCCTTTGGTCTGCCTGTCTAGACAATGAGAGAGACATCCTCCAGCAGGCCTGGGGTACAGAGAATCCCTCAGGCTACACTGGGCCCACTCATGGGATCCCCAGAACATGCACTGTCATGAAAGCTGTCTCTGTGCTATGACATCATTGTATTGAGAACAAGTTTCCTAGCTTGGTGACATTCATAATAGCTATTCTGGTGTTTCATCAATAGGAATGCATCCATACATACACAAAGACATGGAGGTAAAGGCTCTTTTGGTGGGACAGGTCCTGGAGTTGTACTATGAGCCTAAGGGTTGTCCCTGAGCTCCTTCTGCTCAAGGGTAGTGCATTAGCCTTGAATCACAGTCCCACTTCTGGGTTTTTCTGTTATCTCTTAGAAAAAATATTTCAAGGACTCTCCTAACTGGGCTGGATTCAAACTGAGAATCTCTACATCTCATCTGCCTGAGGAGCTGGGATTATAGTCAGCAGACCCTGGCACCTGCCTTTCTTCGCTTTTTCATTTTTCAATCTGGACAACCTAATTTCTTCACAGGGTCATTCCAATAGTTTGAATTTATAAGTAACTACCCAATGTTCTTTATAGCTGCTTTCTCTGAGAAGCATTTTCTCTCCTCATTTTCCCCTCTGGTCACAGTTTAGAAGCTAAAAGTGGGAAATGAGTGTCATAGGATTTGGGAGCTAAGATCCATAGTTCATGCAGCTCTGTCACTTAGCTTTGAGCTTCAGTGAATTTACTGTCTCAGGATGAGAGGACTGAAAGCTGGAGTGATCCTCGTACTTTCTGCATTGCTCCTTTCACAAATAAAATGATCTAATAGTTATGAGTGTTATGTGTCTCCAACCTGAGGTATCTAGAACACACTAGAAGTGTCTTCATGTTTCTGTATTGCTAGTACCTCCCAAGATTTAGACTAAGGCTTTGTTTAGAGCGGCTTCTCAGCAAATCCGTGAGGAAAGCCGCTTGAAGCCTCCTCAGGAGATCCCCATCCAAAGCCAGCCCAAGCAGGAAAGTCTGTGAGACTCTTATATCCAATAAACTACCAGAAAACTAGAAGAGGAGCAGTGGCCCAGACGGTAGACCTCCAGCTTTGAGAGAGCCAAGCAGGAGATACAGGACAGACCAGGCAAGCCTGGGTGGACCTTATATCCAATTAATGACCAGATGGCTGGAAGTCGAGCTGTGGTGGAGGTAGAACCTCAGCCTTGAGCAAAACAACTGAGGAATGCATGGGGCCCTGAGTTTAATTCCTGGGATGGCCACACAAATTCAAAAAGAGAAGGCCAAGTTATGTACCAGTCCCCTACCTACTTATGTGTGTATATTACCTCCCTGAGTGCAAACAGATATTATGTATTGATTTTGCTTTTATTTACAGATTTATTTTTCAGATATGCTTGTTGCACATACCACATCATTCTCTTCATTTCTGGCCATACCTTTTCTCTTCCATGGTTCGAGGCCTGTGTCCTTATATGATGCATACGTAAGCTGTCAGCAGCCTTTATTTAAATTTTATTATGAGGCCAAGGTAGAAACAGTCACAAATCAGGCAGGAGAAGAGAAGAGCAGGGTTCATAGAAATAACCAGTATTCAGAAAATTAAACTTGGGGACATAAGTTGGTAACATACTTATATAAAAACTAACATTAAGAAAAAGATGAGGAGGCTGGGAATGTGGATTAGTGACAGAGTGTTGCCTAGCATGCAAGAAGCCCTGGGTTTGATTCTTCAGTAGCACATACACAGAAAAAGCCAGAATTGGTGCTATGGTTCAAGTAGTAGAATTTTAGAGACAGTGCCCAGGCCTTGAGTTCAACCCATGAACTGACAAAGAGATAGCTAGCTCACTAGGTAGGTAGGTAGGTAGGTAGGTAGGTAGGTAGGTAGGTAGGTAGGTAGGTAGGTAGATAGATAGATGATAGATAGATAGATAGATAGATAGATAGATAGATAGATAGATAGATAGATAGATAGATAGATAGATAGATAGATGATATGTGAATCTGGTCTTAGACATCAGGAGGAAAGAAGAGAACAATTCCCAGTCATGAGGCCTTCTTCAGTGCTCTAGGCCACCAGCATCACCATCACACACCACAGAGCAGGAAGACTGTCTCTATACCACTTCTCAGGCAGCAGAAGGGCGAAGAGGGCAGAGCCAGGTTCTAACTCATGTGCTTGGAGATAGTAGAGAAAGGCCCTGCCTCTCCTTGGACTGGGGATTTGCTTTAATGATGTGGAGAATGAAGGAAGGAGAATAGACTGGAAGAGGTAGAAGAAGGGCCTTCAAATCTGACAGAGTCAAAACCTACTCCCTAAGACCAGAGAGTAGGGTTTTTCTACTCTGTTCCTCCCCTCTCCCCCATTAAACTGGCTCTCTATTATTAACATAAAGATACCCTGAGGCTCTCTTTACCTGAGGGAAGAAGGTTAATTAGTCATTGTTTGAAGAGGCTGAGAAAAGCCTGACCCTGGTGTAACTCTAACAAATGTTTGAGGTTTCCCCTATGCAGGCTATGCCTGGAATGAATGAAGTGGTTTTGCAGCTCACTTCCCTGTTGAGTGTGTACATTCTGCCTCCTAATCCTGCAGGCCTAGGTCTCTTCACCTAGCCCAGCTTTTGAAACTGTTTTCTATCCTTCAAATTCAGTGTTACACTGGAGTTCTTCCTGCTAACAGGGCTAAGGCTTGGATATTGAGAACTTCATTTGAACCCAGGATGGGTCAACAATGTTTCTTTCCTGTTTTTATAGCTTGAGAATTCTAAGAACATTTAGAGTGCAAGTAACCTCTCATCACCAAGGGAAACACAGGAGGCTCTTGAACATCTGACCTTTCAGAAGTGGAAGTCACCCTGTGATCCTGAGACCTCAGTATCCTAGGTTAGGGTGATGGGCCTGAGCTACTGGAGCTGTGCTAGGTTCAGAACTGTAATGACTTTGACAATAGAAGTCAAGTGCTTATCACGTACTTTCCTCTTCGGAGATGTTTCTCTGTGTTTTTAGCCCACTTATTTATTGGGCAGTGGTTTCTTTGGGGATTTGTAGTTGGGGGATTTAATTTTTTGAGTTCCAGGTATATTTTAGATATGAGACCCTTGTCCCTTTTATGGCTACTGAAGATCTGCTCCTAATCCAGGGACTTTCTATTGATCTTGTGCTCTTTGTCCTTTGCCATGAAGAAGCTCCACAATTTCACGCAATCCCATTTGTCCAACCTTTTTTTGATTTGTTGTGTTTATGGGTCTCTATTAAGAAATTTTAGTCCTGTTCCAAGGATACCTAGAATATCTCCTATTTTGTCCTGTAATGTTTTTTAGGGTGTCTGGTTTGACTCAGAGGTCTTTGATCCATTTGGAATTGATTCTGGTGCAGGGTGATATATAAGGATCTAGCTTTAGTCTTCTACAAGTGATTAACCAACTTTGTCAACACCATTTACTGAAGAGGCTGTCTTTCTTCCATTCTATTTTTTAGCTCCCTTCTCGAAGATTAGATGGCTATAGGTCTGTGTGTTCATTTTCTGGGTTTTCAATTCTATTCCATTGATCCTGAAGTTTGTTTTTGTGCAAGGACCAAGCTGTTTTGATTACTATGCTTTTGTAGTACAGTTTGAAATTTGGTATTAATATTCCTTCAGCACTGTTTTTTCTGTTGAGGATTGTTTTTGCTGTTCGGGGTCTTTTATTGTTCCATATGAATTTTTGGACTGCTTCTTCTATTTCTTTGAAGAATGAGTTTGGAATATTGATAGATATCACACTGAATTTGTAGATAGCCTTGGGAAGTATTACCATTTTCATGATGTTGATCTTTCTAATCCAGGAGCATGGGAGTTTTTGCCACTTTCTAAGTTCTGATTTGATTTCCTTTTTCAGGTTTTTAAAGTTTTCATCATAAAGATCCTTCACTGTTTGATTAAGTTAACTCCTAGGTATTTCGTTTTTTGTGGGGTATTATGAATGGAGTTGCTTTCCTAATTTCAGCCATGCTTTTCTCATTGTTGGCATACAGAAAAGTCATTGATTTCTGAGAGTTAATTTTTGTACCCTGCTACTTTGCCAATGTTTTGAATCAGCATGAGTAATTTCTGAGTGGGTCCGTGTGATTCTTTAAATACAAGATCATGTCATCTCAAAGAGGGAGAATTTTACTTTATCTTTCCCTATTTGGGTCCCTTTTTTATTTGCATCTTTTCTTATTGCTGTAGATAGACATTCTAATACTAGATTGAAGAGAAGCGGACAGAGTGGACATCCTTGTCTCCTTCCTGATTTAAGAGAAAATGGCTTTAATTTTCACCATTAAGTATAGTGCTGGCTGTATGTTTGTCATATACAGCCTTTATTGTATTGAGGAATGTTCCCTGGATTCATAGTTTTTCCAGAGCCTTCATTATAAAGGGGTGTTGGAGCTTGTCAAATGCTTTTTCTGCATCTATTGAGATAACCATATGGTTCTTGTCCTTGCTCTTGTTGATGTGATGAGTTACATTAATTGATTTGCATATATTGAACCAGCTTTGCATAACTGAAATAAATAGTGATTGATTGTTGTGTATGATTTTTTGGATGAAATGTTGAAGGCGATTGGCCAAAATTTTATTGAGGTGTTTTACATCAATACTCATCAAAGAAATGGGTTTATAGTTCTCTTTCTTTGATGAGTCCTTTCCTCGCTTTGGGATGAGGATTATGATGGCTTCATAGAAAGAATTCTGTAGTGAACTTTCTCCGTCAATTTCATTGAAGAGTTTTTGGAGTATTGGTGTGAGCTCTGCTTTGAAAGCCTTGTAGAATTCCTTTGTAAATCCATCTGGTCCTGGGCTTTTCTTAGATGGGAGGTTTCTTATTGCTCTTTCTATTTCTATGCTTGATATGGTCATGTTACTTGATTTATCTAATCTTGGTTGAGTTTCTTCAAATCGATATTAGCTAGGAAAACGTCCATTTCTGCCAGGTTCTCAAGCTTATTAGCATAATTGTTTGAGAAGTATTCCCTTATAGTGTTCTGAATCTTGGTTGTTTCTGTGGCGATGTTTCCTTTCTCACCTTTGAGCTTATTAGGGTGTCTTGTCTTCTTTGTCTGTTAAGAATTGCTAAGGGTCTATGAATTTTGTTAAATTTTTCGAAGAACCAATTCTTTTTTTTTGTTGATTCTTTATATGGTGTTTTTGGAGTCTAATTCATTTAATTCTGATTTAATATTAATTATTTCTTTCCATTTCTTGGATTGGGGTTTATCTAGTTGCCCTCTTTTAATGAGGTTCAGATGTCATATTAAATTGTTGGTTTCAGATCTCTCTAATTTATTGATATAGGAACTCATAGCTATAAACTTGCCTCTCTGTACAGACTTTGCTGTGTCCCAGAAGAGCTGGTAATTTGTGTGTTCATTTTTGTTGAATATCATGAACATTTGTATTTCCTTTCTAATCTCTTCCATGACCCATTTGTGATTCAACAGTGTGTTGTTCAACCTTCATGTATTACACGACTTCATTTGTGGCTTTTGGTGTTGAGTTCTAATTTTATTCCCTTGAATGCAGTTTCTCACCCTTTACTGTGGTCTTGTTCGTTTTCTATGTGTAGGACATCTTTAAGTATCTTGTACAGCTGGTTTGGTGGAGATGTATTGTTTCCTTTTTTCTTTGCAATTGACTGTTTTTATTTGACCTCCGGTTATGAAGGAGGGTTTAGCTGGGAACAGTGTTCTTGGCTGATATTTACTTATCGTTGGGGCATGGCATGCAACATGCCAGGCTCTTGCTTTATTCATCTCTGCTGAGAAATCTGAGGTTATTCTAATTGTTTTCCTTTTAGAGGCGATTGATTTGTCCTCCTTGACAGATTTAAGGATCCTTTACTTGGTATGAATTGATCCTGTGCAGATTACAATGTGACTGTGGGATGTTCTGTTCTGGTCTGGTCTATATGGGGTTCTAATAGCTTCTGGTGTTTGAATAGGCCTATATTTATGCACTTTTGGGAAGTTCTCTGCTAGGATTCTGTTAAATAAATTTTCTAGACCATTAACTTCTGTCTCTAGGTGCTCCTCTACAACCATTATCCTAATATTCGCCTTCTGATGGTGTCTTCCAAATATTGAATAGATCATATTCCTAGTATTTTTCTTGGATAATTGTATGTTCTTTCTCTATAATATCCAGGCTGTCTTCAATCCCAGAGATTCGATCTTCTGCATGGTCTCACTGTCAAGTCTTCCTACTTTGTTTTTTATTTCTTTTCCTTCTAATTGGCTGGCTTTGATGGCTTCAAATTCTTTGTTGGAGATTTGTTATAGATATTATTTCAACTTTACTTCCTTAAATTGTTGTTCATTGTTTATTCTCAAATCACTTAGTTGATTGATTATGGTTTCCTTTGACTCTCATTCCTTCTGTTGGGATCCATTCATCATTCCTTTTGTGGTCTCTCTGAATTGTTTCAGCTGTTTATTTATGGATTCCATGAATGCCTGTATTGACCTTTGTCTATTCTCCCGCCGTCTCAATTCCTGTATTACACTTTGATAAGTTTCCTCACATTCACACAATTCCTGTAATTCTCTATGACTGTTTTCAGCCTTCTCATGTTATCCCTGTATTTCTCTTTGACTCATCTTAACCTGCTTATGCAATTCCTGTTTTAATCTTTAAGTAGCTTCCTAATGCTCACAAGATTCCTGTATTAATTTTTGTTTGCCTCCTCTAGCTCTCTATCATACTCACACTGAGTCCTTTGCAAGTTTTCAATCATTTCATTCACCATGTTTACCAGCAGTGTTTGTAGAGCTTTTGATAACTTTCCTCTGAATTATTCATTAACTATTCTATCACCTGATTATCATGAGTGGGAGTTCAGACACGTGGACTTGCCATTTTTCTTGTGTTCTTCTAGCATATTCTGCCAATTTGTTATGAAAGTAACACCTATTTTGTGCTAGAATACTATTTTAAGGCAAGCATCAAGCAGAGTCCTCGAGTCGCACAATCAAAATGGCTTCAAATACAATATAGTTCAACAGACACAATCTATTCAACATCAAACAACCATGGATTAATGGGTTACAAACAGCAAAGAAGGATTTGGTAAAGCAGAAATTATTAGTTTTATGTAGAAATGTGGGGAAAAATAGGACTAGAGGGCTGTGGATAGATTAAAGGAGAGTAAATTTAACCAAGTCCTAATCTCTGAGAGGGAAATGGATTGGGCAGAATGATAAGAGAGATATTTTAAAGAAAAAATGGAAACACAAAAATTTAAATTTAAGAAGTGAAACACAATTTATGTAAGTTTAAAGAAATGATATTGAGAGAAGAAAAGAATAGAATGAGAAGGGGGAGGAGAAAGGAGGCATGAAAAAATAAAAACTAAATTTTTTTTTAAATTGGTTACAAGAAAATTATGTAGGTATAAAGAGATAAGACTGCTCATAAAGAATTGAAGCCTAAGAGGTTGTGAACTGAGTAATAAATTTCTGGATTAATTATGTACAAAATGGGGGATAAGGTGTAATAATTGACAACAGATATATACTGGGGATGAGCAGAACAGCAATTAAGTCATGCGTAAAAGAAAGAGAAAATGTGAAAACAATAAAAAGGACCAAAAGGTCAAAGGATATTAAACACACACACAACCATACACCAAAAATAAAAATTATGAGAAAAAAATATCAGAAAACACTTAAAAAATTAAAATTAAAAAAATTCATAAAAGAGTTCTTTGGTTTTTGAGTGTTTTTTTTTTTTGGGGGGGGATGGGAAGAACCTGTATCTCCCCTGTGTCCATAACCAGTCCCTTGGTCGAGTCTCTGGTCTGTTTGTGGTGTTTGGTTTTCCTATGGCTTGATTGGTTTCTTAAGTCAGTTTGTTTGGGCAGGCAGAAAATGCCCTGTGTTAGGCAGGATTATGTGATGCTCCTCCCAGGCTAGCTCTATGGGAGGGAAATCTGCTTTGAGTATCACAAAAGAAGGAAATGGCAATTTCCCCTAGTTTGCAGATGCTGTGATTAGGCTAGGTTCTGGGTAGGTTTGAGGCCTTTCAGCAAACAGTAGCTTTTCCCTGAGGGGCTAGCTCCTGAGACACAGATTCCAGCTTTGAGCCATTCTCAGGATTTATGTTTACTGAATTTCAGTTGTTTTTCTAGGCTTCTGTAGGGAGGGGCAGACTCTGGCTCTGTTTACACCGTGAAGAAAGTCACTTCTCTGAGGGCAGAGCTCTCTCTGCCTGGGCGGGGTGATTTCCCCTAGGTGGAACTGAGCCTGGCAGGTCACTTCTAGTTCCTGTGACTTGCAAAATGACTCTTTTGTTGTCTTCCAAGGCCTGAGTTGGAGCTAGATGCTCAGCCGGGCCTTTGTCAGTATCAAAGATGGAGATCTCCAGCAGTGGTAGGGAAGAGGGCTGGCATTCCTGAGAAGGAGTGAGGATTTCAGGGTTCTACTCATGTCAGATTCTTGGTTCCTGGGCACTCTCTGGGCACTCTGCTGGTGTTGAGTAGAATCCACTCATCCTCTGATTCTGGCACCTTTGTCCTGAGATCTCTCTGTTGTAGGGATGATGGCTATGGCCTCCGCTGCTGCTGCTGCAGCCACCGCAGCCACGGCTACTAGCAAGTGCTCAGATCTGTCTGCTTGCCTGGATTTTCCTTCTCTGGCCACACTCTCTGTACTGTGATGGCACATTTGGTAGGATTCTCTACCCTACGACTGCTTTCTCTGAGAGAGCTTTCTCTGAGAGAGCTTGTTTAGCCTTCAGCTTCTCCTCCACCATCTTCCTCAGAACTCTCTTAACAGTTTATTATGACATGATATTGTGACATCATATGGACATTGTGATATTACTCTACCATTCTTTTTTCACAAACCTATTATGACATCACATGTTAGAAAACTCGTGGGTTTTAGGACTTCTAGCTCCTTCATTGAATTCTTATCCTCATTGTAAAGTATTAACAATTGAAATCAGACATGTGATTGTAATATTACAAACTCATAATGACATCACTATTCCATGGGTGACCTCATGACCACCGTGATATCACAAACCTATTGCATCATCACATTGCCATTGTGACATCACCATCACAATGTGACATTTTAATCGGTTATACTCTCTTAGCACCTTTGAAACAGCATATGGCCTTTGTGACAAAAAAGTTCAGTTGTTTACCCATATATTCATTGTGGTCTAACAATTGAGATCAGTTATACCATTGTAATATTACAAACCCTTCGAAACAGAATCTCCAGTGTGACATCATTAACCAATCCTCTCCTCATAACTTTGACATGATGCCCTTGTGATACATAGGCCATTTTTGATCTCATAATCTGTTTTTACTTATTTCAGGTATGACATGTGATATTAGAAATGCACTCTGATATCATGAAAATTATGTCATCACTCTGTCAGATATCATGAATATTGTATCACATTGTGACATTACATACTTCTTAGGCCAATGAATGACTTTGTAGATCTCTCAATCCCATTCTGAGTTTATATTCTCATCTGAAGTTAAGGAAAATTGAAATCTAGCATGCCATTGTGACATCATCAATCCATTGTGACATCATAAACCTATTGTGACCTCATCACCATTATGACATCACCAACTAATTATGACATCAAAATATTATTATGACTTGATATTGTAACATCATATTGCCATTGTGATATCATTGTCCCATTGGATTTTGCAAACCTATTATGACCTCATAACATTTTACAAATTCGTGGCCTTTGACACTATTAACTTGTTAACTCGTATACTTATGTTACATAAAACACAAGACAATCTAATGAGGCACATTGAGGATAACTTTACGCTAGAAATGGGCCTGCATTTACCTTGTTCTGGGCTGTACAATCAGTGACAAGCCAGCCCCAACCACCAAATCTCCACCAGACCTCCAATGGACAGCCCTGCACATAGTTAATTAGTGTGCAAACCACCAACCCCCCAAATTATCATCTCCGAAACTCCATACTTCAATAGGTAAGGCTTTTTTTTCCTTTTCTCTTACTCCCTCCTTCTTTATAGACATTTCCTTCATTTCCCTTTTCCCCTTCCATCAGTTCCTTCTTCTCTTTAGGCCTCTCCACTATCCACAAGCCTACACTTCTCTGGCCTGGTGGCTAATTGGAATCCTTCCCCTTCTGCACTCCCTCAAATTCCTCTTCTCCCAAGTCTTTCCCCTCCTGCTATCTCACCACTTCCATCTTTCCAGGTCTTCACTTGATTTTCTCGAATTTCATTACTCTGACCATGCAGCCTATATATAGGTGAACCCCTCCATCACTCCAGTGGGTCTTCTGCCTAACAGTTTTCAACCATCACTTCATGAACTGGGCATTCCTCAATAACTTCTTCACAGCTCATTTGAGGATGATATCCTACCCCCTCCAGCAGCATGCCCTGTCCCCTTTGGTGACATGACCCATGCACTTCTGTGGGCCAGGTCATTGGGTCACATTGATTAGTGGGTCATGCTGATTATTAGGGCTTTGCTGCTTTATACATCCTCCACTGGTTTTCATATTAAATCATATTCTTGATTACTTCTTACCAAATCTTAAAATTTCTCATCTCTGCACCCAATAAACATGCTTAAAATATAAATTTAATTGTAAACAAGTAAATTATAAGAATACACTTGTTATTACTAATTAACACTTAGTAAGTCTTATCCTTAAGGGATCCTCTGAGTGTATGCACAGTCCATCTTGTATCCTTCTCTGTATGTGGGTTCACTGCCTATTTCACGAGAGACTGATGAATCTAATGCTGTTTTTGTGCTAATATAATAGGCAACAGTGAAGTTAGCACGACCAAGTAAGGTCCTTCCACTTTGGTTCCAATTCAGGAGCATGATGTATTTTTACCCACACCAGCTGTCCAGGCATGGAAGAGTGGGTGGAGTTTCTTTTTGTTTTCTTTTTTCAACTCAATTTCTTAGTGTATTTCATTTACTTGAGGTCTAGCTTTTGCACTTAATGCTGAAGTGAGAATGCTATAGAAAAAACTACATTACTTTCCCCAAAGAAATTTTCCTTCCACCTGGATTTAATTTCTTATTTTATATTTGAAATTATTTTATCATCATCCTAATGTTTATTTATTTTAAAGTTTTTATTATAATTATCTTTAAGTAGTTGTACAAAGAAGCTCCAATACTACAAAACAGTACATGAATACAATGTGTTTGACAACATTGTCACTCATCCCTCGTAGCCCTTCCCTTCTCACACGTTTTGAAAAAATTGAGATAGGTGATTACATATATTTCACAGTATTGTGGAATTGTGATATTTAGTTAAAGTCACAAACACTTTTTAATATTGACAAGGCAAATTATTGTTATCATGGTCTAAAGTTTGTTAATTCTATGAGCTTTGAAAATCCTAATTATTTTTCCCACCTCAGATGATGTTTACATTTTTTTCCTTTTGCTTAGTGTAGGCTATTCCCTCTTTCCCACATTCCCATGCATTCCTCCCTTCCCATCACTGTGTTTGGGTTGCTTAGTTATTTTTCTTCTATGTCCAGTGCAGCTGATGGGCCACTTTGTTGTATGTTATTCCATTTTCCATTTATTGTGTTCCTCCTCTTGGCTTCCCTCCATTGCGTACATATTTCTACCATCTACATGGTCAAGAACATGGAGTCATTAATGGTGATACAAAAAATGAGTGGCTGTCCTTTATTTCTCGAGTCCTGTTTACTTTGTCATACCTTCTTGCATTTTGGCTTTAGCATTCACATATCAGGTAGACCCTGTGCCGTTTGTCTTGTTGTTCTTGGCTTACCTCACTCAAATAATTTGGTCTAGTTCCATTCATTTCCCTGCAAATGCCATCATTTTGTCCTTTCTAAAGGCTGCATAGTATTCCATTTTATATAGGTACCACAATTTTTGGATCCACATATCAGTAGTGGTTCATCTGGGTTGTTTCCAAATCTTGGCTATTGTGAACAGTGCTGCAATAATCATTGAAGTGTGTGTCTTTGTATACGGGTTCCTGTTGTTCAGAGTAGATGCCTAGGAGTGGTATGGCTAGTTCATAGGAGAGGTCGGTATTTAGCTTTCTGAGGTACCTCCAGACTGCTTTCCAAAGTGGTTGTATTAATATACATTACCGCCAGCAATGCAATAATGTTTCTCTTTCTTTGCATCCCTTCCAGCATTTGTCATTGGCTGAATTTAGGATGTGGGCCATTCTGAATGGAGTAAGGTGGTATCTCAGAGTTGTTTTCATTTGCATTTCCTTACAACCAGGGATTATGAACATTTCCTCACGTATTTCTTTGCTGTTTTTTTATCTCTTCTTCTGAGAAGTCTCTCTTTAGCTCCCTTGACCATTTCAAGATTGGTTTGTTAGATTTGTGATGAGTTAGTTTCTTAAGTTCACCATATATAATGACTATTAAACCCTTGTCTAATATATTGCTGGTAAATATTTTTTCCCAATTATTTGGCTTTCTTTATAGTTTGTTTGCTATTTTTCATCTGTGCAGAAACTTTTTATTTTAAGGTAGTCCCATCGAGTCATTCTCAAATTTGTAGTGAACATGGGCATCTGTTCTGGAAGTTCCTTCCTATGCTTATAAGTTCTCAGTCCTGCAGTAGTTTCAGAGTTTTAGGCTTGATGTTAAGGTCTTTAATCCATTTTGAGTTGATGTTAGTGCATTGTGATAGGCTAGGATCCACTTATAATTTTTTGCATGTGGCCAGTTTTCCCAACACCAGTAGTTGAAGAGTTTGTGCTTCTTCCAATGTATGTCTTTGACTCCTTTGTCAAATATCAACTGACTGTCCATATGCGGCTATATTTCTGGGTCCTCTAACCTGTCTCATTTATTTTTGGGTCTCTTTTTGTGCCAGTACCAAGCTGCCTTTGTTATTATGGCTTAATAGTACAGTTTGAAGTCCTGTATCATGATCCCTCCTGCATTCTTTCTTTTGCCTAAAATTATTTTGGCTATGCTTGGTCTTTTGTTGTTCCATATGAATTTTTGGGCTATTTTCTCTATTTCAGAAAAGTAGGTCACTGGAATTTGAATGGAAATAGCATTGAATGTGTTGATTAATTTTGGCAATATGACCATTTTCACCATATTAATTCTGCCTATCCAGGAATATGGGAAATCTTTCGATTTTCTGGTATCCTCTATTGTCAACGTCTACTGCGTTAGGGTCCCTGGTTAAGGGTCACAAAATCACCAGGACACAGGGGATGCAGAGTGCAAACAGAAATTGCCACTGCATGCTGTGCTTTATTGTTAGTGGGTATTTAAAGACAAGCAAGTATGATCTTTGCCAAGATTTGGTCAGAAGACATTCACACAAAAATTTCAACAGATACATTTTTACTTGACCTATGAGACAATGTCTTGGTATATTATTATCTAAACTATTTTAGAGCAAGCTCAAACCACTTCTCCAATCTCAGGAAAATGCTTGACCAGCTGTTCATCTATGCTTTAGCAAGCAGAAGAACTACATCCTCAGCTCCCAAGAGTCTGTGACATGTGTTTTGAGATAGGGAGAGAGAACATTTTCCCTCTCTAGCCCGGCGTGCCAAGAGCTTTCCTCATCCCAAACACAGTCCTCAGATAATCTTGAGGCTTGAGCCTGCATCATTCTGCCCCCTCAACATAGACCCTGAGTCTTCACAATTTCCTTCTTTTTTCTTTTGTTTTAAAAGTAAAGCTTTCCACAGGGTTATCATAGAAGCTTGCATTGGTTTCATAAAAATCAAATATAACAGCACAAGTGCAAACAGAATAATAACAATCATAATTCCCATACCACTAGCAGTATGTGAAATGCTTTGCAGTATTCCTTTCAGATCTAACATTTCCAACTGTTTAATAAATGTATAAGCAATCTTAGAAGCATCATCATTTGCAAATTGTTTACCAAAATATCACGTACATTAAATTGTAACTGAGCAATCAATTGAGCAGCAGTTGAATTTCCAGAAAAATACTGCTGTATTACATTTCAATCATGTGTAGATTTATTATATTTTACATTAGTAATGCAAAATGTAGTAGAATTCCAATCACATTTTAAAAATAACTGTTTCTCCACAACCAATAACTTTTTTCCTAACCGTCCCACTGTCTGTTTAAGAATGTTAATCTGTGTTTGTATTTGAGCCTCAATTTTTACCTGTAAGCCCCACAATTTATGTGAATCCTGGTGTCATTCTTTCACAGAGTGTTTACTTTGAAAGGAAGTGTAGGGCAATTCCAGACACTGCAGCAACAGTGGTAATAGCAATTAAGCTTAAAATCACAGCTACAATGGCTCCAATCATACATTTTGTACGTTTTAGTAGTTTGGTAAAAAATTCAATAACAACACTATCCAAAGGATTTTGGGACCATTCTCTTCCTAATTTAACAGGTAGCCAAATATGAGTTCTTTGTTGTAAAATCATAATACTATCACTGTCATTAAAATTAAGAGAGGAATTAATGCAAGAATACAGGCAATAATTGAAACAAGAAATAGTAGGAGGAAATGTAAAATTTCCCACTAAAAATACTAAGACAGAGGTACACAAGCAGTTACATTATAAGATTTGTACAAAGTAAAATTATAAGTGACGCAGAGTTCACCATCCCCGAAAACGATCCATTTGATAGCATCACAGGTTTCAGCGCCACTGCGACCTTCCAAAGATGAGTCTGAACAGCAGTGGGTGCAGCCATGAAAGCCCATCGAACATCTTTAATGCCTCCATCTCCCCAGGACATCAATCAAGCTCCAGTAAGTGATCCATTAATGGCATCCGGCATCTTATCAAAGATTTATCTTTGATAAATCACATCTGGTAATATTCCATTCTGAATATGTGTTAATAAACTGTCCGAAAGTTCCCCAATTAATAAAATTATTGAACATTTTCCCAAATATTCCTCTACACTCTTGCCACACAAAAGGCTGGTATTTTAAATCAATATAAGTAAAATCAGGGCACATAAGTAAGGATAACTCGCCATCAAAGGTGATGCTTTCCCAGCTATTATTAATGGACTAAGTAGTTAGTCACTGCAGCTGTGTTTTTGAATTGGAAGTGTGTTTCCCAGGTAAAATCCAATATTGTTAATTTATAACTAAATATGGAGGAGGCCCCAGACAAACAGGCAAGGAATGAGTATAGTAAGTAAAATTTAAAAAGCTATCATCATCCTTATTGTAAAATATCAAATTATTCCAAGGAGGAGATAAAACAGCAGGAACAGTATAGACGGTTATATCCATGTCTCCCCAAACAACAGGTTCCAATAGAGGAGGGTTAGGAACAAAGGCCCAATAACTTACATTAGCATTCGCATGGACAGGTTTTACAGTAATCAGGGCACATATGGCCAGGAACAAGTTCTCAGCCGTGACAGATTTACCAGTGTGCTGTAACATCTTTTGTCCTTCTCCAGTCAACTTTTTAACCTGCCCCCCAGTAGGCAGTGGGGATTTCTTCTTCCTCAACTGGTGGCCAATTCCTTGAAGGATATGGGGCTGTTCTTACTGGGCTGCGTCTTTATCCATCGTGCAGGAAGCCAGTATTGTTTGCCATCCTGTGTAGACACAAAACCCTATCCTCGTCCCTTATGTAATAATGTTCATAGTTGCCATTCTACTTTCAATGTAATCTTAATCCATGTGGGAGCATTTAAATAAGTTTTTTTTTTAATATTTGTTCAAAATGGTGCTCAGCTCTAGTTAAAATATCTCCTTGTGGTAAGTTTAAAAGTTAAGAACAAAAAGAGCTTGATGTAAAATTATTTTAGGTTTTTGCATGGAAAACCACAAAATATCCATAGCTTCATCCAACCTTTTCTTCCTTTTTAATTTTTTAATTTGTTGTTTTATTGTGCCATGAACACGTTCAATAATAGTTTTTCCTTGGGGGTTATATTCTATTCCTGTAATATGTACCACATCATAAAGTTCACAAAATCTTTTAAATTTGACACTTTTATAGGCTGGTCCATTATCAGTCTTTATTTTGGCAGGCAGTCCCATAATGGCAAAAGCTTCCAATAAGTGTTCTATTACATGGTTAACAGTTTCTCCTATAAGGGCAGAAACCTAAACAAATTTGGAATAAGTATCTATTGTAGCATGTACAAAGGAAAAACGGCCAAAGGCTTGTACATGAGTTATATCCATTTGTCAGAGCTCGTTAGGTTGTAATCCTCGAGTATTTACTCTGGCAGGTACAACTCTCAAATGCATTGGTCTGCAGATAGGAAACCTTTTAATAATTTCTTTAGCTTGATAATAAGGTATTTTAAAATGCATATGTGAATGGCTAGCATTTGTATGTAAATAAGCATGATCCTGTTCAGCAGAAGAAAAACTAACTAATTTATCAAACTGATTATTGCCATATAAAAGGTACCCAGGTAACGAAGAGTAAGCCTTAATGTGAGTTACAAACACTTTGGCATTACGTTGTTGCAGTAATGCTTGTAATTGTTTAAATAACTGATTTAGCTGGGGTTTAGATGAATATGTAACAGCAGTGACTATGTCAGTCACAACTCCTACAGAATAGGCAGAATCAGTAACAATATTAATATCTCCCACAAAATCTTGCAACACCTTAATAATAGTAAAAAGTTCATTTTGTTGAACTGATGCTGAAGTAGTTGTTTGTACCCAATATTTATTTGTTGTCCAATAAGCACTTGTTGATTTGGAGCCATTTGTAAAAGCATTGGTAATAGGGGCCTTGGTAATTATATCATTAATGACAAATTGTTGTTTATGCAAGCAATCCCACAATCTACCTTTGGGAAAATGAAAGGAAAATTGCCCAGTAAAATTTACTAATGCTATTTGTAGCATTTCAGACATGTTTAACAAATATTTTACTTGGTCTTTTGGCAAAGGAAAAATAATTTTAAATAAATCATACCCCGATAGGGTAAATACTCGTTGCCTGGCCTGTTGAATAATACTTGTCAACTATTGGTCATAAGGCATAATAGTTTTTGTAAATCAATGCCGTGTATAAATCCATTCTAATGGTAGCTCATTATTTTCCTATAATTCCTGTTGGGTATTTCCATGTATCCAAAATACATAAATTTATGGGTTGATTCAGCATTACTCGATGTAAAAACATTTCTTTTTTTTTTTTACTCTACAAATTGTAATTTATTTTTAGCCTCCTTAGTTAAAGTTTTTGCTATGTAAATCAGGCTCACCTTGTAACAATGAAAACAAATTATGTAATTGATAAGTAGGAATTTCTAAGTCTGGTCACATCCAATTAATATCTCCTAATAGCTTTTGAAAATCATTTACCGTATGTAATTGATCACATCCTAAAGATATTTTTGAGGTGTCACTGTTTGTCTAGAAACAACATATCCTAAATATTTTGCCACCGTATCATTTTGTATTTTTTAGGTGCTATTTTAATTGTGATAAAAATTTAACACAGGGTTTATTAGGTTTTTGAATTACTTTAGTCCAAGAGCCATATGCTCTTCTACCGGCCGAAACCTTTCCCATGCTATGTCTTGTAAATGCTCATGGATCTCTTCAGAACGTTCACTTGCATATGAGCATCCACATATTGTTCTGTTCCACTCAACATGGGAAAGGTTATGACCTGTAGGTGTGGATTACTGCTCTGTGCATTATGTCTAGACATTTCTGTACATAACTCAGTAAACCACATTTGCCATTGTAGGTAGGAAGGTTCCTTAAGCAAGGCTCTACAAAGCATCTTCCAATCCTCGAGAGCAAAATTATTCTAATGTCGAGCAAGCCCATTAAGCAATTCCTTAACACAATGATACTGAGGACCATACAATGTCACTGCCTTTTTAAGTTTACCAATATTATCAACAGCAATACCTTCATAGCTGGTTGAGCTATACCATTCATAGGGGTTGGTCGAATTACAGGATAAGTAAAAATAGGCATTTCATCATCAAACTCACTGTCCAAGCCCTCTGTTTTGTGAGGGAGTGACACTGTAAAAATTGTATCGGCCAGCGGAGGAGCCAAAGGCTGCTTTACTTTCACTTTCTTAGGTTCTCCTTTCACTCTGCTAAATTCCAACACCATATGTTGTAATTTTGATAAAATCAATTCCATTTGCTCAGACATTTTATTTACACTTTCAGTTTGTTCCTTTTCAGCCCATTTTTACCTCTAGTTTTTTCTCTGTTAATTGCAATGCATCCTTATCTATTCCGTCCTTAACCTCAGAGTCCAATCGTAAATCTACAACAGAAGGGACGGCCTCTTGCTTTAAGTCTGCTATTAATCTTTCCTCATTCAAAGCTTTAAAAAGGGTATGTAAAATAGCCCAAATGGACCAAAATATAATCTCTTCCCCTTCTCAAACAGCTCTTTCTACATTATTCTTTCCAGTTATCAATATCTAATGTTCCTTTATTGGGGAACAAAGGATTCCATTCCCTAACTACATTAATACACATTTCTATGTCAAAAGAAGAAATATTTACACCATAGGCAGCAAGTAAATGTTTAAGCATATGTAAGTATGGAGTAGACTTGACTTGTTCCATCACCCTGTAATTAAAAGTATTTACTTGAATATCCCTTCCTGAATTCAACAAAGCAGCGTCCCTGCTCTGGTGCCAATTGTCAACGTCTAGTGCATTGGGTTCCCTGGTTAAGGGTCACAAAATCACCAGGACACAGGGGATGCAGAGTGCAAACAGAAATTGCCACTGCATGCTGTGCTTTATTGTTAGTGGGTATTTAAAGACAAGCAAGTATGATCTTTGCCAAGATTTGGTCAGAAGACATTCACACAAAAATTTCAACAGATACATTTTTACTTGACCTATGAGACAATGTCTTGGTATATTATTATCTAAACTATTTTAGAGCAAGCTCAAACCACTTCTCCAATCTCAGGAAAATGCTTGACCAGCTGTTCATCTATGCTTTAGCAAGCAGAAGAACTACTTCCTCAGCTCCCAGGAGTCTGTGACATGTGTTTTGAGATAGGGAGAGAGAACATTTTCCCTCTCTAGCCCGGCGTGCCAAGAGCTTTCCTAATCCCAAACACAGTCCTCAGATAATCTTGAGGCTTGAGCCTGTATCATTCTGCCCCCTCAACATAGACCCTGAGTCTTTACACTCTATGATTCATTTTTTTCGGCTTTTAGACTTTCCATGAAATAGACCTTTTACATCTTTGGTTAGTTTAATTCTTAGATACTTTTTTATTGTGAATGGGGTTGTTTCCTTGATTTCCATTTCTGTTTGTACATTGTTGGTGTGCAGAAAGGCGACTAATTTTTGTGTGTTAATTTTGTATCCTGCTACTTTGCCAAATTGGTTTATAAGCGTTAAGAATTTGGGGCTGAGCTTTAGGGATCGTTAATTTATAAAATAATGCCATCTGAAAAAATAGATAGTTTGTCTTCTTCCTCTCCTGTGTGGATCCCTTTAATGTCTTCTTCTTGTCTTATTGCTCTGGCTAAGAATTCCAGAACTATATTGAAGAACAGTGGAGAGAGTGGGCATCCTTGCCTTGTTCCTGTTTTTAGGGGAATTGGTTGTAGTTTTTCCCCATTAAGTATAATATTGGCATTAGATCTGCCATGTAAGGCTTTTATTGTCTTTTTTTTTTTTTTAAATTTTATTTTATTTTTATATTCCTATTTTTTCCAGATCTTTTAACATGAATGAGTGCTGAATTTCATCAAAAACCTTTCCTGCATCAATGTTGATAATCATGTGTTTCTTGACCTTGGATCTGTTGATGTGATGGATTACATTCATTGACTTACATATGTTAAACCATCCCTGCATCTCTGGGATGAAGCCTACTTGGTTTTAATGTATGATTTTTTTTGTAAGATTTCTGGATTCTGTTGGCTAAAATTTTATCGAGGAGCCTTGCATCTGTCTTAATAAAAGATATTGGTGTATATTTCTTTTGTTGTTGGGTCTTTGCCTGGTTTGGGTATGAAAGTGATATTGCTTCACAAAATGAGTTTGGGATTACTCACTCTGTTTCTACTTCTGTGAAGAGCTTGAGGAGTATGGGATTTAGTTCCTCTTTAAAGGCCATATAGAATTCTGTAGTGAATCCATCAGGTCCTGGGCTTTTCCTGTTGGAAGAATTCTGATTACTTCTATTATCTCATTGTAGGTTATTGACATGTTTAATTGATTTATTTCTTCTTGGTTCTGTTTGACGACTTTTATTTTCAGGCAAGAATAGAATTTATTTACCGAACTGCTGCCCCCACCATGCATGTTGGAGAAGCATGGCTGAAAAGGAAAGGGTGACCCACTTCTGGGCCAGGCCTTATCTATGCCATGGACAGGAAGTGGTGTGGCCAGGTGGGGGAAAGGTGTGGTCACACTGGATCCAGATGTGACCTCAGGGTCTGGGACCCTCCTAAGATCAGATTGGAGGTATGTGACCAGAGGTGGCTCAGGATGTGAACTAGCAGGACGGGAAGGTGACTACTTCCAGGTCTGCCAGTTACCTATGTAACAGATACTGGGCTGAAACTTAGCAAAGAGGGAGGGAGGTGTCCCTGCTCAGGCCTTATATTCCAGCCTTTTGATAATTCTGAAAAAGGGTGAAGATTCGCTCTGGCTACTTCCTATTTTCACGGGTGTCAACAGTAGGGGTAAAAGGCTGAGATACGGTCCCCTCTAGGAGAAGGCAGCAGGAAACAGCTGTCACTTGGGCACTGAGTGCTTAGATGAAGTCTAGAGGAGGCAAGTCTCTTGGATGAAGTCTGGAGAAGACTCAGGCATTGAGGGACTGAAAAAAATACTATAAAGCAAATAAATAGCAAGAGGGAGGACTTGGGGATGAAAATGTTTGTAGAAATGTCCCTACCTTCTTCTGACACCTGGAGACTAGATAGAGAAGAAGTCAATTAACAAAGGCAAGAATATAAATTCCTGTCCAGTTGAATGGTAGACAGGTATGGACATTAGATGGGCAGTCTTCTTACTTCTATTGATCTCCCGGCTCTTGTTAATTTTGAAAGGGCAGGCACAAAGTGGATGATGTGATCATATCTCCTTTTACTCCTTTCCATTTTTCCTTGTTCCCCAGACTGGCTGAGTCGAGGTGCTTGTTGCTGGGATGGTTTGTCCTAGTTGGAATCCAAGGAGGTTTGAACTCAAGGCCTGGGCACTGTCCCTGAACACTTCTGCTCAAGGCTATCACTCTACCACTTTGAGTTATAGAACCATTTGCAGTGTTTGCTGGTTAGAGATAAGAGGCTTTAGCAAATGCTTCCTGCCTGGCTGTTTGCAACTTAGTTGGAAAATGGAGTCTGAGAGATTTTTCAGCCCAGGCTGGCTTTGAACTGCAATCTTTGCCACAAAAGCCCTTTGTTATTTCCAAATAAAGCAACAAGGAGATCAAATAGAATAAGTAGAGCGTACCTTGTCCTTATCAAGAATAGACCAAATATTCTGCAATGAAAAAACTCATTAGATGAGAGAATCTTAGGACAGATATGCCCAATATTTTAGAATCATGTTGTCAGTACTAGAACACAACACAAAACAAAAAAGGCAAAATGCAAAACCTAAATTTTTTGACAACATTTTGTAGACATCTTTGCTAACAAAGCACATCAGATGGTTGGGCCTCAGTTACCAGGGTCTGTGAAAAGAGTAACTTTTTAGCAAGGCACATTAAAATAGATGGGTGGAGGCTTAGTAAGCTTGGAGGAAGGGTAAGGGTTGAAAGGGGCCAAATCCTTAACCCACCAAGTGGCCAAGATGGCGAACTCAAGATGGCGAATTTCTGAAGAAATGCAAAGAAAGCCTAAACAAAAAATCAAGCTTAGTTTGGCAAGCTTTTGAGAGGCAACCTAGAGGGAGTCCCTGGGACCCAGCCCATATTGCATTCTTCAGGACACAATACAAAAAGTTGTTGAAAAGAAACGGAGAGATATAGAAACTTGGACATGAATAGCATAGAGAGCCTGAAAGTAAACAGACTTCTGACGATGTACCATTGCAGAGGCAAAAATTGTCTAAATCTGAGAATAGCATTAAAACATTAGGTGTTCTTTCTATCCATAGAGTACAGGAAGCATTTCAGAGGGCTTTCACGGCTCGGGCATGACTCACAGCACCCCAGTAAATGTGTAGGAGAGTCAGTCTGGTGAATGAAGGAGAGCTGACCAGGCCAAAATGGAATCCCGACTTCCCCCAGAGCCCTCTAGAGAGAAATGGCCAAGCCCCCCAAACCTAGCATCCTCAGCTTCATAGGTGACCAGCCTTTCAGCTAAAGGCCATAGGAGCTATCTTTCATGGCACCACATCTGCACAGAGATTGACCAACAGAGAGCCATAGAGAGTAGTTTCACTCACAAGACTGGAGAAGTGATGTGGATGTGGATGTGAAGGCCAGCAATGGTATTGATTAAAAGACTCAAGGCAGTTTGGTTCACAGAAAAGTGGTGGTTAGGAAATTCTAACATTTCCGACTCAAAAACCCCATCTGAATCATGGCACCATATGTAAGGTATATTAAATAGGTAGATTTCATTAGGTAGCCAATGAAGAAAACATCACATGGTATTCAGGCAGGAAAAGATGTTTGTTTACTGAACTGCTGCCCCCACCATAAATGGTAGAGAAGCATGGCGAAAAAGGAAAGAGGGGAATAGAAATTTGTATTTCTGTAGAAATTCATCCCTCTCTGCTAGGTTTTCCTTCCTTTGTGATTAGAGTCTGGAATTACTTCTTTATAA